>NC_137097.1:3931736-4531736 GCF_949357685.1 Gobio gobio
AACTGTGGCCACATTAATCATGAGTTGACTATAATCTTTCACGTTAAACACATTTAATCAGCTTAAAGTTCAGTTTGAGTGAAAAACTATCTTATAGTCATACTAACCATGGTTTTACTATAGTAAACGTGTAGTAACCATGTTTTTTGACAGATTACCATTTTGTTTACCATTTGTGTAGCAAACCATGCTTAATTTTTGGTTGCCATAATTTAACTGTAGGTTATATTCTATATTTCTCTCTCTCTCTCTCATATATATATATATATATATGAATTGTTGTATCATTATAATTGAATGGAGAAAAAAAACTGTAGTTGTCCAATACTTGTTTACTATTATTTCCATGTTATGTTTAGATGAGCACAAAACCAAAGAGCCACAAGGCCATGGGAGATGGCGAGTGGATGGCGAGGTTGAGGGCTTTTGCCAGCTCTGGGGTTTGGCCTTCTGGAGGAGGAAATAGACCAGCCCCAAGGCAGCGCAAGTGGTACGACCTCTATCAGAAGGTAAAGTTACCTGTGTCTCTTTACGTAGTATGCAGGTCACCTGACAGTTGTGCAGAGGATATCAGTAAATAATGGTTCTTATCTTTTCAGATTGAGAAATGCCCCATGCAGGCCCATGGACAGACCACCCTCTTTAGAGGGTCCATGGCCTGCAACTGTGGATTCCACAGCACTAAGGTGATCTATTTGAAAATGTCATGTAATGTTGCATCCCATATCTGTTAAAATGCTGTTTCACTACATATTATGCCCTTCTGCTGTTGCTTTAGCAGCCTGCCGCTGCCACTCAGTCTTCTGCCGCACCGCCACAGTCTGAGGCTTCAGACACGGCTCCTGCCCCACGGACATTCCTGAGGCCCCCTCCAAGTTTGTCAATGGTGAATATTTTCTCTGTAATTAATGTCTATACTCCTGCAGACTGATCAGTCAGGCCATTCACATTTTTACACGTAAACTCATTTTGGTCTGACTACATTAGTGAGGACATTGCATACACTTACCCTAACCCCTAAACCTACCCAACACTAGATTTAAATAAAAAAAATTGTGTTTTGGCCGGTTTACACAACTTTTTTAACTAGTGAAGACCAGTAAAATGTCCTCAGTGCTTGGCTGTCATAATATTTCACTATATAAGTGAGTAAATGTAATTAACTTTGTTTCTATTTTTAGTTCACTAAGTCACGGTTTGGTGGGTCCCAGTTGGCTTCACTGAAGCCAAATTTAGTGGATCGGAGGAGCCCCAGCCCCTCTCCTCCACCATCTTCAAGGACCCCCAGCCCTTCTCCTCCCAGCCCCTCCCCTGCTCCATCCTCTGTGAGGACCACCACCCCTTCTTCATCCTTTGTGAGGACCCCCAGCCCATCTCCATCTTCTCTGAGAGCTCCCAGTCCTGCTCAATCCTTTGTGAGGACCCCCAGCCCATCTCCATCCTCTGTGAGGACCCCCAGCCCATCTCCATCCTCTGTGAGGACCACCACCCCTTCTCCATCCTCTGTGAGGGCCCCCAGCCCATCTGCATCCTGCGCGAGGGCTCCCAGCCCATCTCCATCCTCTGTGAGGACCACCACCCCTTCTCCATCCTCTGTGAGGGCGCCCAGCCCATCTGCATCCTGTGCGAGGGCTCCCAGTCCTGCTCAATCCTCTGTGAGTATAGCACCACAAATGTAAAAAAAAAAAATTATTCACTTTGGTACTGTTTTCACAAGTAAGGCGTACATTTTCAACTCTTAGCACAAAACTCCAAACTGATCACACTTGTAAACACAGCTAGACATTCTTTCAAAACCTGACCTCAGGCTTTCATTCTAGTTGAACTGAAGAAATGCAAATCAAAAGTTTAATAGTAAGAGCTTTATGAAAGGCAGTTACTGTGAATAAAACATTCATATAGATGAACCACTTAGCAGTGAAAAATAATACTTTGCGGTTTTGCGTATTGTACTAATACAATTGAAAATATGCTGAAATGCTTGAAAAAGTGCACTTTTGATTATCTGTTGTGAAAATTGACCAATTGCTGGTGAAAATTGCACCAAAGCATTAAAAAAGAACTATTGGACAGGCTGTGTTGTATATTAGAGCAGCCTTTATTCACCCAATAATAAAATTGTCTTCCAAACAGGAGGAGCCTGGAGGTTTCTTGGCAGCCCCTGCTGGTGCCTCAGCTTCATTCTGGTTGCCAGGTGAAATGAGCAAGACCATCCCTGTGCAGGACCAGAGGTGGATTGCCAACACCTTGTTTCACTCTGGCAAGCTGCGGACAGATTTGAAGCTGTGGTATGAGCCCCCGGTCCCAGCCCTCATTTACCACCAGACACCAACTCCTGACCGGTTCTTCACCCATCGGTTGATGGTGTGGATGCCCTACCACCTGTGGAAGGTGAGGGTGTCCTGCCCAGCTTGTGGCAAGAACCTGACGGGCTACGGTGTCCACAAGAGGGCTCGGAAGGTCCTGGACATTGACAGATACTACCTGATGGTGACAGAGACACTCAGGTGCACTGTGTGTTCTCTTAACTATCTGTCAACAAGTCAGACTGTCCGGGACCAGCTTGACCTGCCTCACCAGAAATTGTTCCGGCTGATCCTGACCCGCAAGTGAGTAGAGCAGACTTTAACGACTAAACTGACCCTCCAATGAACAAGTAACTAATCACAGCAACAATTTCAGGTTTGCCTGTGACATCCGTGTCATTAGGCTGCTTCGGGACCGGACGCTAGGCAACAGTCCAGCTCGATTGGTGAGGCAGCTGAAAGAGAACCATGGGGAGGAATGGCTGAATCGGTTGGCACACTATCTTGGGGAGTGTGCTGACTTTGTGGATCGACCCAGCCTCTTTCCAGTGGCCTGCCAGGAGCCTCCAGATCCCATTGATATCCCCACCAGTCGCTGGCTGCTGTCCGTATACGGCAGGGACATCCTCTGCCGTATTGACCACATCAAGGCCAGCATCACGTCGACCTTTGGCACCATCTTAAAGATGGATTCAACCAAAAAGGTAATAAATAATCTGTCTCTGTGATAGACTTATATATTTCTTAAATACTGTCAGATAGACATTCATGTTGTTATAAGTGATAACATTACATAGTAAATGTGTCGTTACATTTGAAAATTCCAGATCACAAAGAAGCTGGCTGGCCATGGAAGGGGGACAGCACTCTGGGTGACCTCCATTGGCAACGAGGTCGGCCAGATACTGACCAGTGTCCTGACGGTGCAGGAGGGGCCAGGATGGTGGCTGGTGTCATGGAGTGGTACCGCCAGGCTGCCGTTCCACCACCAGTGCTGCTGTATGTGGACTGTGGCTGGCAAAAAGACAGCAGCTGATGCAGGAGGGTGTGCCAGCTATTACTGACCTCCTGGTGGACAGGACCATCAGTAAAAAGGACCTCAGCCTTTTCTGCCACAGGAGGCCACCATACGCCTTATTGAGAGGCTGCTGCAGGAGCTGGGAGGGGCAAAATGGGAGGGACCTTATGGGTGTGCCACTTCTGGATGAAGTGCGCATGGAGCACATCTGGCGTGTGCAGAAAAGCCATGTCAGGTGCATCCAGGACTTGCCGGAAGTGCCACTCTAAACTGAGGTAGGCACCACCAAAAAAGCAGGGGTCACCCTTACCAGGTATCGCTGTGCCAGAGGGTCCACATCCCTGGAGTCTTTTCATTGCCACCTGAACAGGTTCATTCCAGGTTTGTGTCTCACATGTTTGATGTTTCAAATAATTTATATGCATTATTCAGATTGCAAGGCAAGACTTTCTTGGTATAAATGTTGTTGTTTTATTCTTCTAGGAACCAGTGCCAATGCACTGAATTTCCAGCTCTACCTCCTGGAAGGCTTGCACAGGTGGAATCAGGATCGGGGGACTGGTTAACTAAAGATTACTTTTATTATTCCCATTACCAAAGCCAATGGTCTGATTCTAGATGGAATGCTTTGTATATAATTAGTCATGTATGTGTGTATTTTTGTTCTTTTTCAAAGGAGAGCTGCTTGGTGTTGACTATCTCCTGAGTCAGACTGGACAGCCCCTGGTGGTGGACCCTGACTCAGAGGAGACGGAGAACATGCTGGAGGATGTTGATGAAGGAGTGGACGAAGAAGACGAGGGCTTCGGGGAAGACCAAACACATGAAATCACTGTGTCAAGTCTTACCGATGACCCAAGCTTCTCTGTCTCCTCCCGCTTTACGCCCTCCTCTGAGTCTCTCTCTTCCGCCCAGCCTGCTGCCTCCTCCACCCAGCCTGCTGCCTCCTCCACTGCCTCCTCCACCCTGACTTCTTCCTCCTCCACCCTGACTCCTGCCTCCTCCACCCAGCCTTCACCCTCCTCCACCCAGCCTGCTGCCTCCTCCACCCTGACTGCTTCCTCCTCCACCCTGACTCCTGCCTCCTCCACCCAGCCTTCACCCTCCTCCACCCAGCCTGCTGCCTCCTCCACCCACAGCCTGCTGCCTCCTCCACCCAGTCTGCTGCCTCCTCCACCCAGTCTGCTGCCTCCTCCACCCACAGCCTGCTGCCTCCTCCACCCAGCTTGCTGCCTCCTCCACCCAGCCTGCTGCCTCCTCCACCCAGCCTGCTGCCTCCTCCACCCAGTCTGCTGCCTCCTCCACCCAGTCTGCTGCCTCCTCCACCCAGCTTGCTGCCTCCTCCACCCAGCCTGCTGCCTCCATGCTGCAGTCAGGTGCCACAGCATCTCCTGATGAGTCTGTGGTATGTATTTACCTTGTTAAACGTGCACTGACCGATAAATTGCTCATGATGCCTTAAAAAGTGACGCCATTGTGATTATGTTAGGGTTAGGGTGTTATAATATTGTTTTCATTTATACAGTAAATATGTATCTCACTTCACTGTCCTCATATTGTTGCTCATATCTGTATTTTGTTCAGGCTGTGGATGACTCTGGTGTGCCAGGTCTGGACAGAGTCGACAGCCTGGTGGAGTGTCTTGTGGAGCTGCGGAGTCAGACCTCTCTGGCCCTCACCAACCAGCAGGTCAGGAACATTCTACTTTTTCTACTTTTCCTCTTTGACCTGTCTTACATGTTTACACTCGCACATGTTTTGTTTTCTCATTTGCTGTGTATTTTATGCTCTCTCTGCTTAGGTGAGCAATATTGTTGCTCTTTGGCAGAACCTGCTGGATTTTGATAAGAGGAGGGTGGTGTTTCCTGCCAGACACAGAAGCAGGCTGGACACAGGGAGGTTCAGGTCCCCAAAGAAGAGGCAGGAGTTCACTCCAGGGGTGGAGAGTGTGAAGAGGCACGCACTCACCACCACTGCCCCACTTGCCCAGTGGCCAGATTGTTCTCGCCTGATTGAGACCATTTTTGTCAGGCTCTGTGCCATCCACCGGAGTCCCAAGAAGAAGGACTGGCACAGTGTCCAGATGGGATCTCATCCTGGAGGACTACAGGAAAATAAGGCGGCGCATTCTGGCCAATGGAACCATCATGCAGCAGAGCACCCTGCAGCTGGTGGACGTGAGCCACACCACCTTGGTTCAGTGGCACAATAACCGGGTGAAACGACAGGACACTGCGGTAGTGCTGCAGGGGCTGGACCTGCCGAGCCGCTTGTCTGTTGCGACTGACCCTCTACTCCCAGCCAATGTGCGCTCCCTGTCTGTGCCCCCCCAGCCAGGTCCGGCTCACCAGTACCACCTGCCCAGTAGCACCGTGGGCCAGGCACAGCTGAAGAGGAAGAGGAATATCCCTTCAGCCCCAGTGGTTGTGTCACCAGCAGCTGAGATGCCACAAGCCCAGCGCCAACTCTTCCCTGCTCCACCCCCAGGCACTCGGCTCGTGATGCTGACGCCAGTGGCCTCACAGGGGCCTGTCCTGGTTGCTGCTCCACAGGCAATAAGGGTCTTATCTGCTCCTCTTGCTCCTCCTGCCCCTCCTGCTGCTCCTGCTGCCCGAAAACTGACCCGCAAAGTGCTGCACAATACGTGCAAGAAATGCGGGCAGTTCAGGATAGCGGAGACTGGGCACAGCCAGTACAAGGGCACCGTATACTGCCCCTCTGTAGAGACAGTTCCGAAGGAGCAGTGGTTGGAGGACATTAAAAAAAGATTGTAAATAGTTTATGTAAATAGTTTACTTTATATTTAATAGTTTATGTAAATAGTTTATCTTTATATTGTTCTGTGTATAGTTCTTTGTTTCCTGTTCTGTTGCACTTTAAAAAGAATATAATGTATATTAAAAAGAAATAAAAGTTTGCTGTTTTGATCATAAATGCTTCTCTTTTGTTTTTTGTGTTTTTTGTTATTTTCTTTGCTATAGTATCATTTAAAAGTAATAGGAACTAGTTAAAAAATATTGTAATGAGAGGATGCATTCAGTAATAAATTAATTTACTCGTTTTTACAATAGTTTTTAAAAATATACAGAAATATAATTAAAACTAAAAGTTTTAAGAACTGTAAATAACATATGTAAATAAAATATCTTGAATCAGTGATTCATAATTAATACAATATTGTAAAAAGGCACAACAAAAATTATTTCTGTAATGTGGAAACCAGTTATGGGATTTTTTTAATGATAAAACATAATTCAAAACATAAAGTTACAACCTAAAAGTTTCTTGTAGCAGTGGGATTCGAACCGGCAACCTTGTGATCAGCTTTACTCCCATATAAATGTATAGGAAGATTAAAAAAACAGTTTTTGCGATAATTTATGATAAACAGACTTGCAAAAACATTGCTGTTTGGGGGACAAAGTCATAAAAATCTCTCTCTTCTCTTTTCCTCTCCTTTTCCCTTTTTCCCCTCTCCTTTTCCTTTTTTTCTCTTTTTCCCCTCTTCCCCCTTCTTCCCTTTCTTCCCCCCCTCAAACAGACTATTGTTCCCCAGCTTGTTTCACAATTGGTCATCATTAGTACACTTATTTTCAGGTATTTTTAGATTCAAATTAACTTTATGTTTTTATATATTATATAAATAATTTATTCCCCTAAACAATACCGTTTTAACCTTTAGACAAAGTCTCTCAGTCTGACACACACACACACACACACACACACACACACACACACACACACACACACACACACACACACACACACACACACACACACACACATAAATATATATTTTATATTATAAATTTAGACAAGTCTCTCAGTCTTTACTAGTTTCCTAATATTTTCAGCACATCACTGGACAACATATCTTTAAATATGTATTTCACCAATACATTCAACTCTGAATTACTGTCATCTCTTGTATTATGTGTGTGTGTGTGTGTGTGTGTGTGTGTGTGTGTGTGTGTGTGTGTGTGTGTGTGTGTGTGTGTGTGTGTGTGTGTGTGTGTGTGTGTGTGTGTGTGTGTGTGTGTGTGTGTGTGTGTGTGTGTGTGCACTTCTGTGAATGTAGACTGGAGTGTGTGAACGGGACTTTTATTTTGGTTTTGTGTATGACGTCATAAGCCCGCGCCGCGCCCCCGCATCTGTTGTGATTCTGCTGAAGAAAGGTTTGTGTTTTAAGCGTTTACAGTGTTTAAAACGATAGAAACCATCTTCAAAGTTTTACAGGCAAATCGAATTGTTTATTATTAACAGAAAGAGCGTCTCATTTCTCTCTATCGTGAATCAGTTCACCATATAAACATGAGTTCAGTCTCTGGCGAGTAGAGATGAGAGAAACTGAGCTTTATGAAACTCTATAGTGTTCATTATTAGTGTGTAGTGCTAGTGTTGAGTGTGACTGAGACTGAGCTGATAGAGACTCACTCTTTTCTTTCTGTTATTATTCTCCTCTTAAACAGGACAAACACACAGAAAAACTCCTGGAGTCACACACTATTATTATAAAGATGGCCTTTATTAAAGAGGAGACTGAAGAGCTGAAGATTGAGTTTATTAAAGAGGAGAATGAAGAGCTGAAGATTGAAGATGTGTTCAGTTTGAAAGATGAAGAAACTGAGGAACACACAGGTTGGTTTCATTCTCAAAGCTGAACTCAGTCATTTGATCTTTATTACACTCAGTGTTTTATTTCAGTTTCCGCATTTCGTGAACTCAATGTTACGGTGGGATGTGTCCGTTCTTAAAGCGGAATTTATCCGACTATGGAAACACGTATAAAATGCTTTAAAAACTTTAACGATACACAATAATAATATATATTCATATAACACTGACTATCTCTTCATCTCCTGTTAGTGGGTGGGATATATTAGGCAGCAAGTGAACATTTTGTCCTCAAAGTTGATGTTTTAGAAGCAGGAAAAATGGTTTGAGAGTTTGACAAGGGCCAGGTTGTGAAAAATATTTTGCGTGTGTTGTTTCTACATATTTTGAAACACTTTTAGCACCAGCCATATCAAAATTCAAGAGTTGTGTTTTTTGATGCACCCAAATATTATATATATATAAAGAGTTCAGATGCAAAAGCCACTAAAAGTTCAAAAATGAGATAATGATACTGAGTGAATGCTCTCCGCATATAGTATAAATATATAGTATAAGTTCATAAAATACTTTCACTTCAAACCCACTAAATCCCAGCCTCAACCCATTCAGAAGTACTGGTACTTGGGTAGAAACCGATACATAGAAGCCTGACAAAAATGCTTATTTTAATAAAAAAAAACGTCAGACGGACTTAGAGGCTTTTGCATCTGAAGTCTTCATATATATATATTTATTTATTAATGTTTTTGAGAGAAAAATAAAAGGTAAATTACGTGTAAGTCGCATTTGATTGCATTCAGAAATAATACCGATAAATAAAGCAAAATGTTAAATGTAGCTACTATAAACACTAGAAACATAGCTAAAGGCTATTTTAGTTCCCCTCACTCCACAATAAATCCTTAAAATGTAACGGCATTCAGAGTAAGTAAGGCATGGAGTAAGAACAGATCAAGAATTAAAAAAAATATAAGTAGGCCAGGCTATAACTATAAAACCAAAACAAAATCATTTAATGATAAACTCAAAGTAACCAGCGTCTCTGATCATTAATGCAAATGCAGTAAGAGAGTAGGCTAACACTTGAATTAAAGAGTAACTCTCATTTTATATTGTAGATCTCATTTTTTATCTCTCATTCATATTCGCAATGTATTTGAAAGCTAAACCATTATTTATTATAGGCTTTGTAGAACTCGCGTCCCAATATTGATGGAAAAAATCCTCCTCTTCACACGCGAAAACGTTCAGCGGAAACACCACTACTACTGACTATTTAAACTGAGCTGTGTAACTTTTTTATACGTTAGATTGATTATTTTATGTTGAACAGGCTGCGATATAAGTTTGCAATGCTGTAATATGTTGTGTGTGCGCAGTGAACGAGCAGAGGAAACAGGCCTACAATACTCCGTCATTCTGGCCATACAGATAATAAGAGTAGGACAACGCTCAAAATTGCAAAGTGTTTACTTACATTGTGCTATTGTAAAATAAACAAAACAAGATGTGCTTGTTTCCGTGAACTTGTTTGAGGAGCCACGCCTCACAAAATAATAATTTCACACTAAAACATTCAACATAAATCAGCAAGTTAATTAAAACCGCAACATGATTCAATCATTTTACTAGGGATGCACCGAAATGAAAATTCTTGGCCGAAACCGAAAACCGAAAAAGAGGAAACCAAGGCCGAAAACCGAAACACCGAAATAAATTATGCCAAATATTAGTACCATAGCATTTATGGCTATGACTGTGTACTAACTTTACTAAAATCAAGGCATTGCAATTGCATAAATTAATATTCAAGTTTCAAAGAATAAATCAATAACAAATTATGCCAATATTTATTTAGCACATTGCAACAATGCACAGTATAAAATAAAATTCAAACTAAAATGTTTAACTTGACCCCACTCATCTGTACATTAAATAATAATTTACAGGCCTACAGAAAGGTTTTTAAATTAAATGTTCTCTCATAAAAACAAAGTGCATTTAGGTCTAGTGCATTTAAAAATTTTCTCTGTAGGACTACAAGAAAGTGCATTCAGAACAAGTGCAACTTAAAGATACAACTATTTTCTCTGTAGGCCTTCAACATAATAGTGTATCAAAGCAAAGACTGCCATAGCCCATATGTTAACTGTAGAATAGGGATAGCGGTACACAAAACTGACGGTTCGGTACAGCAGTTTTACAAAATTGCTTTTTATTTATTTTTATTGGTTTACTGAAAAAAAAAAGTCTGTCCTTAAATGAATTAAATTATAACTAAAAGTTTATTGAATATATTGCTCTAAACTATATAGGGAGCCCTTACTTTGATTTTAAAGGTTAAAAACAGAGCCCAAACTATTTGCCTAAATTCAGTTGCTATTTATTTTTAGGTCTAATAATCAACACTCAAATAACACAGTACACAAACATGTACACTTCACATAAGGCAGTTTTCGCAATAACTTCTAAATCTAATTATAAAATAGTTTTTTATCCAATTCGTTGTTGAAATATAATCATTTATACACAGTGTCTGTCATTTTATTTAAACATACA
Organism: Gobio gobio; assembly: GCF_949357685.1. NCBI lineage: Eukaryota > Metazoa > Chordata > Actinopteri > Cypriniformes > Gobionidae > Gobio > Gobio gobio. Next base: position 3,942,237 of record NC_137097.1, read on the forward strand.
TGAAATAATCAAGACATCATTAACAGGTTAAGTAGAATATAATGAATATAACGGCTAATATAGGTCATATATTTAGTGAAAGAGTTGATTTCTCTAGTGAACTAACAGCTGTGGACACTGAATGACTGCCTGAGGTAAATGATGCTACATGACTGTTTAGTTTACAGCAGTTATTGAGGGTCTTTCTGCCGTTGAAACACTGACTGAGAGATTACACCACATATATACACATGACAGTAAGTTGTAATGTATCCTCAACACACCTTAGATGTTCATTCATGTTTATTCTTAAGGAAGAGATGATCGATCGCGCTCACAGATGATCGCGTTCACGCGCGCGCGCTGCCGCCAGATTGAAGTGTGTTCCGCGCTTAAAACATGCCCACTGTTAAAGATTGCGTTCGGTTTCACAGTGAAGTCTGGTCCTCTTCTCATCATGAGCTCTTCTCAACATGAGCTCTCGCTGTCAGTGCCTGTGCGTGGAGCAGACGTGGGTGTTTCTCAGATATACTGAAATACGTCCACACCGCAGACATGTTGCATCAGACAAGCACGTGCAGGTCGCGGTTTCTGTTTGCGTCATCACAACATTTCGGCCATGTTGTTTCGGTGATAAAAGTCTTTCGGCCGAAAACCGAAAATGCACTTTTGGGGCATTTTCGGCCGAAAATTTTCGGTGGCCGAATATTCGGTGCATCCCTACATTTTACACTGCAGTAGATGTTTGAACATATTCAAAGAAGGAATTGTTTCTAATGGGGTAGTAACTTGAAATTCATTCCATAACCATGGAGCGTAATAAGAGAGAGATGATTGTCCATGCTCCGAGTGTATCCTAGGCACTACTAATTTAATCCCATTAGATGATCTAGTGCTATAGTTCTTTCCACATAGGCATACAAGACTAGTAATGTAATTTGGAAGCATACCTAATAATATTTTATTAACATATGTCATATGTTCTTGATCCAAAGGAAAAAAATTTTTTTTTGGTTTAAGTCTTTCACCACGTAATCAAAAGCTAATTTCTCATCAAGCCATATTCCTAAGTATGTATAAGTTGGTACCCTTTCTATATGATGGAGAGGGTGCAGTGGAATAAATAATTGTGTCGTCAGCATAAAAATGTAACTTCGCAGATTTTATTCCCTGGCCCAGTTCATTAATAAAGATAGAAAAAAGAAGTGGAGCCAGTAAAGAGCCTTGTGGGACACCCTTCTTAACTGTTAACATGGATGAGGTGTAATTATCTACAGAAACACAGTGAGTTCTATCAGAAAGATAAGCCGAAGTACCGAAACCTAAATTTTTTTGCCTTTCTAACAGCAAGCCATGATCCACCAAATCAAATGGTTTTGTCAGATCAATAAATAAGGCTGCACAGTGCTGTCTCTTATCGAGAGCAGTCATTAAATCATTAGTAACTAGTGTAGTAGCGGTAATCGTACTAATCGGTAATCGCCCGCTCTAAATCCTGACTGAGATGCCTTTCAAATATTATGATTATGTAGGTATTTTTTCATTTGATCATTTACCAGCGATTCAAAAACTTTTGCTAAGACCAGTAGTTTAGAAATAGGGCAATTAATTATTTCAATCAGAAGTATCAGCTCCTTTTAATAAGGGCATAACCATAGCTGATTTCCAAAATGGAGGAATTACATTAGTTGATAGACTCAGATTAGAAATCGATGCAATGGAGTGCCGAAGTAATGACGTCACTTTGTAGGCCAAAACGCGGAAGTGAGTTAGCATTTTAGCCCTATGGGTTCCCTCGCCCTAAAGTCTATGGGTTTTTTGAATGTGTTTTTGCTAAATCGCCTGAAATAAGGTCTGTGGTTAACAAAGCCTCTATATATTTTCACGTTTTAATCTATGACATAAAACACACTAGTTATAACCTGCTTGTGATTTTTTAAGACTTTATTGTGTCTTAAAAACGATGGTTGCTAACAAGTTGCTAAAAGGGACTACATCCTTTGGCGGGGACTTTAGACGTCATCGTGACAAACAGGCAATCTCTCACTAGCCCACGTTTCAGCCTAAGAATGAAGAACTTATGTGGCGTGAATAAATGGCGCTATTTGCGCAAAGTTGGATTCTTGAACATTTGGAGTTTACTCTCTTCACATGTTTGTCTCGTTGAGAAATGGCTGACATGGGCTGTGTTTACACGTCTTTTTGTGTTAAAATCTACTGTTAATGTGTGACAACTTAGTTTTAAGACTTTTTCAGTCGATAATGTAGTTGTTTAAAGCTCAAATCTGTGGTTTATTTATAAGAAGAGTGCCTATTTAAACATTTTATCTGGTGTTATCGAAGTTGTGAGCTCCAGTGAGTCAGCGGCGGTCAGCGCTTGTTTAGCCGGCGAGAGTTGACTTTCCTCGACCAGTCCTTCTGCCGTCTGCCGCTGGCTCTGATGTCTCTGTGGCGTCTCCAGCTATAATTAGTCTTGTGGAGATTTAACGGCCCATATTTGCTCTCATGGATCTATAATTTGTTCCCTGGCAAATCGTTTAGGCTGAGTGCAAAGATAAGTTTCATTACTTGTTTATTTTTAGGCTATAACTGTACGTTACCGTTGTAAGTTAGCCGACTAGCACTGACTTTGAATGTTTGACTGAATTGTTTGCTTTATTTCATGTGTAGCTTATTATACGTTTAGTATTATTGATCATACATAAACTTGCATTTAACAAAAAGAGACTGGGTTGTGTTTCATGTCATTTAATGTTATCACAGTGATAATCATATTGTCTGAAAAAACATTAACAAAAGATAAATCTCAGAGAGGCACGCATAAACAAAATTAGTTTCTAACATTTTTGGAAAAAACAAATGGGCAATATTTCTCATGAAAAAGTGGATAAGTGTTCATACACAGCGCAGATCATAATGAGCGAGCGTGCTTTTAAATAAAGTTTGAGGAAGCTTGATGATGACGTTGATCCGCGACCATGGTGTGCTGTAGTCCGTTTATAGCCTACCGTTAGCATTTTATATCTGACGGCTTTATTTGGGCTTCAAAATGTATACATTTTGGATTAACTTGTAAAGATTATCTTGGTAGACAAAACGTGTAAGGGTCATTACTCTTTGTTGAACACAGATCTTATTTTTTGCGATTTTCCAAAAGTCTATGGGGAAAATGAATGGCTTTTTGATCGAGGGGACCCATGCGCCGCTAACTTCCGGGTTGGCCTACAAAGTGACGTCATTACTTCGGCACTCTATAGGTTCGGCTATAAGGTCTGCAGACACTTAAAAAAAATGGTTCAATTTGATCATACCTAGCTGATTTTTTACAGTCTAAATTTGATAGTAGTTTATGAACTTGGGTGGGTGATATAGGGGTAAAGAAAATAAATCTGAATCACTATAGTGAGACAGCTCGTCAATTCCCTGTTCAGCAATGAGTTACTAGAATCTGTTATCGAACTAACTGAATTAAAATGACTATTAAATATATTAACAATATTAACCTTGTCTGTAATTAATCTTTGGTTCAATTTTAAAACTTTTGGAAGATCAGTTTGACCCTACGAGAGATTTTGTTAATTTCCAAAATGTAGAAGTATCGTTCATGTTATTTTTAATCAGATTTAAATAATACTGACTTTTTGAGCTTTTTTATCAATTGTGAGGATTTATTCCGTAATAATCTATATTGGGCCCAGTCCTCATCACTATTTGTTTTCTTTGCTTTAGACCAAGCCCCATTTCTTTGCTTAATAAGCTTAGAAACGGATTAATTGAACCAAGGGTTATTTCTTCCACTCACCCTAAACCTACGTAAAGGAGCATGTTTATCACAAATTTCTAGAAAAATAGATTAAAAATATTCCCAGGCATCAACCACATCCGGTAAAATTGAAACTAACTGTAAATTACTATTATACACATCTTGCAAAACAGCTTGTACATTAACAGGGCTCAGGAGCACTTTCTGATCAATAACACGCATTCCAATTATAACTTTCTCATTACAGGACTATCTTTGTCCCTTTAAATTAATGTCCTGGGGCATTTTTACCGTTATAAGAGCAATGTTTTCTAATCTTATTAAATGTATGCATCATCTTTTGTCAATTTCTTCAATTAAAATAGAAAAGTTGTTTTTAAAATGTCAATTTAAACAATAAATTCAGTTAGAGCAATAATACACAATCAGACTGTTACCAATCTAATTAAATCAGCATCAAAAGATCCATCTTTGCACTGTAGAAGTGGCACAGCATCTGAAGTGCTGTTTATACTGTTTAATGCAGCTCATGGGTAAATAATGTTGTATGAATGTTTTAAATATACGTTTTTGAATTTAGAAATGGGTTGTGTACAAGTTAAACTTTAAAAGTTTGATATTTTAAATAAAAAGTTAATGCAAAGTATAAATATGAAAATAAAACCGCCAGTAGGTGGCGTCAAGTCTATGTGTGAGTCATTCATTCAATCGTTCAAGCGCAGATTCATTCGATTGAACCGCTTGGAGATGCGCAACAGTTCTGGTGTAGTTTTGATTTTCACGAAATAAACAGTATAGTGGCTAAAACGTTGTTACTTAACATCAGGGTTGGGAACCGAGAACCGGTTCTTATTCAGAACCGAAACTGATTTTTGAAAAATACCAGAACCGCGCGAAATTCCTAAGTTTCGGTTCCGAAAACGGTTCTGGTGCAATGTGTGTGCGAAGCGCTGGAAGTGTATCCTTTCATAGCGAGTGACAGCCAGTGTTGCCAAGTCCGTGGTTTTCCCGCTTTCCCGGTTTCCACTGTTGCCGCGGGCTGTGTTTCATGTCCGCGGGTTTAAGCGATTGTGCAATTGTGCGGGTTTTGTTGTGTAAACCTGGCAACCCTGGCTCACCTCATCATGAATATTAATTACGTTGCCTGCCGCTTCCAGGAGTGCAACGCAGTTCAGCCTGAAAGCCCTCGCACTACACATTTACGGTTTTGCGTCAGATATTTTCTCGTTGACCACCAGCATGGCGAAGAGAAAGTCACAAGTATGGATTCATTTCCAAAGAATGAATGATAATGAAGCAAAATGTGAAAAGTTAATAACATGCAAAGGAGGCTGCACTAGCAATTTGACAAAACATTTGCTACAGCACAGAGTGCCACAGGGCTTATACCAGATTTATAGTGTAAGGCCTATATATATATATATATATATATATATGTCAACGTTGAGTCACCATGGTTTAGGTAAGCGTTTAGGCACAATTACCTTTGTAATGCTGAATTGCAATTTATTATTTACAAGTTCACTGAATAACTGAATTACTATTAAATTAATATACAACTAATTAATAAATATAACTAATAAATATAATTTATAACTTGGTTTTATTCAGAGATAGAGAGATAAAATGTAATAAGACAATTTCAGAGGTGTTCATTTGAAAAACAATGTGTTGCAAGAATGGCTTAATTAATACTGTAATATATGTACAGTACAGGACTTTTTTGATATTGCCAACCTGTAAATTAATTTTAGAGCAAGTAATAAACACAAAATGGATTGTTTGAGTTGCGTATTGTGCCTTTTTCCTTTACCACTATTTGTGTAATAATTTTAATGGAACCGGAATCGTTAGGCGGAACCGAAACCGGAACCGGAACCGGAAAATTTCTCACGATTCCCAACCCTAGTGTTGATGCACTTTGGCAGTTGTAGTTTTTATTCCGATTGTATTGTACATCTATTCATGAGAATCGATTGGGTCACTCGCACCGGTGCGCCTAAATACTTTCTCACAGTCGCACGCAGTAATTTTCAGGCGCAAATGCGCCCAAAATGGTCGCTATGTAGAGCCCTGCTTAAATTGACGTTTAAATATAAATCTAGGTGAAATTTCTCACACGAGATTGCACAGTGATTGCTAATATCATTACAAAAAATTCCTGTTGCAGAGAAAACATGGGGTATATTTGTTAAAACCACATCAATCAAGGATGATTTGCTCATATCCTTTTCATTTAGGCAAATTGGTGAATTTATCAATTGATCCAGACACAAGGAATTACAAATGTCCTTAAAAGAGTCTGATGACGGAGACAACCAGTCCCAGTTTAAATCCCCCATTAAGACTAAATCAGAGTTAGTCCAACTGTGCAGCATGTCCATAAGCAATGAGATGGCCTCACTTGAAGCTGAAGGCGGGCGGTAGCAACCGACCACCATCATATCAGACCCATTTGGTAAAAATACTTTAATAGCTACAACTTCAAAACACTTTAAAATACTAACTGACTGACTATAAATACAATTAATATTTACTTTAGTATAAACTGCAACCCCTCCTCCTTTTTTACTACAATCAACTCTAAAAACATTGTGTACCATATCGTCTGTAATTGATTTTTTTAGCCAAGTCTCTGTGAGAATTATTATATCAGCATCAGTCGAATCTACCCAGATTCGCACTGTATCCATCTTATTTATCAAACTTCTCACGTTAAGATGAAGAAATCTCAGACCATTGCTTGATTTAAGTTCCTCTGGTGTTTGAAGCTGGGCCAGGGTGGGGGTGAATGTTACCTGAAAGCAACAGCAGAAGCACAAGCACAAACCACTTTCTCCTCGCCGGTTCAATCATTTAGATTGAATGTAAAGTGGGGAGAGTTTATCAGCTGATTTATCTGAAAGATTGGTGAGATTTCTAACTTGTAGAGCCTCTTCTGTATTATCAGCACAAGTAAGACACAATTGTAATAAAATAGATTTTATTAACAAAAGATAAACAAGAATAACTAACAGAACTACTAAATGAATACAATGAATGATAAAGGAATAAAGTGCATAAAACACATGTGATTAAGTTGAGTGTGGCTATGGAAGAGTTGCGTTATCTTGTAAAAAGATAAACTGTTGTTTGAAAATAAGGTGAAGAACCTTATTATGCATCAAACAAATAACTAAATATTATTTGTTATTAACTAGCATCAGTTAAATTATCTCTAATGTAAATTAGAAAATCATATACTGATAATATACAACAATACCATGGTCTCTGGAAAGAGGTTTGGTTACGTTATGTTCCACTTGGTTGAGTAAGCAGTCCAATGGCGGTGATTCTTCCACTGGTCGTGCTGGGTGACAATGCAGTGGGGAAAGGAGCTGGAATCCGTTTCAACAGTCTTGAACACGAAGATCTGTGGGATGCTGATCTCCTGGAGCACCAAAGGGTCCTAAAATCTGGAACACGCAGATGAGGCCCTGAAGTAGGTGCAGAAGGTCCTTAATCTGGAACACGCAGATGAGGCCCTGAAGTAGGTGCAGAAGGTCCTTAATCTGGAACACGCAGACGAGGCCCTAAAGTAGGTGCAGAAGGTCCTTAATCTGGAACACGCAGATGAGGCCCTGAAGTATGTGCAGAAGGTCCTTAATCTGGAACACGCAGATGAGGCCCTGAAGTAGGTGCAGAAGGTCCTTAATCTGGAACACAGACGAGGCCCTGAAGTAGGTGCAGAAGATCCTTAATCTGGAACACGCAGACGAGGCCCTGAAGTAGGTGCAGAAGGTCCTTAATCTGGAACACACAGATGAGGCCCTGAAGTAGGTGCAGAAGGTCCTTAATCTGGAACACGCAGATGAGGCCCTGAAGTAGGTGCAGAATGTCCTTAATCTGGAACACGCAGATGAGGCCCTGAAGTAGGTGCAGAAGGTCCTTAATCTGGAACACAGACGAGGCCCTGAAGTAGGTGCAGAAGGTCCTTAATCTGGAACACGCAGACGAGGCCCTGAAGTAGGTGCAGAAGGTCCTTAATCTGGAACACACAGATGAGGCCCTGAAGTAGGTGCAGAAGGTCCTTAATCTGGAACACGCAGATGAGGCCCTGAAGTAGGTGCAGAAGGTCCTTAATCTGGAACACGCAGATGAGGCCTTGAAGTAGGTGCAGAAGGTCCTTAATCTGGAACACGCAGATGAGGCCCTGAAGTAGGTGCAGAAGGTCCTTAATCTGGAACACAGACGAGGCCCTGAAGTAGGTGCAGAAGGTCCTTAATCTGGAACACGCAGACGAGGCCCTGAAGTAGGTGCAGAAGGTCCTTAATCTGGAACACACAGATGAGGCCCTGAAGTAGGTGCAGAAGGTCCTTAATCTGGAACACGCAGATGAGGCCCTGAAGGTGCAGAAGGTCCTTAATCTGGAACACGCAGATGAGGCCTTGAAGTAGGTGCAGAAGGTCCTTAATCTGGAACACGCAGATGAGGCCCTGAAGTAGGTGCAGAAGGTCCTTAATCTGGAACACGCAGATGAGGCCCTGAAGTAGGTGCAGAAGATCCTTAATCTGGAACACGCAGATGAGGCCCTGAAGTAGGTGCAGAAGGTCCTTAATCTGGAACACGCAGATGAGGCCCTGAAGTATGTGCAGAAGGTCCTTAATCTGGAACATGCAGATGAGGCTCTGAAGTAGGTGCAGAAGGTCCTTAATCTGGAACACAGACGAGGCCCTGAAGTATGTGCAGAATGTCCTTAATCTGGAACACGCAGACGAGGCCCTGAAGTAGGTGCAGAAGGTCCTTAATCTGGAACACGCAGATGAGGCCCTGAAGTAGGTGCAGAAGATCCTTAATCTGGAACACGCAGATGAGGCCCTGAAGTAGGTGCAGAAGGTCCTTAATCTGGAACACGCAGATGAGGCCCTGAAGTAGGTGCAGAAGGTCCTTAATCTGGAACATGCAGATGAGGCCCTGAAGTAGGTGCAGAAGATCCTTAATCTGGAACACGCAGATGAGGCCCTGAAGTATGTGCAGAAGGTCCTTAATCTGGAACATGCAGATGAGGCTCTGAAGTAGGTGCAGAAGGTCCTTAATCTGGAACACAGACGAGGCCCTGAAGTAGGTGCAGAATGTCCTTAATCTGGAACACAGATGAGGCCCTGAAGTAGGTGCAGAAGGTCCTTAATCTGGAACACGCAGATGAGGCCCTGAAGTAGGTGCAGAAGTTCCTTAATCTGGAACACAGACGAGGCCCTGAAGTAGGTGCAGAAGGTCTTTAATCTGGAACACGCAGATGAGGCCCTGAAGTAGGTGCAGAAGGTCCTTAATCTGGAACACGCAGACGAGACCCTGAAGTAGATGCAGAAGGTCCTTAATCTGGAACACGCAGATGAGGCCCTGAAGTAGGTGCAGAAGGTCCTTAATCTGGAACACGCAGACGAGGCCCTGAAGTAGGTGCAGAAGGTGCTTAATCTGGAACATGCAGATGAGGCCCTGAAGTAGATGCAGAAGGTCCTTAATCTGGAACACGCAGATGAGGCCCTGAAGTAGGTGCAGAAGGTCCTTAATCTGGAACACGCAGACGAGGCCCTGAAGTAGGTGCAGAAGGTGCTTAATCTGGAACATGCAGATGAGGCCCTGAAGTAGGTGCAGAAGGTCCTTAATCTGGAACACGCAGACGAGGCCCTGAAGTAGGTGCAGAAGGTCCTTAATCTGGAACACGCAGATGAGGCCCTGAAGTAAATGCAGAAGGTCCTTAATCTGGAACACGCAGATGAAGGAACCTCGAAGTGAAGGTTTTGCTCTCCTTAGCTTAACCTTGTTGCAAATGTCTCTGTGTGTCTTCTGACTCTGTGGGCCAGACACTCAAGACTTGGTCAATCCGTTTTGGTCTCTCTGGAGACTCGGGACGTGCTGATATCGTCTCGGTGGACTAAAACTCTGAATGTAGTGTTTGTTAATGTCTCTTTCATCACAGGCTGGAGGCTCAGAACGTGGTCGTATCTGTTGCTGCCTCACAAGCTGTAGGTCAGATCCTCGGATCTTTTGTTGTCTCTCTGGATTAACCAGAGGCTCAGAACTTGGTTGATCTGTCACAGTCTCATCCTTGCAGGACTCAGACTCAGAACTTGGTAAACTGTTTGTCCTTAGAACAAGGAGTGTCTGTTGAAAGGGTACCTTTATCCTTTGCCGAATTGGAAGGGATTGCAATTTGGCGCTTTTCCATTCCAGTGTTGCGATTGGCTGCTGGCATCAGAGGGCGCACACAGTTGGCCTACCCTTCTTTCCCCTGTGGAACTCATTTGCATACTGTACAATGTTAGAAGTCTTTAAAGTTTACCAATGCATTTCTGACTTTCCAAACCACCATCAGAATACCCTTGGCAATATTCTAAACAAATAGACACCAAACATGATAGAAAAAGATAAATAAGAACTGTTCATTACTTTGTTCAGTAACAGCTGAATCTGTGTAAGATTATGCATTACAAATAGCTGTCACTGAGAATACTTGTTTCTCTGAATAAGTATGAAATGGATGTGTGTGGTTTACATCAGTCTTAAGGTTTCCAAACATAGTTATGAATGGATTTGGATGGGTCATTGTGGTCTTACTTTCACCCACTACTTCTAAGGTCCTGTGGAATTTTTATTGCAGTCACAGACCAGGACGTTAGGGATTAGTCTTTTGGTGGGTGAAGGGCAGAAACTGCAAATGGACCAATGAGATGTCCTGTCCTTCCTGGGCTTTTACCAGAGGTGGTCATCTTGGCCTCCAAGAGGTGTCTGGCTGTTGTCCTAGCATCTTTATCTGATGGCGTTGGACAGTTTGTTTGTGTAAGTCCAACAAGATCCAATCAAAATGTAGCAAACCTTTGTCCACTGTTATGGACAGAGAGTGGCCCAGCCATAAACTGGGCCCTGGAATGTGCGATCTACTACAGTGTGATTGTGATAAACTCCCGACTTCTAGGATCATCTAACTGCGTGATGGAAATTACATTATTGACGCAGCTTCACATACTTCTGTAATTTATTTTGTTACGACCCTGTCTTCTATTGTTTTCTGAGGGTGTGATTGGCTGCAGACAACCACTCCTAATTGATTCATTTATGGGCATATAAGGAGTATAAAAGCGGTATTCACCTGCTAATCAGCACTTCCTCTGGTAGAACATCTCCAGAGAAGTCATTTTGCTCCATTTTGTTGTTTTCTAGTTTATTTATTATTTATCAACATGCCTCACCTTTTGGATTATTATCTTCCCTTTATTGTTTAAATCCCTAGACATGTTATATTTCAGTAACAGATCACTCACTATCTTTTTTTATAAACAACCTTGCAAGACAAACCATTTATGTGTGTGATCCTCTTTATGTGACGGCAGAGAACGAGCTGGCTGTGACAATTTGCATTAAATTATTTTAACGCATTAAAGACTTTAAATGAACCCGCAAACGCAATAGCATCACGACGGCATTGCTCTAACATACAGGACATTTAGGCCCAATATACAGGACGCCCGAGCTAATACGGGACAGTTGGCATTTCAGAGTGGACTTCATGGGAGACCGACGGGAGAACGTGCTTAACTCTGCAAGACAGTGGCCCTCCAAGACCAAAGCTGCCCACCCCTGGTCCCTAGGATAGGATAGGTTATAGATCATACTACCCTATACCCTGCTATTGATGCTTCAAATGTTTAAATTGTTTTATGTATGTTTCTGCCCTAGATCACATGGCATTGAAAGAGGCAAGTCATGAACTCAATGAAAGGGAAGAGGAGGAAGACCATTATGATAAACATTATGACTTCATGACTGGAGAAAGATCGACACAGGCTAAAAAGACTCCCTCACAAAGTTATTTCACCTGCAAACAGTGTGGAAAGAGTTACAGATATAAAGGAAACCTTACAGTCCACATGAGAATTCACACTGGAGAGAAGCATTACAGCTGCCAACAGTGTGGAAAGAGTTTCACAGATAAAGGAAACCTTACAGTCCACATGAGAATTCACACTGGAGAGAAGCCTTACAGCTGCCAACAGTGTGGAAAGAGTTTCTCAAATAAAGGAAACCTTAAAGTCCACATGAAAGTTCACTCTGGAAAGAGGCCTTACATCTGCCAACAGTGTGGAAAGAGTTCAACTCGAAAAGAAAGCCTTAAAATTGACATGAAAGTTCACACTGGAGAGAAGCCTTACATCTGCCAACAGTGTGGAAAGAGTTCAACTCGAAAAGAAAGCCTTAAAATTGACATGAAAGTTAACACTGGAGAGAAGCCTTACATCTGCCAACAGTGTGGAAAGAGTTTCACTTATAAAGGAAGCCTTGACAGGCACATGAGAGTTCACACTGGAGAGAAGCCTTACACCTGCCAACAGTGTGGAAAGAGTTTCAAACATAAAAAAAACCTTGACAGTCACATGGGAGTTCACTCTGGAGAGAAGCCTTACACCTGCCAACAGTGTGGAAAGAGTTTCAGACATAAAAGAACCCTTGACAGTCACATGGGAGTTCACACTGGAGAGAAGCCTTACATCTGCACTGTGTGTGGGAATGGCTTCACACGGGAAATAAACCTTAGGGGACACATGAATATTCACTCTAGAGAAAAGCCATTTGCATGTGATCAATTTTGAAAGAGTTTGAGATGTAAATTAACCCTTAATTACCACATGAGAATTCACACTGAAGAGTAGCCATTCATAGTCTGAAGTGTCTCCCCCCGGTTGCCTCACCGACACTAATCGACATCCTCAATAAACCTGTCTCCGGCGTGATGCCTCCGATGTTTCGAATATTCCTATCTAATAATTGCCTCATCGGCACGGCATCCTTAATAAACCCGTCTCCGGCGTGATGACTCTGATCTTTCAAATATTCCTAGCTAATAATTGCCTCATCAGCACGGCATCCTTAATAAACCCGTCTCCGGCGTGATGACTCCGATCTTTCGAAAATTCCTAGCTAATAATTGCCTCATAGACATGGCATCCTTAATAAACCCGTCTCCGGCGTGATGACTCCGATCTTTCGAATATTCCTATCTAATAATTGGTTAATTGACACAACATCCTCAATAGAGGTCTTCACGGGTCCAAAAATTCATACCCGAACCCGAAGAGACCCGTAATGTGCTAAACGGAACTGACCCGGACCCATCTATTATTTAAAAAGCTGGACCCGGACCCGTGCAGATCCGAGCAATGCCAAAAATGTAGTACCCGGAACCGACCTGGACCCGTCTATTATTTAAAAGCTGGAACTGAACCCGGCGCGAAGACACAGACCCAACTGGACCCGATTGTCACATATTCCACAATAAACTGATATTAACAAGTCAATAGACAAGTTGCGAAACATCGTCTCCCTTGTAATGTTACTTGATTGTGATGCATTACATCCTTGCCAAAAAGTTCAATCCATGTTATTCCTCTCTTGTTATTCCAAGCGTGCTTAATTCACTCATCATTTCAGCTTTAAAAGTCCACTTTATGTCACGGTGACGGATGACAGATGCGTCTTTGCAGATTTGCATTTCGCCTCAAGTTGACTCGCATAATAACTTTGACTGTTTGCCTTTTTGAACTATAATAACGATTGCTCGTTCGGTGGCCGCTGACATTATTTATTTGCTTTCATCTCTGTGAGCCGAGTCTGACCACCAAAACTTTAAGATTAAACAAGACGGTTCATTCATATTATTATTAAAGTCACTCACTGCGGAAGCTCGGGTTGCCATAGAAACATGACACACGCTTGAGACCGCACATGCGTGTTGGCTGGAGCAACCTGAAATATTCGCTTTTTTACGCAAAAAGCTTTGAGCATTTGAGCATCATAGAAAACATTTGTGACAGTTCACCTGAGATGTTGTTGCTGATTTGAAATATATTATTTAAATATAAGTTCAAATCAAACTTCAACAGTGCGTCACACGTAGGCTTGTGACAGCACTTACTTTTTTTTACCATGTTTGTCCACAATATGCACGAAGGATGCCCAGACAGAAGAGGTGCACGTGGGTTTAACTACTTTATATTCGTTGTTTTTTAGCTTTTTTCGCACATCACTCATGAAGGTAACCATTATTATTACCGTGCGCTTGCAGAGAGAGCGAGAGAGAGAGAGAGAGAGGCGAGCGAGCAAGAGAGAGAGATCTCTCGTGTTTTTCTTCTTTCTTTTTTTTAAACCTTATTTCCCGGCTCACACTTTTCTTATCCTAATTTTACAAGTTGCAAGTTACAAAAAACACGCAAGCAGTGCTGACTGACTCTGATCACGGGCAGGTGTTCTCCGAGTCCGGATCGACTCTGGTATTAGACACAATGTTAAACAGACCCGGGACCCGTAGTAATAGATTGGGACCCGACCCGGACCCGGCTGATCATTTAAAATATAGACCGGACCCGTACGGGTCCACGGGTCTCGGGGGCCCCGTGAAGACCTCTAATCCTCAATAAACCTGTCTCCGGCGTGATGACTCCGATCTTTCGAATATTCCTATTTAACCCCTAGGAGTCTGAGCAGTTTTGGGGTCCTTTAGAAGTTTTTACATGTTCTGATATTTGTGTTTTTTCAGTTGCTTATAAACACATTAATGGCAAAAGTGTCATTACACTGTATTCAACACAAACTGGGCTACCATAATATGTGAGCAACATGTATGTACATGCTTGTATTTTTGAGAGAATAATGTTTGTGTGGTTTTTGAAAAACGATAATGATAATGATAATAATGAATAATAATGGGTATTACACCTGAGAGACAAAAGACCTGCATAATGAATGAGCTTCAGGTGTGTGACAGAGCAAAAAAATGCTCTTCTTATTTAGTTGAAATTGTACTTATCTAGTAAATGCATCTTGATTTAACCCTCAGAGCCCGACGGCATCGCCCACGACGTCACACGGCACCTCCGATAAATATCTATATTATTTCATGAAACTTTTATCGATTTTCTTACCGTTTTTTCCAGCAGAAAGCTAACGAGCTAGCCATCACGGGGGTGTCTTTGGTGTCTTTGTAGCCTTTACAGAAGGTTTTCTATCCAGCCTGGAACATGTGCATCTTTTTGGAGTTGTTCAGCAATAAATCAAAACGCTTACATCCAAGATTTATCCACTTGATGTCCATAATTTATACATTTTCCGTCATTTTTGCCGCTAGCGCGATGCTAGCTGCCATTTTGGATGAGGGTTTGACCAATGACAGGCTGATCCGTCATCCACGTTGGTGTGCGTCATTACGCATGAAGCACAGCTCTGTTATTGTGTAGAGAGAGAGACGCACCTCTAGTGGAGAGGAGAGAGAGAGAGACGCGCTGCAGTTTTTAGTAGTTTTGTGGAGAAAGTTTGAGGAAAAAGTTTGAGGAGAAAGTTTGAGGAGAAGTTCCTGATAGGAACTGTTTTGAGGCTTGGCACCAGTAAATATCCAAAATCCAAAGAGGCCAAAAACGCCTGGACTTTTTTTGGAAAAATGTAAATAGTTTTGGTTCTGTATAAGTTCTCATGTTTATTCCTGAGTTCCAGGACTCCAAAGACTTGAACAAACTGTTTTCCAGAGGAAATATGCTTAGCTTTTATTTATTTGTGTGTGTTTTCAATAAATATTTGAGTGATTCAATTTCCGTTTTATGTTTTCATTTGTCTTTATGGTCCCATAACTTATTTTACATTCAGGTGACATCAATGCAACACAAATATACTGACAGTGCAACATGTCTTGAAAAAAAAGAGGTGTGTCAATTGTCTGTGCACAACAGGGTTGATGTTTTACAAGCTTTTTTAGTAAATAACACCAGGCGGAAAATTTATTGTAAAAATACCCTTAGGTCTTAAAGGGTTAAGAATGTTTAAATATTTAGACTGGAAATGAGACCAAAATAACTAAGCTTTTTTTTTTAATTGTACTTTTTTTGTTTTTGAAAGTAGTCTCATGCTAAAAAAAATTAATAATAAATAATTTAAATTAAGATACAATTTACAATTCACTTAAATGCACTTTCTACAAAACAAAAAAATTTACTTTCTACCAAACAAAAGTCCAGAATCATTTATTTAGAATGTAGTCAACAAAGGCCTATTATATTTTAAATTATCAAAAGATTTGACTACACTTAAAAAATACTCTTCTTATTTAGTTGAAAATTGTAATTATCTAGTAAATGTATCTTGATTTAAGAATGTTTAAATATTTAGACTAGAAACAAGACACAAATTACTAAGAAGCTAATTTTTCTAAATGTTTTGTACTACTTTAAAATAGTCTCATTATAAAAAAATTAAATAATTAAAATTAAGATACAATTTATACAAAACGAAATTCACTTTAAAGAAAGCAATTCTCTTTATACAAAAAAAAACACTTTCTACAAAACAAAACTTTAATTTCTAACAAACTTTGATATTAAATTGAAAAAATAATATAATATTTTTATATTATATTATATATATAGGCTATATAATATTTAAACATCAATATGAAGCAAAATACGTTTGACTGGTACTACATTTATAGCATCTGAGCAGACATTTTCAAATAAAAGCTTTATTGATGTGACATTAGTAGGGCTGTGTATCACCAACAATGTCACGATACGATACGCATCACGATACTAAAGTCACGATACGATATGCATCATGATATGGATCAATTAGTAACAGTTAATATCTGTTTATTGAATAACCATTGTTATAACAGTTGTGATAACTGAAAAACTATTTTGTTTTTGTCATTAAAAATAATGAGTTAAATTAAATAAATAAATTGTCACAAAAAAAGCTTGGAATGGCTTGATTCAATATTGATTATTTTGGATATATATCAGGTACACACCTCTCAACTAATGCTGTAAACTATGGGAGTCAGTTGTAGCCTACTATAATTATATTGAAGGTAAAAATGAACTGATTTGTACAAACACTTAAATTACACTCAATTATGTTTTTTTTTTAAAAAAAAACAAAGTTATAATATTAACTTTACAAATTTCTACTCCATTTCATTTTTTAAATATACCTAAACATTTGGCCAAAGCGGTAATTATGTTTTTAGATTTCGTAATAAAATGGACGTAATTTGAAATCTGAGACTTTGTTTCATATCAATAGTAACAAAGTACAAAGATTATTGCAATTTAATGGATGGGTGGCACGCTGAATTGCTGAAATTGGCACCACTATATATATATATATGAGGTACACACATCTCTCAACTAATGCTGTAAACTATGGGAGTCATTTGTAGCCTACTATGATTATATTGAACTTGACATCACGTGATAATTGGTTACATTCTAAAGCACAGAACGAACCGCTTTGATCTGAAAGAACGTCTTTGAGAGAGAGGCTGCAGATCACGCATCATGTTTGTTTTCTTTATTTTGCAAAAAGCAAGACATTTTGTTTTTATTGTGACTTGTACACAAAAAAGAAACGGAGGAAGAGGGAGAAGAAGCGGGAGAGGGAGAGACAAAGGTCATGGCAGAGGAAGACAGGAAGAAAGATCTTCATCTGGCTCTAGTGGCTTTTCCGCTAGCACTGATGATCGATGGTACACCCAAGAAGAGCCTGATTTTTCACCACCAGAGATAAGATTCAGACCAGCTTGAACATCTGGACCTCAAATTATTCAAACAGAGTCCTACAGTCCTCTGGAGTTGTGCCGCCTCCTGATGTTCCTGCTGCTCCTGTTCTTCCTGCTTCTCACCATCCAGCAGGACACACTCCAAAGCACATAAAACCTTCCAGTAAAGTCAGAAGATGCAGAATGTGCCACCAGAAAACCCCTGATCTGCAGTGGTGGCCTGCAAGCAAACTGCAGTGAGTTTCCTCGTTTTATTACCTCCAAAACCCCATCTGGATGGCTTACCAAGACACTCACTGTGCTCATCATCATCGTGCCAGGGGGGGAGCCATTCTGGTGCCGCAACATTTAAAGCAATGTAGCAGAAATTTGCTCAGAAATTTCCAATGATCGTGCAGTTTACTGCGTGATTAAAAAATAGGCTTCAGTAATCAGAGTTTTCGCTGTACGAGTGAAAGGGAACTTATTCTTTGGTGATTATTTTCACAATCAGTTTTTGGTCTATATTATCTGTTGGTTGATACAGCCACAAAAATCAACAATACTCTGTGCTAGCTTGGACAGTTGTGCAGTTTCATCACGTTGTTAGGAAACTGAGTATTATTGGCAAAAATACTGAACTCTAATGATAATTTCCCTCAGGGACAGCATATATTAGGAGAAAAGCAGAGGACCTAATACTGAGCCTTGTGGCACACCATACTTGTGTTTGATAAAACATTTATTTGTTTACACAAAGTATTAGCAGTTGGATAGATTTGACCTAAACAGTTTTAATGTTTAATCAACAAATGACAACATAATTCTCAAGCTATCCAAAAGAATATTGTGATATTTTGGTCAACATTGTCAATAGACCTAATTACGCTAGACGAAAGATGTACTCATGATTAGATGCCAAAAGCAGGTCATGTATCACTTTAATAAAGGATGCTGCTTAAATCTTTATTGAAATTTTAGTGAAGAAGACTATTTTTTTTCTAATATTTTTTACCTGAATGTCAGCTTCAGGACTGGTCTATAAAAACCCAGTTCTGTTGCATAATGTTGTTTTTGATGAATTAATACTTTTGATGTCTGTTGCTCTGAGCCATTAAACTGTCATTAACTTGTATTTGTTTTTTTGTTTTTGTTTTTTTAGACCTGATGGCACTGAAAGAAGAGAATCAAGAAATGAATGAAATGGATGAGAAAGATCAATATAAGAGACATGATTTCATGGATGTAGAAAAATCCATACTTACTGAAACAACTTCATCTCAAAATGTTCAGAAGACCGAATCTAACAGTAACAGTAACACCTGCTCTCATTGTGGAAAGAGATTCAATCAAAAACATTACCTTAAAGCCCACATGTTAATTCACACTGGAGAGAAACCTTTCACATGTCAACAGTGTGGAATGAGTTTCACTCACAAATCAAACCTCAATTCCCACATGAAAATTCACACTGGAGGGAAGCCGTTCACATGCAAACATTGTGGAAATAGTTTCACTAAAAGAGGAAACCTTAATTCCCACATGAGAATTCACACTGGAGAGAAGCCGTTCACATGTGATCAGTGTGGAAAGAGTTTCAGACATAAATCAACCTGTGATTCACACATGAAATGTCACACAGGTGAGAGTCCTTACACCTGCAAACTGTGGGATCCACAGAAATGTGTTATTCACTACTGTAACGTGACATGACTGGGGGATGTTTTTTGACTAATGAACAATAATTAATAGTGATCATTTTCATTATCAATTATATTTTTTTCTGTCTGTGTGAGTTGGTTTATGCAGCCGCAAAATCAACAATAAATCAACAATATATTAGGAGAAAAGCAGAGGACCTAATACTGAGCCTTGTTGCACTCCATACTTGTGTTTGATGAAACATTTACACAAAGTATTAGCAGTTGGATAGATTTGACCTAAACCGTGCTAATTCTTATCGACAAATGACAGCATAATTCTCAAGATATCCAAAACAGAAATGTTGTAATCTATGTTGTCAATAGAGCTAATATCACTAGAAGAAAGGTGTACTCATGATAAGATGCCAAAAGCAGGTCATGTACCACTTGAGTACATGATGGCATGTAAATCCTGATTGAAATTGTTTTGAAATTGCACCATTGCATAGTGAAGAAGACTATTTTTCTAATACTTAACCTCTTAACAAGCGCCCCATTTTTTAGGAATTCTTTGAAAACGATATACCCAAATGAAAATGTCTGCAGCTCTTAAACCCTATGGTCTATATTCATAAACCTGGTCTTATTTTAAACTAGACACTTGAAATATTGCTACCCAAGAGTCATAATAACTCAAAGTAATATGGGAACAGAGTAATATACATGTAAATATACATGTAAGTGACTCACGTTTTTTGTTTTCACTTAGGGAAAAAAATATTATAATTTAATTTTAAGAGCCTGAAAATAACTTAAATATAAAACTGAATGTCTAATCATGTCATGATTCAAATATGAGGATGATTCTCTCAGTAATGTAGCTTCTGTGAGCTTTTATGTCAAGAAAAGTCTAGGCGTCATTTCAAAAAGGCCATTTATTTCAGAACATTTGCTATTGTAAAGAGTAGTTTTTCATTCAAATAAATCTGCAATAAACTGCAATATACTACTAATTATAATGGATAAACAGTTACTGAAAAACTAAAGCAACTATTTACAGAGATTACAAAGTGTAAAAAACTCATTTAGCTGATGGGAAGCATCAGTAAGAGACAGCGCGCTCCACTGCAGTTGCGCCATGGAGAACGCGCAGCCAGGGCACAAACAGTATTCACCAAAGCCTACTTACGCAAACTGCGCAAGATAATGCCTTTTGATTGGTTACTAAGTCCATCAATCAAACCTTTGTTGGAAAGGCATTGGCTGGGCACCGAGTGCCTTTATCCAACGAAAACCATGGGCGCAATGATTGACAGCTCACCAAGCCTGTAAGGCACTTCCTCTATATGATGCATCCCAGAAGAGTCTCTGATTGAAGGAGAGAGACGGGGGAGGGTTTAAAATACGTGGGAGAAGCTATTCTAGCAGGGGGAGTTTGCCAGACACGGAATAGAATCGATATTTCATTGAAAATGGACATGATTGATCACGCTAACTCAAAACTCTCTTGCAAACAACAGAGGATTTTTAGTTTTTTCCCTATTTTTTCGTTGTTTTGGATTAAAAAGTGGGATGCATTTTGAAGAATGGACTCTTACACAGAGATGTATGCGGGTGTTTATTGGATTCGTCCGATCTGATCTGAACGACAGGAGATGAAAGATGAGTAACGCTGATATTATGCTAATGTTTACATGGATGGTCCTTTAGCGTTTCATTTAACCCTTTCCTCTCTGGTGTATTTATTGCAAAAACAAGTTCAGAACATGAATCTTGAGTGTTTTAGCTTTCAAATGATGCATAGTTTGTGATAGTTGATTGAATATTTTGTATAAAACAAAAGTAAATAAAAGTACACACCCCCCCACTTCCGTCAACCTCCCCGCCCACGAACCGGTGCGGGTTAAGAAGTTAAGACCTGAAAGGCAGATTGAGGATTGGTCTATAACAGTGTAGTTTTGTTGCACAATGTTGGTTTTGATGTTTTAATACTTTTATCTTGGTTTTGATGTCTGCTTATTTGAGTCATTCAACTGCAGTTAACTTTTGTCTTTTTTGCTTTAGACATGATGGTACTGAAAGAAGAGAATCAAAAAGTTCAGAAGACTCAATCTAACAGTAACTTCACCTGCCCTCAATGTGGAAAGAGTTTCAGTCAAAAACATAACCTTAAAACCCACATGATTATTCACACTGGAGAGAAGCCGTTCACATGTCAACAGTGTGGAAAGAGTTTCACTCAGAAATCAAACCTCAATTCACACATGAGAGTTCACACTGGAGAGAAGCTGTTCACATGTGATCAGTGTGGAAAGAGTTTCAGACGTAAATCAACCCGTGATTCACACATGAAACGTCACACCGGTGAGAGTCCTTACACCTGCAAACTGTGGGATCCACAGAAATGCGTTATTCACTACTGTAACGTGACATGATTGGGGGATGTTTTTCCATGCACTGCGTGCAGACATGACTAATGAACAATAATTAATGGTGATTAATTTATTCACTATTTATTATGAGCCCTTAAACTGCAATTAACTTTTGTTTTTTTTGCTTTAGACCTGATGGTACTGAAAGAAGTTCAGAAGACCGAATCTAACAGTAACTTCACCTGCCCTCAATGTGGAAAGAGTTTCAATAAAAAACAAAACCTTAAATACCACTTGAAAATTCACACTGGAGTGAAGCCTTTCAAATGCCAAGAGTGTGGAAAGAGTTTCATTCTGAAAGGAAGCCTTAATTCCCATATGAGAGTTCACACTGGAGAGAAGCCGTTCTCATGTGATCAGTGTGGGAATAGCTTCTCGTTCAAAGGAGGTCTTAAGGCGCACATGACAGTTCACAATAGAAAGAAGCCATTCAAGTGTCTTGAGTGTGGAAAATGTTTTCCACGTGCAATAACCCTTACTTACCACATGAGGCTTCACTCAAGAGAGAAGTGTTTTAATTGTCATCAATGTGGAAAGAGTTTCCCAGACAAGAGACGCCTTAACTGGCACTTAAAATGTCATTCCCGAGAGACGTCGTCTACGTGCCATGACTGTGGAAAGAGTTTCAGATTTAAAGGAAACCTTAAGACTCACATGAAAGTTCACACTGGAGAGAAGCCTTTCTCCTGCACTCACTGTGGAAAGAGTTTCAGTCAGAAAATAACACTTGAGGTTCACACAAGAGTTCACACTGGAGAGAAACCTTTCACGTGTCTTCAGTGCGAGAAGAGATTCACATATAAAAGAGCCCTGAAACGTCACTTGCAAACACGTTGTGGAAAGAAACCGCAGTGCTCTGAGAGTGGAAAGAGGCTTAGAGTAAGGAGCGATTTCAAAAATGTTCAGTGCATTCAATCTGGAGGAAGGCGATTTAATTGTGATCAGTGTAATAAAACATTTATTTTGCCATCACACTTACAGATACACCTGAAAAGTCATGCAGTTGTGAAACCACATTTGTGTTCGTTGTGTGGGAAAAGATTTAAATGGCTTTGCGGTTTAAAATGGCACCAGAAAATCCGTAGCTGTGTGAGATTAAGGCTACGTTCACACCGCAGCTGAATGTGGCCCAAGTGTGATTATCCACTTTCATGACCATTTGCATTCTACACTGACTTTTTTTGTTTTTATACATATGAACTCCTGCTTTTCTTTAGTTGTTCTTTTTTTTGTTCTGTTCTTTTTATTTGTCTCAAGGCACACCTTTGTGAATATGAAATTCATAACTTTTTTCACAAACAGCAATATTACACCCTTCTGTCTTTCTGACAAATGCTGCAATGTAATTGAAAGATTATGAATAAAAGTGACATGAGTGAAATAATGAACGTTGAACTGTTATTTGATTCACAGTTAGTCAAGTCAAGTCAACTTTATTTATATAGGGCTTTTAACAATGCCAGATGTTTCAAAGCAGCTTCACAGTGTTAACAGGAAAATAATGCAACAGAATTTGATTCGTCTGTACAGCCGCTCTGGAGAAAACTGTGATATCATCAGCTCATTTTAATTATCATACAGTGTCAATGCAGGCGGATCAGTAATATATTTAGTGTCCCCAACAGAGCAAGCCAAAACCCAAAGGAAACAGAGGCGACGGTGGCAAGGAACCCAAACTCCATTAGTGGACTGAGAATGGAGAAATAAACCTTGGGAGAAACCAGGCTCAGTGGCCAGTGTCAGTTCTCCTCTGGCCAACAAACAAACAAACAAACAGTGTATGTTTATGATTCAGACAAACATTACAGGTCTGAAGTCATATTAGATCGGAACATTCAGAAAATGTGTCCATTTCCATCTGATTGAAGATCGGAGTCATCACGCCGGAGACAGGTTTATTGAGGATGCCGTGTCGATGAGGCAGCTGCAGGGGGGGTCTAATTGACACGGTCTCTGCAGACACTTCAGGGTCATGCGTTGGTCATGTCTGGGCGCAGGTCCACCTTCTGATCTGGATACGGCCCGGATCCGGCTGACTGCAGTAAACCTCGGGATAAAACAGAGAGACTATCATTAGCGTAGATGCCATTCTTCTGATGATGTCACGAGTACATCAGATGTTATGGGAAGTGTTCCCGGTTCCGGCTAACCTAGTTAATGCAGCCTAACAATCATTTAATTGAAAAAGTGTTTTATGTGTATGCCACAGTAAAAAGATGTGTTTTTAGTCTAGATTTAAACTGACAGAGTGTGTCTGCTTCCTTAACAATGCTAGGAAGAGTTTCGGAGCTAAATAGGAAAAGGATCGACCGCCTGCAGTTGATTTGGATATTCTCGGTATGATCAACTGGCCAGAGTTTAGAGACCGCAGTAGACGTGATGGAGTATAATATGTTAAGAGCTCGCTCAAGTATTGGGGAGCTAAACCATTTAGTGCTTTGTAAGTAATAAGGAAGATTTTAAAACGATGTTTAATAGGGAGCCAGTGCAGTGTTGACAGAACTGGGCTAATATGGTCACACTTCCTGGTTCTAGTAAGAACTCGAGCTGCTGTGTTTTGGACCAGCTGGAGATTATTAATTAAGCGAGCAGGGCAACCACCCAGTAGAGCATTACAATAATCTAGCCTTGAGGTCATGAACGCATGAACTAACTGTTCAGCATTTTGCATTGAGAGCATATGCTGTAATTTAGATATATTTTTAAGATGGTAGAATGCAATTTTACAGATGCCAGAAACGTGGCTTTCAAATGAGAGAATGGTATCAAAGAGCACACCCAGGTTCCTCACTGACAACGAGGACTTGACAGAGCAGCCATCAAGTGTTAGACAGTATTCTAGGTTACTACGTGCAGAGGTTTTTGGTCCAATAATATATATATATTTTTTTTTTCAGAATTAAGTTGCAGGAAATTACTAGTCATCCAATGTTTTTATATCTTTTATAAATAAATAAAAATAATTTTGTATAAAGCAATCTCAGTACTATGATACGGTTTAAATCCTGACTGGAAACCCTCACAGATACCATTTCTTTCTAAAAAGGAGCATAATTGTTAGGACACTGCCATTTCTAATATTTTCAGACAGAAAGGGTAGATTTGAGGCCTGTAATTGACTAATTCTGTAGGATCAAGTTGCATTGTTTTAATAAGAGGTTTAATAATAGCCATCTTAAACGTTTTCTGTACATATCCTAATGACAGATTAATTGATGATATTAACCTCTAACCTTTTTTAATCTGATCAATGGTGCACTCGTTTCTAATGTACAACAGAAAATGGTGCTGATACTGCTAGTAATTTCCTCTAGTTCATTTGTGTGTTTATGTACACTGAGCAGCTGAGATAAATCTGGTTGGTTATTTTTGAATTTATCTATAGTGTTTGGGAGAATTGTTCTACCTGGTCGTCTATAAGGCAGAGCAGTCTGGAAAATATCATCAGTAGACAAGTTACAAGGTCCTGATCAGTGACATCAATATTTTCCAATCAAATCTAGTGTATGATTAAAATGATGAGTGGGTCCAGTCACGTTTTTTCTTGACCCCAAAGGAGTTTAATAAGTGTGTAAACACAACCCCTAGCGCATTGTTTGTATTATCTATGTGAATGTTCAAATCATAGACAATCAGTGTTTTATCGACAGTGACCAATAGGTCTGAGAGAAAAATCCACAAACTATTTTAAGAAATCACCATAGGGCCCTGGCGGTCTATATATGGTAGCCAAAGCAAAAGATAATAGGGATTTTTTTCTGAGAGTGTAACATTTAGCACAAGCACTTCAAACTAATTAAACCTTGTGGGGATGGATCTGGCAAATTAGCATTGACAGACAATGGCAACCAATACATTTGTGTTATCATTGACTATATGAACAAGTGGCCACAGGCATATCCCCAAAGCAAAGGCTGCCAGGGAGGATGCAGATTGCCTGTTAAAATTTGTGCATCAGTTTGAGGTTCTGACAGACCAGGGTAAAACGCTTATAAACATGTTCACACATAAAAAAAAAAAAAAAATACATTATTAAATACCAACTTTTTAAATATACACACCTTTCTTCTTTTCCCTGAGAACTTTAAGAAACTTTTTTAATATATAAAATTGAAGCTGAACAATCATATCTGCAAAGTTCTGAACATTAAAAGGTCCTTGTGTGCACCCTACCACCCACAGACCAACGGGCTTGTGGAAAGAATGAATGCAACAATACAGAGATATAAACAGTCATTTAATTCTAATTCTCTTCACACTAACCACAACTTTGCAAAGAACTAGATGATAATTCCCTGGCTGTTTCCTGCATAAGCCATTTTAAGTATTTCTACAAGTAGAGCATGCTGATATTAATGCATGGGTTCCTAGCAAATGCACATAATGATTATGTACACACTGAACACACTATTATCTAATTGGGATAAAAATGTCTACCAGATGCATGAAGGTAAAGGCTGTTTCCTAACTGCTTTAAAACGGAAAATAATGTTATTATATTGCAAGCTTGTCAAAGACAAGCCCAATGAATGGGACAAGCACCTGGATGCCGTTGTGATAAAGTTTGTGTGTGTGAGAGGAAGAAGGCAAGGGGTCGGCTGGTTTGGACACGGATCTCAATATTTATTTGTATATAACTTCAGTTCACTAAACGTGCGTGCACCTTGCACGGCTTTAACTCAAAACTTGATTCTCGGTTTCTCAACGGTTTGTTTCCGGCAGTTCCTCTCTGCAGCTCGTCTCTCACGTCCGTGTCCTTCCAGCTCTCTCTCTCCCTCTCACTCTGTTTGGGAGCGGCTTTATCCGGTCTCTCCGCGCCAATCACTGCAATCAAACACAGGTGTTCATTGTTATGCACTTGACCTACTTTCTCACCGCTCGTCTCCTCACTCTCTCCGTCCGTGCAGACCCCGCAAAACCACGCCCTCCTCGCCACAGCCGTTATGTTTTAACTTTGCACAAAGTGGCAGATGACAACAAAGTACTCACCGTACTTTTTAATGTTTGGAAGAGAGGCCCGTTACTCTGACAAAATACCTGTGCACTATTGGGTAACTGTAGATGTTAAATTTTTCCAATAATGATCATCAATGATAAATAGGTAGTACTTTTTTAACAGTAACAGTCCTGATTTTACATCCCCCTCCTTACCAGCATCTCCACCACCATTCCATGTGGTCTCTTCAGCCTACTCATGTATAATTCCTCAAGATCCCTACACTCATCTAATCAACTACTTCTTTCTATTCCTCGCTCTTGTTATAAGACTAAAAGTGACCAGGCTTTCTCTGTGGCGGCTCCTCTACTCTGGAACCGTCTCCCTCTTAATATTAGATCTTCCCCCTCGTTTGCTACTTTTAAATCATCTTTAAAAACAAATTTGTATTCTTTATGTTTTAACTGATGGTGTAAATGTTTTCTCATGTGCCCTCAAGGTTCAAATCAAATATGTAATTCTGTTTTGATTTTGTTTTAACTTTCTTGTACAGCACTTTGGTTACAACCTCTGTTGTTTTAAATGTGCTTTATAAATCAATAAACTAAACTAAACTACTCTCTCCAACCTGCTCCTCACCAGCATCTCCACCTCCTGCCCATGTGGTCTCTTCAGCCCCCTTCTCACCGGCATCTCCACCACCAGTGCCATCACCACCATTTCCACCACCAGTGCCAGTACTGTCTCCAACCTGCTTCTCACCAGAATCTCCACCCCCAGTCCATGTGGTCTCTTCAGCCCCCTCCTCACTGGCATCTCCACCCCCAGTCCATGTGGTCTTTTCAGCCCCCTCCTCACTGGCATCTCCACCACCAGTCCATGTGGTCTCTTCAGCCCCCTTCTCACTGGCATCTCCACCCCCAGTCCATGTGATCTCTTCAGCCCCCTCCTCACTTGCATCTCCACCACCAGTCCATGTGGTCTCTTCAGCCCCCTCCTCACTTGCATCTCCACCACCAGTCCATGTGGTCTCTTCAGCCCCCTTCTCACTGGCATCTCCACCCCCAGTCCATGTGGTCTCTTCAGCCCCTTTCTCACTGGCATCTCCACCCCCAGTCCATGTGGTCTCATCAGCCCCCTCCTCACTGGCATCTCCACCACCAGTCCATGTGGTCTCTTCAGCCCCCTCCTCACTGGCATCTCCACCACCAGTGCTATCACCGGCACCTCTGACACCAGTGCCAGAACTGTCTCCAACCTGCTTCTCACCAGAATCTCCACCTCCAGTCCATGTGGTCTCTTCAGCCCCCTCCTCACTGGCATCTCCACCACCAGTGCCATCACCGGCACCTCTGACACCAGTGCCAGAACTGTCTCCAACCTGCTTCTCACCAGAATCTCCACCTCCAGTCCATGTGGTCTCTTCAGCCCCCTCCTCACTGGCATCTCCACCACCAGTGCCATCACCGCCATTTCCACCACCAGTGCCAGTACTGTCTCCAACCTGCTACTCACCAGAATCTCCACCTTCAGTCCATGTGGTCTCTTCAGCCCCCTTCTCACCGGCATCTTCACCACCAGTCCATATGGTCTCTTCAGCCCCCTTCTCACCGGCATCTTCACCACCAGTCCATGTGATCTCTTCAGCCCCCTTCTCACCGGCATCTTCACCACCAGTCCATATGGTCTCTTCAGTCCCCTTCTCACCGCCATCTTCACCACCAGTCCATGTGATCTCTTCAGCCCCCTCCTCACTGGCATCTCCACCCCCAGTCCATATGGTCTCTTCAGCCCCCTTCTCACTGGCATCTCAACCCCCAGTCCATATGGTCTCTTCAGCCCCCTTCTCACTGGCATCTCAACCCCCAGTCCATATGGTCTCTTCAGCCCCCTTCTCACTGGCATCTCAACCCCCAGTCCATATGGTCTCTTCAGCCCCCTTCTCACCGGCATCTCCACCCCCAGTCCATATGGTCTCTTTAGCCCCCTTCTCACCGGCATCTCCACCCCCAGTGCATATGGTCTCTTCAGCCCCCTTCTCACCGGCATCTCCTCTCTGTTGCTCTCCTCTGTCTCCTGATCTCTATCCATCTCTCTGTTGCTCTCCTCTGTCTCCTTCTGATCTATATCCTCCTCTCTGTTGCTCTCCTGTCTCCTTCTGATCTCTATCCATCTCTCTGTTGCTCTCCTGTCTCCTTCTGATCTCTATCCTCCTCTCTGTTGCTCTCCTGTCTCCTTCTGATCTCTATCCTCCTCTCTGTTGCTCTCCTCTGTCTCCTTCTGATCTCTATCCTCCTCTCTGTTGCTCACCTCTGTCTCCTTCTGATCTATATCCTCCTCTCTGTTGCTCTCCTCTGTCTCCTGATCTCTATCCATCTCTCTGTTGCTCTCCTCTGTCTCCTTCTGATCTCTATCCTCCTCTCTGTTGTTCTCCTCTGTCTCCTTCTGATCTCTATCCTCCTCTCTGTTGCTCACCTCTGTCTCCTTCTGATCTATATCCTCCTCTCTGTTACTCTCCTCTGTCTCCTGATCTCTATCCATCTCTCTGTTGCTCTCCTCTGTCTCCTTCTGATCTCTATCCTCCTCTCTGTTGCTCTCCTCTGTCTCCTTCTGATCTATATCCTACTCTCTGTTGCTCTCCTCTGTCTCCTTCCGATCTCTATCCATCTCTCTGTTGCCCTCCTCTGTCTCCTTCTGATCTCTATCCTCCTCTCTGTTGCTCTCCTCTGTCTCCTTCTGACCTATATCCTCCTCTCTGTTGCTCTCCTCTGTCTCCTGATCTCTATCCATCTCTCTGTTGCTCTCCTCTGTCTCCTTCTGATCTATATCCTCCTCTCTGTTGCTCTCCTCTGTCTCCTTCTGATCTATATCCTCCTCTCTGTTGCTCTCCTCTGCCTCCTTCTGATCTCTATCCTCCTCTCTGTTGCTCTCCTCTGTCTCCTTCTGATCTCTATCCTCCTCTCTGTTGCTCTCCTCTGCCTCCTTCTGGTCTCTATCCATCTCTCTGTTGCTCTCCTCTGTCTCCTTCTGATCTCTATCCTCCTCTCTGTTGCTCTCCTCTGTCTCCTTCTGATCTATATCCTCCTCTCTGTTGCTCTCCTCTGTCTTCTGATCTCTATCCATCTCTCTGTTGCTCTCCTCTGTCTCCTTCTGATCTCTATCCTCCTCTCTGTTGCTCTCCTCTGTCTCCTTCTGATCTCTATCCTCCTCTCTGTTGCTCTCCTCTGTCTCTTTCTGATCTATATCCTCCTCTCTGTTGCTCTCCTCTGTCTCCTTCTGGTCTCTATCCTCCTCTCTGTTGCTCTCCTCTGTCTCCTTCTGATCTCTATCCTCCTCTCTGTTGCTCTCCTCTGCCTCCTTCTGGTCTCTATCCATCTCTCTGTTGCTCTCCTCTGTCTCCTTCTGATCTCTATCCTCCTCTCTGTTGCTCTCCTCTGTCTCCTTCTGATCTATATCCTCCTCTCTGTTGCTCTCCTCTGTCTTCTGATCTCTATCCATCTCTCTGTTGCTCTCCTCTGTCTCCTTCTGATCTCTATCCTCCTCTCTGTTGCTCTCCTCTGTCTCCTTCTGATCTCTATCCTCCTCTCTGTTGCTCTCCTCTGTCTCTTTCTGATCTCTATCCTCCTCTCTGTTGCTCTCCTCTGTCTCCTTCTGATCTCTATCCTCCTCTCTGTTGCTCTCCTCTGTCTCTTTCTGATCTACATCCTCCTCTCTGTTGCTCTCCTCTGTCTCCTTCTGGTCTCTATCCTCCTCTCTGTTGCTCTCCTCTGTCTCTTTCTGATCTATATCCTCCTCTCTGTTGCTCTCCTCTGTCTCCTTCTGGTCTCTATCCATCTCTCTGTTGCTCTCCTCTGTCTCCTTCTGATCTCTATCTTCCTCTCTGTTGCTCTCCTCGGTCTCCTTCTGATCTATATCCTCCTCTCTGTTGTTCTCCTCTGTCTCCTGATCTCTATCTATCTCTCTGTTGCTCTCCTCCATCTCCTTCTGATCTCTATCCTCCTCTCTGTTGCTCTCCTCTGTCTCCTTCTGATCTCTATCCTCCTCTCTGTTGCTCTCCTCCATCTCATTCCGATCTCTATCCTTCTCCTCTCGGTTGCTCTCCATCTCCTTCTGATCTCTATCCATCTCTCTGTTGCTCTCCTCTGTCGCCTTCTGATCTCTATCCTCCTCTCTGTTGCTCTCCTCCATCTCCTTCTGATCTCTATCCTCCTCTCTGTTGCTCTCCTCTGTCTCCTTCTGATCTCTATCCTCCTCTCTGTTGCTCTCCTCCATCTCATTCCGATCTCTATCCTTCTCCTCTCGGTTGCTCTCCATCTCCTTCTGATCTCTGTCCTCCTCTCTGTTGCCCTCTTCTGTCTCCTTCTGATCTCTATCCATCTCTGTTGTTCTCCTCTGTCTCCTTCTGATCTCTATCCTCCTCTCTGTTGCTCTCCTCTGTCTCTTTCTGATCTCTATCCTCCTCTCTGTTGCTCTCCTCTGTCTCCTTCTGATCTCTATCCATCTCTCTGTTGCTCTCCTCTGTCGCCTTCTGATCTCTATCCTCCTCTCTGTTGCTCTCCTCTGTCTCCTTCTGATCTCTATCCTCCTCTCTGTTGCTCTCCTCTGTCTCCTGATCTCTATCCATCTCTCTGTTGCTCTCCTCTGTCTCCTTCTGATCTCTATCCATCTCTCTGTTGCTCTCCTCTGTCTCCTTCTGATCTCTATCCTCCTCTCTGTTGCTCTCCTCTGTCTCCTTCTGATCTATATCCTCCTCTCTGTTGCTCTCCTCTGTCTCCTTCTGATCTCTATCCTCCTCTCTGTTGCTCTCCTCTGTCTCCTTCTGATCTCTATCCTCCTCTCTGTTGCTCTCCTCTGTCTCCTTCTGATCTCTATCCATCTCTCTGTTGCTCTCCTCTGTCGCCTTCTGATCTCTATCCTCCTCTCTGTTGCTCTCCTCTGTCTCCTTCTGATCTCTATCCTCCTCTCTGTTGCTCTCCTCTGTCTCCTGATCTCTATCCATCTCTCTGTTGCTCTCCTCTGTCTCCTTCTGATCTCTATCCATCTCTCTGTTGCTCTCCTCTGTCTCCTTCTGATCTCTATCCTCCTCTCTGTTGCTCTCCTCTGTCTCCTTCTGATCTATATCCTCCTCTCTGTTGCTCTCCTCTGTCTCCTTCTGATCTCTATCCTCCTCTCTGTTGCTCTCCTCTGTCTCCTTCTGATCTCTATCCTCCTCTCTGTTGCTCTCCTCTGTCTCCTGATCTCTATCTATCTCTCTGTTGCTCTCCTCTGTCTCCTTCTGATCTCTATCCTCCTCTCTGTTGCTCTCCTCTGTCTCCTTCTGATCTCTATCCTCCTCTCTGTTGCTCTCCTCTGTCTCCTTCTGATCTATATCCTCCTCTCTGTTGTTCTCCTCTGTCTCCTGATCTATATCCTCCTCTCTGTTGTTCTCCTCTGTCTCCTGATCTATATCCTCCTCTCTGTTGTTCTCCTCTGTCTCCTGATCTCTATCCTCCTTCATCAATCTGTTCTGACACGTTTTTTCAACCACTTTAACTTTGCCTCTTACCATGTATATGTTCTGTGTATGTATGTTTTGTTAGTTTTAGTCTGGTGATTTAGTTAATAAAATGTGTGCACAATATATGTTGGTTCTGAATCCCTGCTGCAAACAAATTGTCCCTTAAATGATCGATCTTGCTAATGCGCTCTAAGCACTTATGTAAATACAAAGGAAGAATTATTTTTCTGTGGCCATGAAAATATCCTTTTCTTAGAATTAATTAATAATCAATACTGAACATTCACAGGATGAACTGATTGATTGAATGTAATGTTAATGTATCTACATCAAGTTAATCTATTTAACTGATTCAAATATTCATAATTAATCATAATGAGTTATTTATAATTATTAATATTTCCCCTCTGAGCTAATTCGCTACATAAGTCTTCTCCTTGACTGAAGCACAGGCTCTACACTTCAGCTCAACAGAAACCTTTTTAAATCCCCAACATATGTTTAAACCTCCTCTGCTGAGATCTTGAGGGATCTGTTAGTGTTTGATGTTATGTTGGGATTTAAAGGGTTTCTGTTGAGTTTTGTAGGTCAATATTGAGCTGAAGAGTAGAGCCTGTGCTTCAGTCCAGAAGAAGATGTAGAGGAATTGTTCAAATGCTGCATGTTGCTTTAAAAGGAAGTAACTGTATTACACAGTGATATTTCTTAGTACGTTTTTTTTTTTTTAATTCGGCTAAATTTCAAATATATACAGTATATTTGAACATTATCTGCAGTTTAATAAATACAAATAAATTCCCGGTCCAACACGTCCAACACCTTTTCTATGTCTTTGTATTAACTTACAACTTTGAGTAAACTATGCTTGAGAAATTTAAGGCAGTCAAATTCCACATAATGTGAACAAGCTTGTTAGGAAAATTACAATTTACTGATCTAAAGGTAGATTTTTTTAACGTTACATGTGTCTGACAGCTAAAATCTTACTTTTGTAAGATATTATTCTCACATGACAAACATTTAAATATCTTAGAATGATGCATGGCAGTGTAATAATCTACCCGTAGTTAGCTCTTAAACATAGTAACGTTAATGTTAAAACAAACATAACAGTTAAAGGAATACGCCGACTTTTTGGGACTTTAGCTTATTCACCGTATCCCCCAAAGTTAGATAAGTCCATACACACCATTCTCATCTCCATGCGTGCCATAACTCTGTCTGACACACCCACTGCTAGCCTAGCTTAGCACAAAGACTGGAGGTAAATGGCTCCAGCTAGCCTACTGCTCAATAAGTGACAAAATAACGCCAACATTTTCCTATTTACATTTTGTGATGTGTATAGTTACATCGTGTACTAAGACTGATAGAAAATTAAAAGTTGCGATTTTCTAGGGCGATATGGCTAGGAACTATCTTCTCATTCCTGCGTAATGATCAAGAGCTGTGAGCCGTCCCATGAGTGCAGCGGTGCAATGATATTACACAGCGCCAGAAAATAGGCTAACTTCCGTCAACATACCCAACGTGACAACCAGAGTCCTGCTGGAACGAATATTGCTGGAACGTGTGAAAAACATCCTAACTGTGTCCGATACGGGTGCGGGTCGGGTCGGACAAGGGAGAACACGGGTCTAAACACGGGTTTAAAACAGTCACGTGCAAACGAATATATATAAAAATATATGCATATTTTTAGGAACACATCTACAAAAATATGCCTTGCCTGTATTTCAAGTTGATAAAATAATTTAAAATCCATATCAGTTTATTTGTGGCCGTGCGGCGCTCGCGCGCCCTCCCAGGAGAATCACAACCGCGCGCGCGATCTGCCTGCACTGCAGTCGTCGAGATGGATCCTGAGGAGTTGAAGAAAAGATAGCCACAAATGTGGAACTTCATCGCTGAGGAAACACGCAGATAACTGTGGTAACAAGCCAAGCTCAAGCAGTTCTATTCAACAGTATTTTTGGTTATGTTTCCTGAGTTTGGTCTCTTAGTACATTAAGCCACGTTAAGCGTTTTTCACGTTAAGCGTTTTAGAATGTCCCTGCTGAAGTTGTCCTTGTGTTAATGGTGGTGTAATAACTTCTGTATGCTGGCAATAAACATTTTTGTAAGTGCGTCTATAATGTGATATGCCAAACTGGTTTTATTGCGGGTCGCATGTCGGTTCTATTTTAAGCGGGTCAGGTCGGGTGCGGATTTTATTAAATTACGACTAAATATTCACAAAATATTCAACTAATATTACTGACCAGGGGTCTCATTTATAACCGTTGCGTATGCACAAAACAGGCCCTGAAAGAGGCGTACGCTACTTCTGACGCATAAGTTGTGATTTATATAAACAAACTTGACGGGAAAATGTGCGCACCTGCACACAAACTCTGACCCATGCGTACAAACTCTTTTAGTGAGAAAAGTAATGAAGTAAGAACAGTTTAAAACTCTGTTTTCATTTTGATATACACATTTACATTAATGTTCCAGTTTCATTAATGGCGATATGCACTGAAATGACAAAGTCATTACTCAGAATTTAAACAAAAATTATATGAATTTAGATTTTTTTATATGAATTTAGAATTTTAGACTTTTGATCAGTTTTCCTGTGACACGCTGTTTTAATGACAGTAAGGATTAATTACAGGTTTTAGTGAGAACGATGATCAGTGATGCACACTTACTTCGATATCACAGACACTGCAGGATTCGGTGGTCAAACGGTCCATTATCCGGTTTGAATATGTCCAATGATAATCTTACTGTACAACCACAGCTGCACAGACACGGAGAGTAAAGACATCTTCACAAAATTATGAAAAATACCACTGTATTTGAAGGATACAACTTGAAGAAAAAATTACGATTTGCACGTTTCCTTTTTTAAATACATTATGTCAGTGACGCTCTGAGTCAGATGATTGTATTTATGCTGCAATAAATAAGTAGGCCTATCTGTTAAAATTAAAATAGCCTAAACATCAAATTATTAGCAAAACTGCATGAATTTGAGTTGAAGGGTTTAAAATTAACAAAATATTTTGAATTAAAATAACATTTGGCCCGTGGAAATGAATTAATAAACTTTATTTTTAAAAAATACCTGAGAAGTATTTTATACACTTTTGTTTTTATGGATATTTTTATATATTTATTCTAAAACATAAAAAGATATTGGATTATTGTCAGCAATGTATTGTGTAAGGCACAAATGGCATTTATAGTGTCTTGTATATTAATATTTTTAATGTCTTGCACCTTTGACAGTGTTCAACATGAATATGCATGCAAATGAAATGCAGATGAGGTTATGCAGAGTAAAACTAGGCGTTGTAAGCTCCATATATGGCGATTTCGGGGAGGAGACAGGGTGGTGATGAGCAGTTGAAATTAGGACTTTAAAAATTCTGAGATAAAAATGTAAAATTTGGGATTTAAAGTCAAAATTATGACTTAAAAATGATTAATAAAGCTCTCTAGGACTGAGCTTGCCTACGTCTGCATTATACTATAACTTGGTAAAATATGGACAATAAAACTGAAATTGAGTTTTTGCCATGAATATATAGCCTTGGATGCTGACATGGCATTAAAATAAAAAAAAATCTGAATCTGATCAATTTAATAGATCCCTGCTGGATAAATGTATTCATTTCTTTAAGTTCTTTCCCCCAATAAATAAATAAATAACACTTTTACTAACTTTTGAACGGTAGTACAATGTTGCTACAGCTTTCTATAATTTTGTTGCAGGGCTTAAAGGATTAATTTACCCCAAAATAAATTCGGTTTAGTTCACAAGAGATATGATCGCTTTATATGATGAACAGATTGAATTTATGCTTTTATTCACATATAAACATGAACTAACTATACATTAATTATGGTATGGTAAATTTGAACTAAAAAACGTAATATATACGGATTATTTTCCTTTGACATGATTGTATTATTATTTAAAATGGATGTGTGCTAGTTTCTGTGCACGTTTGTAATGTTAGCGTGTGGGTGGGACTTTTATTTTGGTGTGCCGGTGCGATGTCATAAGCCTGCGCCGCGCTGCGTCTGCATTTGTTGTGATTCGGCTGGAGAAAGGTTAGTGTTTTTAATCATTTAAAGAGTTTTTAACCTATGCAAACCCTTCTGATATCTGTATATGTTTTGTATGAAGTGTAAAACGAGTGCTTTTGAACATTGTGATGCTTTATCTAACGCGTTATTTGTGTGAGTAAAGCTCATTCATGATTAACAGTGCGTCTCATCTCACTCCGTATCGGCAGTTAAATAAACAACATTTATGTTATAACTACTTATGTATTTGGTGGTTTGTTTACTCCTTGATATAACTATTGAATTCCTATCATGAGTCGCGGTTCATCATTTGGCGAGCAGAGATTAAACAGAAAGTGAAAGTAAAGCTGAGCAGCTTTTGACTTCTGTCACTGCATTTGCCTTCATATTTCTCTTGTGTCCTGTATATTAACAATAGTGCAAAATATAAAAGAATCGCGTTTTTAAAGTCAGTGTTTGATATAAAGCTGCTTTTGATTTTCATCAATGACTGATTATTGTGCTGTTCGGGCCTATTTAAGACTGATATTATATAATGAATAATCATATTATTAATAATGATTTGTTATTGTAGTGTCATTTAAATGTTTTGTTAATGTGTTATGGGAACAAAACACAATGCTGGCGAGTAACATTAATGATGTTGTTTTCATCTTGGCTCAAATAACTATAACTAAGAATGATGTGTCTCTTTTATAACAAGCTCTCTTTGTGATTTGTGCTTTTAGATAAACTTGCAGTGGGATGTAGTTGTGTGGTCTTTTTACATTTTAAATCATTTTCATTGGAGACTCTAGTCCTCACATGCACATGTTCTTGTTGATAATGTGGTGATGTCGTTATGATATTAAGTGTAGGCCTTAATATTACTATTGTCTATACACAATAAAACATGTGTCACTTCGTATTTAATGCTTGTTCATATTTTTATGCAAGCAAACAGGCCTATAGAATGTGTGTAAACAAGTTTATGAGGAAAACCTGTAAATAATAAATCCGCTTCATAGCAGAGGTTCACACCAAACGCCAATAGAGCGGCAAAATCATCGCGTCTAGTTGGACGCTTGAACATTTTGAATCCATTCGCGCGTCCACAGCGAATTGGATGCGCCTATAAATTGAGCGTTCAAGGCGCTCCAAAATATGTCATAAAACACCACTAATCGACCACATTTTAAAAAACCATTAATCGAAAAATTGATTTTTTTTTTGTTGCCCAGCCCTATTGGACGCGCGAATAAATTGAGCGTTTGAAGCGAAATAGTTTGAAGCGTGTGCGTTCAAGGCGCTCCAGGAGAAATATTTCATAAAACACCACTCTGCCTCTTTTCATTTTCATTAAAAATATATATTAAGCATTAATAGCCACACAAATGTTGTACAGGCAACTCCTACATTATCTTCACTGCATGTGTATTTAAATATCCTTAAAATAAAGTTATGAAACTTCTCTTTGCCCTCAGTCAAAACGATTTGGCAGACAACAAATTATAGATTCATGAGACCAAAGATCGCCTGTTAGATCAACACAAGACGAAAACACAAGATTATTTTTTTTAAATAGGCGCTCTCTTTATAAATAAACAACAGATTTGAGCTTTAAACAACCACATTCTCACCTGAAAAAGTCTTAAAACTACATTTTGTGACACAATAGTAGTATTTTTAAATTATGCAGGGTTTCTCATCACTTTACCACGTGACCGCAGCGAGCAGGCTCCTGATTGGTTAACCCAGCGCAAATTAATGCCAAAGTTCAAATTTTTCAACTCGGGCGTCAGACGCGAATTCGCTTCAAACGCGTGCATGCACAATTAAGACTTTTTAAGACCTTTTTAAAGACCATTATGAATTAAATTTAAGACCTATATCACACAATAAAAAAATCGTACAAAGGAAATGCAGAATCACAAAATGACTTGCAAAGCAAATTAATTTATTCAAATTGAACAAAATATTTGTAAACTTGCACTTCCTCATAGCTCAATCTCTGGATTTCACTATATATATATATATATATATATATATATATATATATATATATATATATATATATATATATATATATATATATATATATATATATATATATATATATATATATATATATATATATATATATCTTTTTTTTTTTTCACTCCTGAAATCAATTTTGTGGTGGTAATTTCCAGTTTTATTTTTTGTTTTCATAGGATGCCACATTTACCATATTAGATGCACAAAAAAGGCTGGTCCAGTGGTGTGCTATCTAGCTTTAATAACATTATCGCTAGGGTGGGAAATATGACCAAAATCTTACAAGTAAGCAATTGCTTAATATAAGTCGAAAATTCTCAAGTAAACGGTCATTTAATATATTAAGAACTTATTAACCAATTACAATAGGACAAATAAATACAACCTAAAGATATGGATACAAACAGTGTTTTAAGTTGAAGTTTTTTTCCCTGTTGTTGTTGTTGTTTGTATAACATTAACACACAGACAGGAGCGGGTATAAGCTGTATTAGTAACTTATGCTTTCACTTTAAGAACTACAGTAATGTGCAGATCCAATACTGACACACGTCCCAAACTTTTTGCATTATTTTTTTCTTTCTGTTAATTGTTCTCGTCTACAGGACAAAGCACTATTATAAAGATGGCGTTTATTAAAGTGGAGAGTGAAGACGTGGAGATTGAGGAAACATTGAGCGTGAAACATGAAGAAACTGAGGAACACACAGGTTGGTCTCATTCTCAAAGCTGAACTAACTCATTTGATCTTTATTAAAATCTCCAGCTCTACAGAAATGAAGGATATTTTTGAAGCGTGTCGTAATTAAACTGGTTTAGTTTGAAATGGAGCAACAGCCTCTCGTGTGGACAGACATGTTGAGATCACATGACCAGACGAGATTAACGTCATTCATTAAATTAGGAAAAATTATACGGAAGTTGTCTAGTTATCTTGTGTAGGGCCGTCACTATTGATTATTTTGTAATCGTGTAATTGGTCGATTATTTTGTCGATTAATTGAGTAATCAGATTTTTTGTTGTTATATTAAAAAACACCTTCCGTGAAAGTGTAACGCCTCTCGCAGAGCAAAACACTTACGGTACGTCCAATGTCATCGTTGCGCTAGTTGCGCTTTTTCCATAATTTGAATACGGAAGGCAGTCTGGCAGAAGCTAGATGTTTTACTTTCTTTAAAAAAACACACATCAATTTTAGTATAAATCATTAATCAATCATTAGTCAACTGTATTACATGTATTTTTTATGTATTTCAAGTCACTAATTGGAGACACCGGAGGATTGTTAACACAATTGGCAGAATACTATTTAATTAATTACACAATGGGTGGAGTAATCCTTCAAACATGCATCAAAACAACAGAGAAAAGAAAAAGAAAAGATGCTAAAAGCCGCTAATTTGTAACTTTAATAGGTAAAACAGGTAAAATACAGTTTCTGTGCTATGATGGGGCTTAAATACTGATAAAATTCTTCCCTAATATCGTTTCCTGAACTGAACACAGTTGCAAGCACACTGTTTTTGTAATGTATTTATTTATTTAATTCATCCTTTATTTAACCGGGAGATCCCATTGAGATATTAAATCTCTTCTTCCAGGGGGACCTGGTCAAATAGCACAAAACAATAATCATACAAAACAATTAATAAAGATAAAATCAAGAAAAGCACTTACAAGACTTGTTAAAGCACTTTGCAAAAGACATTTAATAGTACTCTGAATACTCCACATTCTGAGTATACCTTTGGGACTTTTAATCGAATGTACGATAGGGATCTAGTACAATAACTGTTTGTATAAAACGTTAAAAGTTTTGAAATATAAGAAGGCAATTTACCTAGGAGTGCCTTAGCAATGAACATGTACATATGCAATTTCCTCCAGTGGTGTAAGGATGCCCATGCCACTGATTCGTATAGTAAGCAATGATGAGTATGTGAGTTTACACCACTAATAAAGCGTAACACTGCATAATAAACCGAATCCAGTTTCCTTAATAAAGATGAAGCCGCATGCATATAAACAAGGTCACCATTATCAATTACAGATAAAAAGTAAACATTCAAACAATGACAGTGATGCATGTGGAAACGCTGTTCATGCTGGTCGCTTCATGTGTTTCGAGTAGAGTAAAAGCTATTAAAAGTTCAGTGTCGTATCCTGATGCGTCTTCATTAAAATATTATATTTCGGTGCTGATGAAACTCTCTCTCCCATTGCGGCCTTTGATCTTGAAATTGCTATTAATTTAGCTGAAAACGAAACTGAGTGACGTGCCAGGGCTCCAGACTAACTTTTTTCACTAGGAGCACAGTGGACCCCAACTGAAAATTTTAGGGGCACAACCAGAAAATGTAGGGGCGCACACCGTAAATCAACATGCTAACCAAATCTACTAATTTCCACTGTATTACAAATAAATACTTTGATAACAGGGCTCCAGATTAACATCTGAGGCACCAGCACCACTCAGTTCTACAGATGGTGGCGCCAGCACCTGATTTGGTGGCGCTGGAGGAAAATTTATCATAAGGTTAATTTAATCATAAAATTACCATTGTTTTGTTAATAAGTGCACTTACTAATAATAGTACATGTTTGTTTATTGGAAATTTAACAGTGAAGCACTGAGCATGAATTGTTATGCAGAAGAAATGAACTTTTAATAACAACAGTAATGTCCAAAAACCTAGAATTATAAAATTCCACTCTCATTAAATGTACTATTGTTCTTCTGTAGTATCACACTGAACTAAAAGGAGCACTCTTTACTTGTTTTCTGTGTAATTCAGTCACAATTTGAAGAAAAGTATTAGTATTTTCATGAGACTTTGTGACTTCCTGCTTTTTTTCCATATATTAAGGAGTGGAAATGTCTAATAAGTCAAATAAGTGCTCCTATGCCACCACCTACTGGTTATAGTGGGGGTTTTTTTCTTTGCCATAAAGTGGCCAGCACCTTTAAACTGTTTGTTTTACAAATCATCACACTAAAAATTATATTAAAATTGGATAATATTTAGAGCTTTGAAGTGTTGGAAAAAGTGAGAAACACTTGAAAAGTGCTTGAATTTCACTCTCAAAAAGTTGTACGAACTCTGAGAGGAATAATGAAATAAAAAAATAAAAAAACACTTATAAATAAAAATAAAATTTCCTCCACAATACCATGGGGTGTTACTATATTAAATCCATGGTGAATGATTTATGATTTGTGGACTGAAAACCCTGGATATTTCAAATGTTTCTCCTGGTCTCCGCGTCAGCTCTGATCTCATATCTGTGGTTTATAACTGAACGCTTCCACTAGGTCTCGCAGTAGCGATGTTAATAATACTGAGGTGAACTCAAATGCGTTCTCACTGGATCTCCCAGCGCTGTTTAGTAACGGTGTGGCGTGATCGAGATCGGCCCATGTGTGAGCTCGCGCTGCGATGTCTATTATTGCTCTGAGCTGATAAACGGTCCGCGCAGCACAGCTCAAACGAGTAGCAAGCTTTCGATTGTCGATGTTTCTCAGATGTAACAGAAATCGCACCAGGGCGACCTCCAACAAAAAAATTCAGTCGCACCACCAGGAAAAAAGGTTGCAAAATGCCACCATTTAGTCGCAGCCCTGCGTGTATTCATTGTGTTTTACCTTGAATGAGTTCCATCTCTTTACTAAAATCAACACATTAATGATCCACCCGTGACCCACCCACAATTTTTTTACATGTTATTTTTGTTTTATTACTTGACCCGCGGATGCCTTGCATCACTAGTGCACACACATTAGGATCAGTGAGTAGTGAATACACACACTGCAAACCATGGACACACACACCCAGAGCAGTGGGCATCCATTTTTGCTGTGGTGCCTGAGGAGTGATTGGGGTTAGGGGCCTAGCACCTCAGCCATTTCCTGCCAGTTTTGAGAATCAAACCTGCAACCTTCAGGTTTCCAGTCTGACTCTCTTACCATTAGGCCAAAACTGCCCTAGAGGTTAGGTGAGTCAGAAGTGTGTTTTTCACGTCAGAGTTGCTTGCCATTGCTGCATATATCATACATAGTTGTACATATTTGTATAACCCTTGGTATTGTTCTCATCATCCCAAACAACTTTCACACGGACAATGATTATCTTAGACCAACAATAAGTGTTTGAAGCTTTGTATATTTGGGTGTTTTGATGCTCTTAGCATGTTTAAAATTTCATGAAATTCAGCACACACATAGAGTTGTTGGCCATTAGTTGTAGGAAAAGGCTAAAACATGGACGGCTCCGGTGGCTCTGTAGTGCCCCCATTTTGACTGAAGTTTTACCTATAGCAGTGACGGCAACTTCAGACCTGGAGGGCCACTGTCCTGCAGAGTTTAATTTTGTTAAGTTTCGTTTCGTTACATCTGCCTGTAATTTTCAAGCAACCATGAAGACTTTGGTTAGACTGTTCCGATGTATTTGATTAGGGATTGAGCTAGATGTCAACCAATCAGGTTTCAAAAGGGGCAACTCAACTGAGACTGCATTACTGTTGGACACTGAAGCCTTGGTGATTGCGAAAGCTGATTCCAAATCATCAGTTCTAGTTCTCCTCGATCTATCTGCTGCAGTCAATCATCAGATCCTTCTGTCCACCCTCTCATCACTGGGCATCACAGGGATTCCACTCCACTGGTTTGAGTCCTATATCACAGGGAGGTCTTTCAAGGTTGCCTGGACAGGAGAGGAATCCAAAGCACATCAACTGACCACGGAGGTTCCTCAGGGCTCAGTGCTTGGACCTCTCCTTTTCTCCATCTACACTACTTCATTGGGACCCATCATACAGGCACATGGCTTCTCATATCACTGCTATGCTGATGACACTCAGCTCTACCTTTCATTACTACCAGACGACCCCACAGTAGCTGCACGAATCTCCAGCTGTCTGGCGGACATCTCGGCATGGATGAAAAATCATCACCTGCAGCTCAACCTGGCAAAGACTGAACTGCTCGTCTTC
Source organism: Gobio gobio (assembly GCF_949357685.1). Lineage (NCBI taxonomy): Eukaryota > Metazoa > Chordata > Actinopteri > Cypriniformes > Gobionidae > Gobio > Gobio gobio. The sequence continues at coordinate 3,985,128 of NC_137097.1, forward strand.
TCTGCCAATCCGACAATACAACATGACTTCACCATCCAGCTAGGTTCATCTCGGATCACCCCCTTCAGGGTCGGTCAGAAACCTTGCCGTAATCTTTGACGACCAGTTGTCCTTCAAAGACCACATTTCAAAGACAGCTCGCTCATGCAGGTTTGTGCTGCACAACATCAGGAAGATCAGACCATTCCTAACAGAGCATGCAACACTCGTCCAGGCTCTGGTCATTTCTAGGCTTGACTACTGCAATGCGCTTCTGGCTGGAATCCCATCAAAATGCTCCAAATGATCCAGAATGCAGCAGCACGTCTTATCTTCAACAAACTCAAAAGGGCCCATGTCACACCACTCTTAATCTCTCTGCACTGGCTACCACTCCCTGTTCAAGTTCAAGGCGCTTGCGCTCGCTTACAGATCCACCACGAGCTCAGCTCCTGCATACTTAGACTCGCTCCTACAAGTCTACACCCCCACCAGAAGCCTTCGCTCAGCTAAGGAGCAACGGCTTGTGGTACCATCACAGAGAGGCAGAAAATCCCTCTCCAGAACATTTTCATTCACCGTTCCCTGCTGGTGGAACGACCTTCCCACCTCTGGAATGCAGAATCACTGACAACATTCATAAGACAGCTGAAAACTCGTCTCTTCCGTGAGGACTTATGCTGCCTTCACGTGCTCTCGGAATTATCGTAAATGCGAGTTTCCTAGGTAAAAATTGCACATGAACGCCCTCCACTTTCGAAATTTGAATGGGATGAGCTCGTAATCACGACTTCAGAAGTGGGAATTATCAAATTTCTGATAGCACGTGAAGGCAGCATTAACCTCATCTTTAAAAAAAAACCTACAGTGTCCTCTATTCCCTCCCTAATGCAACTCTAAGTAATGTCCAAAGCTTAGTATTTCAAGCACTTATTGTGATTTTCCGCCTCTTCGTGAAGGACCGCTTCCTGTATTCCTCAGTTGTTAAGTCACTTTGGATAAAAGCGTCTGCTTTTTAAATGAATAAATGTAGACATGGGGTGTCCAAACTTGGTCCTGGAGGGCCTCTGTCCTGCAGAGTTTAGCTACAACTTGCCCTCAACACACCTGCCTGGAAGTTTCTAGTATGATCAGTAAGATCTTGATTAGCTGGTTCAGGTGTGTTTAATTGTTGTTGGAACTGAACTTTTCTGGACAGTGGCCCTCCAGGAGCAGGATTGGACACCCCTGATCTAGACTCTGCAGAGCAGTGGCCCTCCAGGAACAGAGTTGCCCAAACCTGACCTGAAGTCAACAAATTTGGTATGTATATTGTTCTCCTCATGCCGGACAACTTTCAAAATTACGTGGATGTGGCTATTGTGGTTCACGGTCATATCAGAACCAGTTGGCCTTGTTTATTTACCGACTTAAATGCATCTGCCCACCATGTGACGATGGTGCCAGAGTGCGTGAGACTTTTATTGCTGTTTTTTTTATTGATGCTTCAAATGTCTTAATGTTTTGATGTCTGCTGCTATGTGCCATTAAACTGGGGTTAACATGTTTTTGTTCTTTTTTGCCTTAGACCTAATAGTGCTGAAAGAGGAGAGTCAAGATCTGAATGAAACAGAAGAGAAAGATCAGTATGAGAGAGATGATTTCACAACTGGAGAAAATGCATTTAGTTGCTCACAGACTGAAAAGACTTCACCAAAAAGAGCTCAAAAAACAGCAAATAGAAGTCCTTTCACGTGCCAACAGTGTGGAAGGAGTTTCACTCAAAAAGGAAGTCTTAAAATCCACATGAGAATTCACACCGGAGAGAAGCCCTACACATGTCAGCAGTGTGGGAAGAGTTTCACACAGAAAGGAACCTATTTAACCCACATGATGGTTCACACTGGAGAGAGCCCTTACACCTGCAAACTGTGTGGGAAAACCTTGAATCAAAAAGGAAATCTTAAGACTCATATGAGAATTCACACTGGAGAGAAGCCTTTCACATGTGATCAGTGTGGAAAATGTTTCACACGTAAAGAGAGCCTGAGTAAACACGTGAGGGTTCATGTAAAAGAGAGCTGTTGTGTATGCTATCAGTGTGGAATGAGTTTCACAGACAAGAAACACCTTAAAACACACGTAATAACGCACACCGGAGAGATGCCTTACATGTGCCATCACTGTGGAATGAGTTGCACAAACAACACAAACCTTAAAGTCCACATGAGAGTTCACACCGGAGAGAAGCCGTTCAGCTGCCAACAGTGTGGAAAGAGCTACTCACGAAAAGAAAGCCTTAAGACTCACATGAGAAGTCACACTGGAGAGAAGCCGTACTCCTGCAAACTGTGTGGAAAGAGTTTCACACATAAAGGAACCTGTTACAGCCACATGAAAGTTCACACTGGAGGGAAGCGTTTCACGTATTTTTAGTGTGAGAAGAGGTTCACACATCAAATAGATCTGAAAGTCATTTACAATCAGGACATTTAAGTAGCTTTTATAAACCTGCCTTAGAAAAAAACACTTTGAGATGAAACAATGGCACTTAATTAATTTAAGATATGGCAGTGCAAGTTGCTTTCAGTTAAAACAGCTCAAGCATGCATTTAGGGTGTGTTCACACTTGTAGTTCGGTTCGTTTGGTTCATTTGGTCCGGACCAAAAAATAAAAACAAAACATATAGTCCTGGTCTGCTTAGCGTTCACACTGGCATTTTTAACAGCAAATCTAAAGTTACCGAACCAAAGGCTGATTGGTTGGCTTTTATGACGTATATTTCGCAACGGAGCTTGCTTACCAAACATTCAAAACAATGCTGTGTGCTGGATTAAACGCAATCATTTTATGCGTGTAGCCTACATATGGTTTTATTTTTACCAGCTGAGAAGAACTCAAGAAGAGCTTATAAAATGTTCAAAACATTCAAAAACAGCACCAGGGTTTCCTCCGTTGTATGCAGAAACAAACACTACCTCCTTGTTGCTCCACGTTTGCCCTCTACTCATTTTGGATACACCGATCTTTGTGTCGTCAAATCAGCTGACTTGTAGCGTTGCATCTTGTGACATCACGTCTTGTTTTTGGTTTGTTTACATGTCTTTGGTCCGTGTTGCGTTCATACATCAATCGAACCGCACCAGAGTTCGTTTGGAAGCGGACCGAGACCCATCTTTTTAGCGGTCTCGGTCCGCTTGTTTGGTGCGCACCAGGGTTCGGATGGCAGCGTTCACATATGTTCAGATGAACCGCACTAACCGAGCAATCGCACCAGGGTTCGTTTTAAAAGTGTGAACGCACCCTTAGTCTGAGACTAGACTAAAGGGATATTTCATCCGAAAATGAAATTTCTCTCATTAATGACTCACCCTCATGTTGTTCCAGACCCGTAAGACCTTCATTATATGAACTTGGAAGCGCTTCACTGTATTTACCACAACATTTTAGTTTGTTTTTTTGCGCATTAAAAAGTAGGGCTGGGTATTGACACAAATTTCACAATTCGATTTCGATTCACAAGCTTTCGATTCGATTTTCGGTTCAATTCAATATCGATTATTTTGGATGTATATCAGTGAGAAACATGGAAAATTGTCTCAAGGAAAAAAAATTCTGAACTAATGTTGTAAACTATGGGAGTCAGTTACTACATGATACTACATTAGCCTACTAATATTGAAGGTACAAATTAACTGATTTGTATACAAACACTTAAATGACAATTTTTTTTTAAAATAAATAAGTTATAATATTAACTTAAGAATTACATAATCATAATTCTACTCCAATTAGTTCTTTTTAAATATAAACATTTAAATGGTGGCTGTCATAAACTTTAATATAATTAGCAAAATGCTCCACTCTAGAGTAAATTTTTCTAGCTGACTAACGAGTTTATGGACACTGGAATATGGTTTTTCTGAGGAAAATGTGACGTAACTTGACATTGTTTACAAGCCGTTTAACTTGCATCTTTCTGCGGTTGAAACTAGTGATGCACCGATCATGATTTTACATGGCCGATTCCGATACCGATTTTTTTTTTTTTTCAATAAAACTGGCCGATACCGATATTTTTTTTTTTACACAATAAAAGAACGAAAGTATACATGAACAAGATGTTTATTTGGTATTTAACAGGCTAAATTGGCTTTTGGCTAATGAAAGCAAGTCCGCAATCTGAAATTAACGGGACATTGAATTGGAAATTAAAAGGTTGAAAGGTGAAATTAAAGGCAACAACTGCATATTCTGCAATCCAAACAAAGCTGTTACTTAAGTCAGCATTTGTTTTTAAATTCAGTGTAAAGAAAAAAGTCTTTACCAGTGAAATTAAATAAAACCAAAGTATATAATTGTTCCAAAATGTTAAATCAAATAATGTTTAGTGCCACGAAAAAACTAAGATGGTACATCAGGTGCTTTTTAAATCAAATTAAGTCAATGTCATTTTAAGGTAAAATAAAAATGATCATGCTATACAGAACTGATGGTATTTCATTTCAAAAGTGCATGCATGTTCAACTTTAGGCTACAAAAATAAGTATTTCGGCTTTGTCACAAGTTAGTCTGTTTCGTTCTCATCCGATCCAACACGTGAGAAGCTGAGCTGAACAAACGCTCACTATCTACACTTGTGCAGGCGCGGAGAGGTAAGCTCGCGCAGGAACTTCAGCTCGTGCAGGAAAGCATCTCTTCATTCCCTTCAGCGTATCTCGTCTCTTCCCTCGGTTCTCCAGTTTCCGTTTGTAACACAGTGACATGTGACATGTTCGTGTTCACGAATGATTGCAATATAGGCGCGTATGTGCACGCGGGTGCACTTCCGGAAAAATCGGCAGAAAAATACAAAGAAAATACAAAGGTTCCGGTTTTTGGCCAGTCAACATCCCTAGTTGAAACACTGATTGAGTTATTCTATGTGACATGATATGGATTTCGGTAAGTTGTCCTGTATTTTTTAACACACTTTCAGAAGCTCATTCGTGTTTATTTCGCGCTGTTACTGGTATAAGGCGGAAGAGAAGATCCGTTCATGTTTGCTCAGTGCTGCCGCTTCTCTTGAGCTGAGCTGTGGCAGAGCGATCTCACGCCACAGCGCCAAAACGGTATTTATGTTTTTGAATTTCGTAAAAAAATAGGCGTGATTTGAAATCTGAGAATTTTTTTCATATCAATAGTAATAAAGCACAAAGATTATTGCGATTTACTGGATGGGAGGCGCGCTACCATTCATTCATTAACTGAAAACAGGATGACTAATCGATTCTTGGGATTTAAGAATCAATATTGTTTTGTAAAAGTGAGAATCGATTAAAATCGAGAAATCAATATTTTTTACCCAGCCCTATTAAGTCGCTTCATAACATTAAGGTTGAACCACTGTAGTCACATGGACTATTTTAACGATCTCATAGCTGTCCATGGAGAGGTCAGAGAGCTCTCCGATTTTTGTGTTCTGAAGATGAATGAAGGTCTTATGGAACGACATGATGGTAATTAATGACAGAAATGTAATTTTTGTGTGAACTAACCATTAAAGCCTCGTCTGTGAAACTGGGGAAGTCTTAAATATCATGTATAGTGGGGGAAAGTCTTAAAGGGATAATTCACCCATAAATGAAAATGTGCCCCTGATTTACTCCCCCCCCCAAGTCATCCTAGGTGTGTATGACATTCTTCATATTAAAAAAGTTCAGGCTAATCCAAGCTTTATAATAGCAGTAATTGTTGCTCTGTTTTTGAAGTCCATAAAAAAGTGCATCTCTCCATCATATAATGTGGTCCACACGGCTCTGGGGGGTTAATAAAGGTCTTCTGAAGCTAATTGATGCGTTTATGGAAGAAAAATATCCATATTTAAAACATTTTCATTTTTGGGTGAACTATCCCTTTAACCATTTGCAAAGTTTAAAAATGTTTGAAGCTTGAGATGCTTGAAAATGTTTTTGATTGGCTGGAGATGTGATGGTAACTGATTTGCATGCTAACAAACCTGCTAGACAGATTCAGGGTGTGTTTATGTGGACAAGAAGTAATGGGTAAATATAAATGTAACCGTGGCTTGAAAATATTTAATTCTCTGACTGGTTAAAACAAGTATCAGGAAATGATTTGAAAGCCTGTGGCAGCATTTGTAAGAAATGCTTTAAATGTGGCTCTATGGGTGTTAAGGCCGTGGAATCGCACATGCAAAGAGAAAAGCACAAGCGATATGTGCAATCTCTCAGATAGTGGCAAATCCTCACTTAAACACCTCTAACAAAAACACTGATTTTGTTTTTAAAGCAAATGTTTCTCACTCTGAGCTTGTGAAATCTTTCACATGTGGAGGAGGCCAAACTACCTACACCAAGTTTGGTTTGGCTCAGTAAATATGTTTCATTACTCTGATTATATACATTATTTTGCCAAAATTTTGGGACTCCTGCCTTTACATGCACTTAAAATTTAATGCCACCCCATTCTTAATCCGTAGGGTTTAATATGGAGTCGCCCACCCTTTACAGCTCTAACAGCTTCAGCTCTTCTGGGAAGGCTTTCCTCAAGGTTTAGGAGTGTGTTTATGGGGATTCTTCTAGAAGCGCATTTGTGATGTTGGACGAGAAGGCCTGGCTCTCAGTCTCCGCTCTAATTCATCCCAAAGGTGTTCTATCGGGTTGAGGTCAGGACTCAAGTTCCTCCACACCAAACTCGCTCATCCATGTCTTTATGGAGCGACGCTTTGAGCACTGGAGCAGTCATGGTCCCACAAAGATGGGAGCATGACATTGTCCAAAATGTCTTGGCATGTTGAAGCCCAACCCCTAAAAAACAACCCCACACCATAATCCCCCCCTCCAGCAAACGTTACACTTGGCACAATGCAGTCAGGCAAGTCCCGTTCTCCTGGCAACCGCCAAACCCAGACTCGTCCATGGGATTGTCAGACAGAGAAGCGTGATTGGTCGCTCAGAGAACACGTCTCCACTGCTCTAGAGTCCAGTGGTGGCGCACTTTCCCCCACTGCATCCCACACTTTGCATTGCACTTCGTGATGTAAGGCTTGGATGAGCTGCTCAGCCATGGAAACCCATTCCATGAAGCTACTGAACTAGCTTACTGTTCTTGAGCTCATCTAAAGTCCACAGAAGTTTGGAGGTCTGGAGCTCTTGACTCTGCAGAAAGTTGGCCACTTCTGTGACCCTCTGCATGCGCTGACCCCGCTCTGTGATTTCACTTCGTGGCCGAGTTGCTGTTGTTCCCAATTTCTTCTACTTTATTATAACACCACTAACAGTTGAGCATGGAATATTTAGTAGAGAGGAAGTTTCCCGAATGGACTTATTGCACAGGTGTCCACCGATCACGGCCCCACGCTTGAGTTCTCTGAGCTCCTGAGAGCGGCCCATTCTCTCACTAATGTCCGCAGGCCTAGAGCTTGATTTATACACCTGTGGCCATGAAGGGATTGAACACCTGGACTCAGTGATGTGGAGGGGCGGCCCAATACTTCTGCCAATATAGTGTACTTTTATTATTGACTTTGTAATAATGCCGATTGTCCAGCATTTTGAAGATTTCCTGTCTCTTGAGGCAAAGACTCTTGAGTCATTTTTTTCCTTCTAGCCCATGGACACAGGACTACATGTGTTCTTGCATGGATTCCTCATTCAGTCATACTGAACACTGAGCTTTGGGCTTTTGGTCAGAAACTCTTTTTCATAGAGGGATTTTCAACATCCCATTGACTAAAGAGCTACTCGATTCTTCAACTTTAGCTAGGTCTCAGTACCGTTTATACCTTCACCAGAAAAGGAAGGGAAAAGACAGCAATGCATAAACCCAGAGCATTACTTGGAGGAGCTTGGACAGAGGAAAACATTGCTGCAAACACGGATTTAGAAAATTATTTTTAGGGTGGAATGAGGACTATGAGGGATGGCAACAACAAAAAATGAGCCTATTCTTGATTAATGCCTGACATACACATTCATGTATGTGAAACGGTTGCATTGCCACTAAGTATTTAAAATAAACAGCAAAATGTCAATATCCAGGGCATCAAGTTATCAAATTCTAAATGTCCCGAGCTTGTAAGAGAATCTCGTTAGAGCATTAAAACAAGTTGTTTTACTAGTATTACATGGGTTACTTGGATGATGTATAAATCAAGTTTCAGTGGAATTTTAAGAGTAACACAATTATTAAAACACTCACGATCTGGAACCCAGCTTCTAAAACAAGCCAGCATTAAATTTGTCTTTCAAGTCTTTCGTCTATATAATTAAAGTCTAACGTCGCAGATTTTCAACCTGCTTTGCATTGTTACAACGTTGATAGTATATGTAAATGACATATGTCACCTGGCGGTCCCATGGACCGATGGATCGAAAGAGGGTTATTAACAGAACAGTTATTGTTAGGGTAGGTTAAACAGAAAGGAAGAAGCACGTATTAGAAAGAGCTCTAATAAGAGGGGAAAGATAAGAGAATGCCAAGAGATGTTAGGACGGTTGCAAGACGAGACGCTGGAGGCAGCAGCAGAGTTCGGAGGAAAAGAACAAGAGATAGTGAGAGAGGCTATATGAAGGGAGAGTCCAGTCATTTGGAGAGGGCACTAGTTTAAACATCTGTGACGAGTACACGGACATTAGATGCTGCTTTGACCACCTGAAGAGCTTCTCCGGCACCAGAACCAATGCTGATGTTGAACTCTTTGATATTTGTACTTTATTTAATACTTTTATCGAATATTTGTAGAATACTTGTACTGCTAGAGCTATTAATTGTAATCAATAAATAAAAAAATGTTAAAAGCGAAGAAGTCTTCTGTTTGAATTGAATCTCTTTTTCTTGTGTTTACAACTCTTGCGCAGACACTTTTATACAATGCAATACAAAATGATAAAATAATTATTTGTTTGTGTATAATTTATGAACAGGACATTTATTGAACTGGCTGATTTAAATACATAAGATATAAACCATTTTGGGGTGGGGCTGGGGGGACTGCAGAGCTTTTGTGGAGCAGGTGTGAATTATGTCCGCATTTAGGTAATAGGTAATAAAACACTGACTCTGTGTTTCAGTTCATGAGTTTGTTTATGCTTTATGAACATACATTCTTTTTAACATGTTTGTTTTTTTCATCACTTTTGTCACTCTTCATTTTAATACAAGGATTATCTGGTAAAAAATAGACATGTAGTACATTTCTATGCATTTCTATGATTGTAGACAGCAGAGTGTGAGTAGGACTTTCATTATGGTCTGGACGTATGACGTCATAAAGCTGCACCCACACATTGCGAACGGCATGCTTTGTTCTGCATTCATATTGTAACCAAGGGCGACCACTTTCCTGACCAAAAAAACATGAATCTCACAAAAATAACTTATTTTATTTATACAAAAATAATTATAACAAACTGAATTTAATCAACACAGAAAAATACAACAAATAACAAAAAGTTAAATTCCCCCTTCAAAGATGTCAATGACCAACCAACCTTCCATAAACCCCAACACAATCCCAGTTTAAATCACACATAATTCGAAATAAAGAGAAAAACGAATTACATAAGTGTTCCCAAAAATCATATTACACCAAAGGAAAACCGCTCAAAAGAAACTATAAATCAAACCAGGAAAACGTACACTCCACGGCAACCATAAATCTCATGCAAATGAATTAATGTGGTTTCAAAGCATCCATACGGTAGTATGGGTAAAAAGGTTGGCTGGCAATACGAGGCTGGGAAATGGCATACAAACAAAAACAAATAAAAGACAACAGAAAAAAAGAGCACCTCACTAGCCAGTCCAGTTCAGTACAAACATAATTTCTCCCTGCGCTGGAGGCAAACAGCGCGCACATACGGGGACTGGCTAGCTGAGGAAAATAAAACAAAAACAAACACAGGAGGAACAGCGATCAACTAAGCCTAATAAACAAACAAAAACACAAATTACTATACACCAAAAAAATACACACAATACATAGTTTTACTTTTTAATCCTAAAAAGAATAAAAACATTTACAGACACTATATAAAAAACTTCTACAGTTACCTGCCACACGGCCACCAACTCACGATCACATGAAAACGGGCGTGACTAACGGCATGCAGACCCACGCTCTCTGCATCTGCAGTGCACTAAAACATGATACCTCATTTTATATTTATAACTTATAACAGCCTATAATATAATATACAAACTAATTGAAGTATTTAAACTAGTGCTGTCAGTTAAACGCGTTATTAACGAAGTTAACGCAAACCTATTTTAACGGCGTCAATTTTTTTATCGCGAGATTAACGTTCTTTTTGGTCTAACAAACTTTGTAGTTTTTTCACATGCTGTTGCAACAACTAGTAACGTTAGAAAAACTACAACACCACTCCGGATGTAGATAGACCGGAAACAAAACATCAGGCACGCTGCGGCTGCCCGCACTTGTTTGGGCCATTAAAAGAGTAGACATGGATGGCAAGCGTGAGACGCCGAAATGGATGCCAATAGTATTCTGAATGGAAAGTTTTCTTTTAAAAAGTTGCCAAATGGTTCCATTGACTAGACCAAAGTGGTCTGTGTGTTTTGTCGTTGTGAACTGAGGCCTAGTCCACACGTACACGGGTAATTTTATAACTGGAGTTTTTCCTTCTCCGTTTTAAAAAACTATCGTGTCCACACAAGCACGGTTTAATAAAAATCTCCGTCCACATGAAAACGCAAAACCGCGCTATGATTGGCTGCTTGATTTCCACATGGGTCCCATCCATGGCACCGATGCACTGAGGGATGCCATGGGCTCAGTGAAACCCTTCTACCAGTTTACTTTGGACTCAGTGACAGGTAACTGTATATACACAGGGGCAGGGCTCAAGTGGACTGAAGCTTCACACACTTGCCTTACTATGTTGTATTATTGTATTCTGGCGCCTCTGTTCTGCAATACAATGAGATAACTGCGCATGTATCTGTATATATGTAATAAGCGCTGTTAGCAGAGTTATTAAAAGTTACATCCGCCATTGCATAGACTCCACTCAAGGATAAACAAAAGCGATAACGGCGCACATTTCGACTTAACAAGCCGAAATCTCCGGTTTCACCGTCTACACGACAGCGCTGTAACCGGAGTTTCTAAAAAACTTCACCCTGGCCGGAGTTTTCAAAAAAGTCCGGTTTCAGTAAACGGATACTGCGTTTGCGTGTGGACGAACAGCCAAACCGCGTAGAAAAAGCTGCGGTTTTGAAAATACCCGTGTTCGTGTGGACAGGGCCTGAGATATCATCGCAGCATGAGCAGTCTGAAATACCACTTAATGGCCAAGCACTCAGCTGATTCGAATTCCCGCCCCCTCGTCAAAGCCAGGCAACAATGGATGACTTCAGACAGAAACACATGGATACCACAACTGCACTATAGGCTGAGTCCTAGTTTACCTTGCATGTGCATTTTGTAATTTTATTTTGTATCACCCTGTTTTGATCCCTTGGCTGTTGAAAGGGCTGTTGAAGGGGCTGTTTGTGCGACAAAGTATTTTTTTCACCCTTTTATTGATGGACAGTGTTACATTGTGTGAGCGATTATTTCCTTCAAGTGAGAATGTTGGTGTGAAGTCGAACACTACAGTATGCCAATGTTGTTTTCAATAAAACAAACATTTGCCCAAAGCAAGCCGATCCACTTTTCTATGTTGATAAGAGCATTTAAATAAGAAAAAAATAATGGGACAAAAAGAAATCAAAGCATTTCGTCTGCGTCTGCCGTCTGCGCTGCGTGCATTCTTTCTGCGCGGTCGCGGCATCACAAGTGCGAGGGAACATTGTCTATAACATTACAATATTTCATGGATGCAAGCCAGGACAATCAGTCTATAGCCTACATGACAACACACACACTTAACAATTTTTGATAATCCGATATGCTATAGTATTTGTAACGCAACAATGACCAAAGATGCCTTGGCTCAACTTCTTGTGGTTGCCGTCCTGGTTTCCAGGAAGAAGAGAGGCGATGCCCTGCTTTAATCCAGCTTCTGACGAATGGAACTGGGTTGAATTTGTCCAGAGGAGGTCCGTTGAGGTCCACAGACAGGCTGTCTTCACGCAACATGTTGCCCGTCTGGCTGTCTGTATTATTAACTGCAGAAAAGCCTTGTTCGCACTCAGCTGACGTGGGGAGATACGTGCGACTTGCTATGCACAGTCTTTCCAATGTTTTCCCCGGTGCAGTGCCCTGTAGTTTCCAGTCTCGAAACTGCTCCACTGGTTGGTTCTCCAAGCGCTTTCACAAGGCTTTGTACTTCTGGTTCGCCATGCAAAATCAGGTCCTCCTCCTCTCCTGGCCAAAAACGCTTGTCAAGAGCTTTGAGCATCAGGACCAAATTTGACTCCGGTAATCGCTTAGTTAGGGACGCAATCACTGATTCATGAAACTGAGACCTGTTTATTTCCGCCCTGCCTTCACTCAGCTCTACGCCCTTAAAAAGGCCAGATGAGACGGACTGTTCAGCCTTCTTGGTCGATTCCTCCCCACCAGTTGTCTTCATAATAGTTTGTTGGATGGCGAGACTTGAATCCACGAGTGACATTTCTCTTTTCTGCAGCTTGAGAGACAGGCTCTGGAGTTCACGCAGGATGTCTTTCATGACCGCCAAATCTTCCACAAATCCTGAGTTAGCAAGGTGCTTCAGAAGTCCCTTGTATTTTTGCCTCTCAAGATCATTGCGTGGTGTGTCCTCACTGACTGTTTTGAAATGGAGTGCTAGTGCTGGGAAATCTTTCCATACCGCTGGCTTTTCATGTGCGCACCACAGCTCCATCTGTGGTAATGCTTATCAGGTGCGTCTTCAAAAAGTCATCATCCATCCCAGCTTTATGTAGACTCGCTATCATCGAGTTATAAATGGATTGAGCATCAACCGCATCTGTAAGGTCAACTAGATTCAGGAAAACATTGTCTACATCCCCCTTAACGCTGACGTCACATCTTAGGTAGATTATTAGATGGGGTCTGCCGTGAAGGGTGCTTTCTTCAATTGTGATTGACAGCCGTGAATCCATTTCTTTCAAATTGCAGACGAATTTGCGGCTCATTTCCTTGGCAATGTGTCTGATTATTTTTGCGCATGCATGGTCCGATTTGTGGATATTACCAACTTCGGCTCCATTAAGCTCCTGTATTGTCATGAGTGGGTTGAGCTTTTTGGACAAAAGCCTTTCCTTTGCCACGGTGTAAGCTGTTCTGAACGAGACTGTGTTTTCTTTTAGTAAATCGGACTTTATCAATGAAAGTGTTTGGGAGGCTGTCTTTCTCTTTCATCTGGGCTATTTCCACTGACCTTGTGTGGGCTCTTCTATCATAGCCTCTTTGCTTCAAAGCTAGTAACATCACCGTTGATCCATTCTTCTGCGGGATGTAAACCCGGTCCCTTTTCTGAGAGTAGCAACGTTTTTGCTTTTCTACACACTAAATACCCCAATTTTCCTGCCTTAATGTCAAGCCAAGGGTTACGGTCTTTCCATTCGCCCACCTGCTTCGTTGTCCAACCAGCCGGCAAGTCACTTGTGCTAGCAGCAGTGGCAGCTAACGTTACCTCAGCACCTGCTGGGTCTTCGGAGCACTCGGCCTCAACTAATCGTTGTTCTTCTGGGGAGTCACTGGTTGGGTGAGGATCCTCTGTTCTGGCAGTGAGTAGTGCTAACACTGTGCTAGTTGCTCCAGCATTGTCTTTCAGTGCCACCTTTTTGGATGTAAACCCAAAGTGTGTGAGAGATACGCTCTGGTTTATCTTTCGCTTGCTAGCCATTTTAGTTTTGACTTCGTTCTCAACGTTTCTTCTGTTTGGTACGCATGGCTAATTTGCATACGCTTGGCAAAAAATAGAACATATTTGTGAATAAATGTTTTGAATTCTGTATACCTGGTGAGCTCAGGGGCGAAACTACCCAGTGCCAGATGGGTATGCAGCAACAATTTTGGTGCCACCCCATTGATAAAAAAACGAAAAGAAAGAAAATAATCAGATTTTTTTATAACAATTCAAAGTAGGAACCGGTTCTCGATGCCCAATACTAGTAACAATGTTGCTACCAAACATTCTAGAGCGCTCTTTTGTTCCTACTAAATTGTGTCATGGCGTGCCTTTTCACTTGCCCATTTATCTAGCATTGATGGTCATTGCAAAAACTGTCATGCAGATCGGCTGAGGATGGGAACCGATGATGGTGAATTAAAATTTTACTGTAACTGTAATCATAGGCGTGAGCGAGATGATTGACAGGATGATAGCTGAGGCACAAGAGCAAGATCACTTTTGTTAATAAAAAAAAAACAACACAAACCACAAACTGAGGGTTCCCCGTTTTAAAGGGAATTTCCAAATGTCTTTTATTGATTTGTTATAATTCGGGTATAGCTATTTTATGTCATCCGTCTTATATGTTTTTTAACAAAAGTTTAATATATGCAAGTTTTTTACTGTACTATTTTATTGTTGTATTTTCATAAAAAATAGGCTAATAACAAACATAAAAATAAACATTTGTTTGAAAGTAATTAAAGAGGAAATTATGAGTTAAGCAATATCATACGAGCAAGAGAGCTATTTTCCAGAGTAGCCTATATCAGCACGATTGTAAAATGCGATATTAATTTTATACAACAGTTCAATAAACAACAAATTGTAATTTTTTTACAGTTTTGCTCTATTTTTCCAACAAAAATAGATTCAAACAAAGTATAGGTTTCGTTCTCGAATAATTCACTGTTTTTGAACTGTCGGTTAGAACGATTTAGTTGAATGATTCTAGAATCCACTTACGCCGCCAAATATACTGGCAGTTTATAGTTTCATAGGCCTGGAATAATTAAAATGTTCTATAATTAAAATATTATATTTAGAACATAAATCTAACAATCTCATTACATTATTTAGGCAATTGTAATTACAGTGTATGTGGATTTTGTTGATACTGATTTCATTTAATTCTATAACAGCCATAGTGTATCGTGGTAAATAGTGTAATTACTTCAAAAGATGGTCAACAATATGTAACTTAACTTTATAAGAGGTGTGCCCTAAAAAGTGAGCATGCAATTTTGATAGCACCAAGGAAAGATCACGTTCTTTCGTCTGTTTGGATACTTCAAACACAAGTTTGCACTGACTGTTTGGTTTACCAGTTTAGCCGTTAATAACGTGTGTTTTGTCCAACTCCTAGCGCGCGTCCTTGACGCGTGATTTACCATAAGCATGCGTTCTTAATGTGCGCTCTGAGGTCATGGGAAACGCGCGTTTTTTAAATAGCAAATCATGCGTCGAGGATGTGCGCTTTGATATAAAAACATGCATCGGAAACATGCGTTTTCCTTGACCCCAAAGCGCACATTAAGAACGTGCACTTTTATGGTAAATCACGCGTCAAGGACGCGCGTTTTGCTGTCGAATCGAACGCTTTTGACGTGTGAATGCACAATCAGACGCCCGCCCAAGCGTATGAACACTTTGGCTTGCCATACGGCACCCCCGCCAGGCGCGCCCACTCGCGATATTCCATTATTATCCAAAATTCTATTATGAAATCTTATGAGGGCGCCTACTCTAGCCTGTTAGTCCTCTAAAATGTTATATAATATTGAGGAAATACAGAAATTATTAAGAAACGCACAACACCAGCTGCATATAGAAAATACCTTTTTTTTTTCTTTTCATATCATCGCTTTGGTGCCCCTATGCGCCACGTATAGCGCATACCCACTTTTTGCGCCACTGGGTGAGCTTAAAACATTTTAGTAACCATTAGTGACAATAAAAATATTATAATTTTTATAATATTTTTCATAAATTATGAAGACTCCCTTCAAATTAAGGGGGTCTCATGGGTTAATTGCCCCCCCCCCCCCCCCCTTATCAAGGCTCAATGGGTTGCCAAGGCTCAAGACATATCCACTTAATTTTTCCACCGTATGCCGTAGTGCTTGAGCCTGTTATTGTTGCTTACAGCTATATTGTTGTTTTTTATGCTTTAATGTTTTGATGTCTGTTGCTTTGTGCCATTAAACTGAGGCTAACATATATTTGTCTTTTTTTCCATAGATCTGATGGCCCTGAAAGAGGAGAGTCAAGATCTGAATGAAACAGAAGAGAAAGATCAGTATGAGAAACACCATGATTTCACAACTGAAGAAACAGCTTTTAGTTCTTCACAGACTGAAAAGAGTTCCTCACAAGAAAGTGCTCAAAAGACGGAAACTAGAAGTCATTTCATCTGCAAACTGTGTGGAAAGAGTTTTAAAAAAAGTGGAAACCTTAAAGTCCACATGAGAATTCACACTGGAGAGAAGCCTTACACCTGCCCTCAGTGTGGGAAGAGTTTTGATCAACGTGGAAACCTTAAAGTCCACATGAGAGTTCACACTGGAGAGAAGCCGTTTACATGTGATCAGTGTGGGAAGAGTTTCACACATAAAGGAACCCTTTACGCTCACATGAGTGTTCATACTGGAGACAGCGCTTACACCTGCAAACTGTGTGGAAAAACTTTGAATCGAAAAGGAAATCTTAAGGCTCACATGAGAGTTCACACTGGAGAGAAGCCTTTCTTATGTGGTCAGTGTGGAAAGAGTTTTGCACGTAAAGAAACCCTTACTCAGCACATGAGGATTCACTTGAGAGCAAACTTTATATGTCATCAGTGTGGAGTTAGTTTTACAGACAGCAAATGCCTTAAGAGCCACGTAAAAACTCACATTGGGCAAAAGCCTTTTATGTGCCATCACTGTGGAATAAGTTGCACAAACACAGGAAATCTCAAGACTCACATGAGAGTTCACACCGGAGAGAAGCCGTTCAGCTGCCAACAGTGTGGAAAGAGCTTCCCACGAAAAGAAAGTCTCAAGAGTCACATGAGACTTCACACTGGAGAGAAGCCGTACTCCTGTCCTCAGTGTGGAAAGAGTTTCACTCATAAAGGAACCCGTTACACCCACATGAGAACTCACCGGAGAGAGGCCTTTCCCTTATCATTAGTGTGAGGAGACTTGGGCATTTTCCTGACCTATAATTAACTGTTACATTACATTTGTATCTGTTAAATTATTAACTCTAGTAGATTACGATGTATCCATTGTTACGGCAAATCTGCATTCAGGTTAGTAACGAACTAAAGTCCAGTTTTGTGTGGAGCAAACCAACCGAGATATTAAACCTTCGGCGATTACTTGGCACCGATTCAAGTGTACTTGGACTGTAAAGGCTAAAAAGGAAACTTCTGTTTAGGAAAACTGAATATTGATTGATTGGGTTGAGCCTTACCTCTGTTTATTGTAATGTTACTCTAGATAGTAGTGTATATGGGAAACCATGGCATGACCAAACCAAAGCTACCATCAAACAAAGCAATATTGGAGTATACACATCTATGGGGACTAAACAAAATACTGTTGAATGCAAGCATTAGAGCGGCCATCTAAATACTATTATCAATGACCTATACTATAGTCTAGTGACCAGGGGTGTGCCAGAAGCCTGATACCTTATTCGGAAAGGCACTGATAATAGCTTCAAAAACTAATATAGAATCATTTTGGACTGTGGCTGACATGGTCACTCCTCCAGTGTGAAGTGAATGTGTGTAAACACTGAATGAATTGAGAGTTGCCTCTCCATGTGTCTCAGAAATCAGAACTGGGTAAGAGTAAATCAACTGAAATACTACATTAGACTCATGTTCTACTATTTGATATGTATATTTAAATTATTTAAACCTTGTACGATATGATACAGGAATGAATAAAATAAGAACAGCAAGATCCCAAATCAAACAGCCGCGTCCCGTCTCTGTGCATCCCTCAGAAACCAAACCAGCTCTTTGTCAAGAGTAGCCTAATAATCAATTGAGTTCTACTACTAGACATACTAGACTAATACAGTATGTCTAAGTACAATCACACTGGGTTTCTGTCATTAATTTAAATTTAAGGGGAAAAAAACGTACAAAAGGTCCTGTATAGTCTGTTTTGTACTGGTCTTACACAAAACCTTTATAAATGAGATAAGGAATTGACATCAGTGATTCATGCAGTAAAACCCATAATAAACACTCGTAATAAACCCATTAGAAAAACTCACTCAACACGACATATAATTTATTTTTACATATTATATAATATATATATATATATACACAGTGGTTAAATTGGCTTTTGTAGGGAGGGGGAGCCCTATATTTACGGTGAATCATTACTGCAACAACCCGGTCCTGCAGATTTGCATTATACAACATTAGGAAGATTAGAGCCTTCCTATCAGAGCAGACCACACAACTCTTGGTCCAAGCTCTTGTTCTCTCCAGACTGGACTACTGTAATGCTCTTCTAGCAGGCCTTCCGGCATGCACTATCAAACCCTTGCAACTGATCCAGAATGCAGCGGCGAGGGTGATCTTTAACGAGCCGAAGAGAGCGCACGTCACGCCTCTCTTCATCAGACTCCACTGGCTACCAATAGCCGCTCGCATCAAATTCAAGGCACTGGTACTCGCCTTCAAAACATCCACTGGCTCTGCACCAATTTACCTTAACTCGCTTGTTCAGACATACACACCCTCCAGGAGTTTGCGTTCTACCAGTGAACGACGCCTTGTGGTGCCATACCAGAGAGGCATGAAATCACTGTCACGGACCTTTTCCTGGACTGCCCCCACCTGGTGGAATGACCTGCCTATCTCAAGTCGAGCAGCCTTGTAGCCATTTTCAAAAAACATCTAAAGACGCATCTCTTCCAGCAGCACCTGACCAATCAAGAATAGCACTTAACATTCTATTCATTTTTCTGTCTGTCTAATTTATTTTAAAAAAAAAAACAAACAAAAAAAAAAAAAATCCTGTGTGTTCTGTGTTAGATTAACTGAGACTTGTTACAGCACTTGCATACTGTAGCCTCTGACTGTTGTAGTTGCTTCTATTGCTCTCATTTGTAAGTCGCTTTGGATAAAAGCGTCTGCTAAATGACTAAATGTAATGTAAATGTAAATGAATGGTCATTCAAAATCGTGCCGGAAAAATACTTAATGTGTTTTTACACCAAAGGGGCTCTTTTTCCAGTATTAATGTGTAAGGTAGGGTTTAGCAGTTATTCAAACAAAGATAAATACTTTACAGTTCACTTAGAGCCATAAGCAGGGTTTTTAAAATCAGTGAGGTCCCAAATTTGAGATAGTTAGGGGGGTTCGGGGGTTCAAAATTTTTGATTTCTCTGATCTACATTATGTGCATTTTTAATAAGTTTGAAGGCCAAAAAATTTATAATAAATAGCTTTCAAAACCATGTCAGTGGGCAGTAGATTATTTGACAATACCCCCCTAAAGATGAGCGTTGACTGTAGTCTTTCATTTTTGTCCCTGAAAAGGGTTGGGAACTTTTTTTGACCAAAGAGCCATTTTTTTAATTTTTGGTAAATGCATTTTTCCAAAAGAGCCACAGTAACAAAATATATTAAATTATTTATATTCAAAAGCATTTTTTTTCCAATAAAATGTCAATAGTAGTAATTATTAGGTCCATAACTAAAAACAAACAATTATGCAGCAAACAATAAATAAGTTGCAATATGGAATTGTGCAGGGCTTTCACTGTGAGGTTGACCAACTGATGAATATAAATCCTCTTTGTGTGTGTGAACGCCCACAGTGCTTACATCTACTATGTTTATGTGAATACTCAACTTGCCATTTTGATATATTTCTGTGTTTATTTGGCCTTTTAGGCGCGCAACCGAAAACAAAGGCTAGAATGCTTGTCCGTTTGTCCGTGTTGCGCTCGGAGCGCGCGCACAGCATCCTGTCAGTAATTCAGTTGTCTTTCGTGACTTATCATGCTTTTATTATTTATTTTATTGTGACACTCGCAAACAGCACTGAACACACAACTTGAATATTATTATGATAAACTTGTCATTAACTTCGGTAGGCTGTACAACAAGGGAATTGTAATTGGCTACTTTTTTTCTGCAGAGAACGGATCTCTGTTGATGTGTGTGTCTAATCTTTTTATCGATCATGTTAGTAAATGTTAGATATGTTGGTAAAGTGTGAGAGAGGTTCCCGACCGTTGCTCTAGCCTTTCTCGGATCTCCATGGTAACTCACTGTTAGAATTGTGACGGTTTTACCTAATGGCTGTGTGCGCGGTGCTGAACCAGAGAACGCAGCGATTAATGTTTTATGACGTCTTATAATTCCATGCAGACTGTATTTGCCAGGAGACGAACAATAATTAAAGTCTAATAACAATATTTCGTGCTGAAGGAGACGGAGCTGAGCTCCAGCAGGGTGTGTTGTGGACCTGAGGAGGCGGAGCTGCGCTCCGGCCCAATTTAACCTCTGTATATATATATATACACTCATCTAAAGGATTATTAGGAACACCTGTGCAATTATCTAATAAACCAATCACATGGCAGTTGCTTCAATGCATGTAGGGGTGTGGTCCTGATCAAGACAATCTCCTGAACTCCAAACTGAATGTCAGAATGGGAAAGAAAGGTGATTGAAGCAATTTTGAGCGTGGCATGGTTGTTGGTGCCAGACAGGCCGGTCTGAGCATTTCACAATCTGCTCAGTTACTGGGATTTTCACGCACAACCATTTCTAGGGTTTACAAAGAATGGTGTGAAAAGGGAAAAACATCCAGTATATATGCGGCAGTCCTGTGGGCGAAAATGCCTTGTTGATGCTAGAGGTCAGAGGAGAATGGGCCGACTTATTCAAGCTGATAGAAGAGCAACTTTGACTGAAATAACCACTCGTTACAACCGAGGTCTGCAGCAAAGCATTTGTGAAGCCACAACACACACAACCTTGAGGCGGATGGGCTACAACAGCAGAAGACCCCACCGGGTACCACTCATCTCCACTACAAATAGGAAAAAGAGGCTACAATTTGCACAAGCTCACCAAAATTGGACAGTTGAAGACTGGAAAAATGTTGCCTGGTCTGATGAGTCTGGATTTCTGTTGAGACATTCAGATGGTAGAGTCAGAATTTGGCGTAAACAGAATGAGAACATGGATCCATCATGCCTTGTTACCACTGTGCAGGCTGGTGGTGGTGGTGTAATGGTCTGGGGGATGTTTTCTTGGCACACTTTAGGCCCCTTAGTGCCAATTGGGCATGGTTTAAATGCCACGGCCTACCTGAGCATTGTTTCTGATCATGTCCATCCCTTTATGACCACCATGTCCCCATCCTCTGATGGCTACTTCCAGCAGGATAATGCACCGTCACAAAGCTCAAATCATTTCAAATTGGTTTCTTGAAAATGATAATGAGTTCACTGGACTAAAATGGCCCCCACAGTCACCAGATCTCAACCCAATAGAGCATATTTGGGATGTGGTGGAACAGGAGCTTCGTGCCCTGGATGTGCATCCCACAAATCTCCATCAACTGCAAGATGCTATCCTATCAATATGGGCCAACTTTTCTAAAGAATGCTTTCAGCACCTTGTTGAATCAATGCCACGTATAATTAAGGCAGTTCTGAAGAAAGGGGGTCAAACACAGTATTAGTATGTGTTCCTAATGATCCTTTAGGTGAGTGTATGTTAATCGATGTGCCTGTAATGTCTTAAATCTAGAGCAGACGGGTCGATAGATGCTGATTGGCTGTAAATCTGGCCAGCAGACAAGTTGCATCATTGCTTCTAATCAAACCTCTTGGGTAAATTGATTTTGGAGTTTGTTGATCCCCAGAATTTTCTATTTTTCATGCCAATAAAGTTTCAGTAAATTTGATATCATTGCGAGATGAGGATGATCTCAAGAAATGAAAAAATGAATGCAAAGTAAACAATTGAATTGACGCCATACAAATGAGAACCATCAGATTAGCTTGAATGTTAAAGGTCCCATGGCATGGCATTTTTCTATTATTTTATAGTGTTTCCTGAGGTGTACTTATATTGTTAGTATGATTTTTACATCATAAAATGTCATAATTTAGAAATAAAAGGCATTTTGTCTATACTGCTGTTTGCCCTGTGGCTGACTGCCCTGTTTCAAGAGGCGTTTCTGCTGTGAGACTTCAGTAAAAACGCCCACTGTTGTGATTGGCTGACATCTTTGCATTTAATATGAGCGGAGGGGGCGTGGTTTAACGAGGTCTACGACGCACGAGCTGCTGCCAGAGAGACGGATGGACCTGAGTTCACTTCTCATCAGTTCTCTCAGCATGTCTCAGTTCAGGGTGAACTGTTGTAATTACAAGAATATACTTCATGTTATTAGTTTATTTCTAGTCGGAGGGACTGTCACTCATGTCAGAAAGTTAGTAACTTTAGTAAATTATGGATCAGCGCTGACTCGAGACGCGAACCGTTTAGAACGATTCAGTCCGATTTGGTGAACTGATTCGGTTCACTAAAAAGAACCGATTCAAAAGAATGATTCGTTCGCGAACCGGACATCACGGAGACGGAGCGATTGCTTACAAAGTTATTTATAGTAACTACTGAGTTATGAAAGCGCTGTCTGTCAGCGCGAGTTTATTGTGTTTGTATCTGAGAGTTCTGAATAAACACGAGTCCCAGTCACACCGACTCCGTCTTCATCATTATTCTACCAACTTTGTAACACATGCAATGTACCATTACAGCGAGATGAACGAGTTAGTAAGTTTGATTAAAGCATTATTTCTAGATATGTTCCAATCATATGAAAAGCGTCAATGACGCGCATTGAGTAACTTACACAGCGCAAACAAAGACAACAGCAGTAATCGAATGTAATCCAGTTTATTGTGGGGAAAGCTGGCTAGCCTAGCCGGATACCCTCACGCTTACCCTCCTTCTGCTTAATCTCACGCCGCGTTTGGCTCCTCCGCTGTGGGCCAGATGCAGTACTGGGGGTCGGGGATGTTGAAGGCCGAGCTTCGGCGTGTGTGAGGTTTATCTCTAAAGATGTTACTGCTGATGTTAAGCAGAAACTCCCGACTGTATGCACATTTAAGAACAGATAGACGCCACGAGGACGTACAAAAACACTGACTCACAAGATAGAAAACACTGTTCTGTCGGGAGAGAGAGAAGCCGCAGTGTGTGCACGAATAATAAATAATTAGCTACACATCAGAAATCACTGATCACAGATCAGAAGGAACTGAAAAAAGACTTCTGTTTTCATTTGTACATCCAAACACTGAGAAGCTGCCAGCGTTCACTCGTTCACAAGGAATGATCTCTCGAGCGTTTGCATGGGCGTGCCAGATTCTCTGGGTGGAGGAAAGGGAGGAAACCGTTCCTGCTTGGACGTCAAACCAGGAGACTTCAGGATTGGCTAGTCTGGCCTGTCATTTTCTCAAAGGCAGAGAAAGACAGCCAGAACTCGGTTTTACACCGATCAACATTTCTATCCACTTGGGGACAATATTCAGGCTAGGGGAACTCATATTAATGTTGAAATACCTCATAAAATGAAAATTTCATGCCATGGGACCTTTAAACAAACAACACATGGTCCATGGTCAGTTCATGGTCAATGTACTTGAATCTCTTAGAAAAGTGTTGCACTGCTTCTATTAATCATTAAATAACCATGAGTAAACGCTCAACTGTTGACCAACTAGATTGTTTGTCCATTTCGACCTTTACAAAGAGTAATGATAAGAAAAACTCATATCTATCATGAAGCTCTGGTAGTAAAGAACCATACCCAAAAATGATCTAACCCATGTCAAAAAAATCCTATTGGAATTTCACTTTGTCCTGTAGGATCTTATTGGATTCTTTCAATCTTATTGGACGTTGTGTTTTTATTAATGGTATTTCACTTTTTATTATTACTTATTATAATAAATAAATAATTTCTTAAAGGGGTGATGAATTGAGAAATCTACTTTCCCTTGAGCTTTTGATATATAAAAGGTCATGTTAATATAAGAATATCCTGTAGGTTTCAGAGCTGAAAACTTCCTTGTTAGTCAAAGAAAAGCTTTTATTGACACCAGGCCCATTAAACGCTCAATCTCAGAATGTGCCAGGCTATGACAAGGGCATAGGTTTGGTCTCAGCTTTGGTGGGGACTTCCCACCAGGTTTGCCCAGATTATATAGTCTATTATTTATGTAAGTATGGAAATGCACCATAGTTTAGGAATGAATACGTCTATTCATTTATGAGGCTCTAAATTATATTTGTATTTCTTTATTAATGCTTAGCTGTAATTGGAATTCTTTTGTTATAAGATACCAGTGCCTTAATAGCGTTCCTTTGGTATTTCAGACTGTTGGCAAAACAGAAAATCACAATACAGAAGTTAATCTACTTCATCTCATTATATTGTATCCTGACTGATACATCATCCTGTATACTGTCCCTAAAGAGCTAGTATAACTCTATAATCTCAAAAACAACAACAACAAAAAAATATTGTTTTTGCCCCATTGACTTCCATTATAACGACATTTTTTGATTGCAAAGCCATGACACCATATACTCATGTATTCTGAGTATTTGTGGTTTTCCCTGTTGGGAAGAGGTAAAATTAGTAATTCTTACAGTTGATCACCAGGTGGCACCATTAACCCTTTAGATAGGCCTGTGCTAAAAAAAGAAAGAAAAAAGCTTAGTTCCCTTTCGAAAGGGAACTCGCCCTGCGTCAGTTGATGCTACGGGGAACGCCTCCAGCGTGACAGGTGTCTGAATCACTATCGAATCACATCAATCCTATTGACCGGCGACAGCCTCTGTCGTCATTGACGTGCGACCAGGAAGTATAAAGGGGCGCCGTGCAAAACATGACACCATCTTTTCGTCTTCAGGGACTGTTTGTCTGAGTTGTACTATTGAAACACGAGAACGATAATCCAAAAAACATGAAGTGCACAGAGAAGAAGCAGAATTTTCGCAAGTGTGTGGATCCGTGCCCCCGTTTTCAGACACCTGAGGATACTCACACTCTCTGTGTTTACTTTCTGGGGGAAGAGCACGCGCGGGAGGTTCTCGAGGGAGCCTCCTGTGCGGACTGCGAGCGTTAACCCATCAGAACGCTCCGCTCTCGCCTGGCCCTCTTCTCGAGCTCCCGGTCTCACCCTGAACCAGCGTCGGAGATCGCGCTGGGATAGGTCTCCGCCCCCGAGGCCGCGGAAAAACTAAGGCTGCCACAGCTCGTCCTTCCCTCAGTTCCTCTTTCTCCCTGGGTGCATTTTACATCAGGCCGGGCTGGGCCTGTGATGAGCGGAAAAATAAATATGTCAGACTCCTGGCTTGGTCCGTGAGAGCGCCCCCCTCAGGCCCTGGTAGTGGTGCACCTAAGCATATATTTGTGAATAAAGCTTGTGGGTGGATATCATTACGCGCCGCGGGTGAGCGGGTAAGTCTCCCTTAAAAGGGAAATATCCTTATATTTTGTATAGACTCCCCGCTGAGAGCTTCGGGGATTGCTGGAATGATGAATCGTGTGTGTTTGCAAAGTGTGAAAAGAGCAGTGATCCGACGAGTTTAAAAATTGTGCAGTCTGAACTAGGCTTAAGCTGTGCAACAGTGCGCATTGTAAAAGGTGTTGTACAAATAAACTAAATTGTAATATAAATTGCTTTGGTTTAAAGCATATATTTTAGGGATGCACCGAAATGAAAATTCTTGGCCGAAACCGAAAAAGAGGAAACCAAGGCCGAAAACCGAAACACCGAAATAAATTATGCCAATTATTAGTACCATTGCATTTATGGCTATGACTGTGTACTAACTTTACTAAAATCAAGGCATTGCAATTGCCTAAATTAATATTAAAGTTTCAAAGAATAAATCAATTACAAATTATGCCAATATTTATTTAGCACATTGCAACAATGCACAGTATAAAATAAAATTCAAACTAAAATGTTTAACTTGACCCCACTCATGTGTACATTAAATAATAATGTACAGACATACAGAAAGGTTTTTAAATTAAATGTTCTCTCATAAAAACAAAGTGCATTTAGGTCTAGTGCATTTTAAATTTTTCTCTGTAGGACTACTACAAGAAAGTGCATTCAGAACAAGTGCAACTGCTTAAAGATACAACTATTTTCTCTGTAGGCCTTCAACATAATAGTGTATCAAAACAAAGACTGCCATAGCCCATATGTTAACTGTAGAATAGGGATAGCGGTACACAAAACTGACGGTTCGGTACAGCAGTTTTACAAAATGGCTTTTTATTTATTTGTATTGGTTTACTAAAAAAAAAAGTATCTGTCCTTAAATAAATTATATTATAACTAAATGTTTATTGAAGATATTGCTGTAAACTATATAGGGAGCCCTTACTTGCACATTAATATTAAAGGTTAACAACAGAGCCCAAACTATTAGCCTAAATTCAGTTGCTATTTATATTTAGGTCTAATAATCAACACTCAAATAACATAGTACACAAACATGTAAACTTCACATAAGGCAGTATTTGCAAGAACTTCTAAATCTAATTATAAAATAATTTTTTATCCAATTTGTTGAAATATAATCATTTATACACAGTGTCTGTCATTTTCATGACAGGTTTATTTAAACATACATGAAATAATCAAGATATCATTAACAGGTTAAGTAGAATATAATGAATATAACGGCTAATATAGAGCATATATTTAGTGAAAGAGTTGATTTCTCAAGTGAACTAACAGCTGTGGACACTGAATGACTGCCTGAGGTAAATGTGATGCTAACTTACATGACTGTTTAGTTTAGCCTCAATTATATCGATGTTGGTATGGGAACTCGGATTTAAGTGTGTTCCGCGCTTAAAACATGCCCACTGTTAAAGATTGCATTCAGAAACCGTTGGGTTTCACAGTGAAGTCTGGTCCTCTTCTCATCGAGAACATGAGCTCTCGCTGTCAGTGCTTGTGCATGGAGATGTGGGTGTTTCTCAGATATACTGAAACACGTCCACACCGCAGACATGTTGCTTCAGACAAGGTTTCTTCTGTTTGCGTCATCACAACATTTCGGCCGTGTTGTTTCGGTGATAAAAGTCTTTCGGCCGAAAACCGAAAATGCACTTTTGGGCCATTTTCGGCCGATAATTTTCGGTGGCCGAATATTCGGTGCATCCCTAATATATTTTTAAAATTGGTTGCACTCTCTGACAAAACCTATGAGTAAATAATAATTAACAAAGGTAAAAATACAGTGTTCAGAAAAATCAGAATCAGAAAGAGCTTTATTGCCAAGTGTGTACACTTTTTTCGGGGGGACGGGGTTTAGGGGGGGGCGGGGGGGGGTATTTAACTGTTCAAGAGGGAAATGGCCTGTGGGAAGAAACTGTTCCTGTGCCCAGATGTTCTAGTGGCCAGTGATTGGAGTCGCCGTCCTGACGGTAACAGTTCAAACAGGCGGAGTCCAGGTGTTATTAATTACTCTGCCTCCTTGATTCAGAATGATGATCAAACACAGATGGAGTAAGTCCATCAACACCCCCAAAGCTTCACAGTCCTGTAGCTCGTCCTGGGTCGGCATTTCATTCAGTAACATTTAGGGCTAGACAATAATTCAATATCAATATATATTTTTTCAATAACGGTGATATATTCTAATATTCCGATCTAATATGACTTCTGACCTGTATGGTTGCCAGAATAACAATCATACACTGTTTGTTAATTGGCCAGAGGAGAACTGGCACCCCGATTAAGGCTGGTTTCTCCCCAGGTTTATTTCAGACAGGACCACTTTGGCAAATAACTTCAGTTTATTGAAACACAGTTTATCTTTGGCGGTTCTTGCTTCATGATTAATAGAACATACGAGAGCTTTGCATTAACCCACAACATAATGAGAGGTATAAACTTCCCGGAGAAGAACCCCCAAAACCATGTCCGTGTTCCAACCTGCAAAAGAAAAAAGACAATGTTATTAAAATATATTCATTTGTAGGGGTGGCACGGCTCACAAAACCCATGGTTCGGGTTCGTATCACGGTTTTAGGGTCACGGTTTTCTGTTCTGTACAGTTCTTGTTTTTTCTTTTAATGGTTAACACTCCAGAAATTTACTTCAGCATATGATATATAGCTTAATTATCCACAATTTAGGATACAGTATTAAAAAAGAATGTTATATAATGTAGAAGTTGTTTCTTAACTGACTGTCTCCTGCTTACATAAAATTTTTCATGTTAATCATGTCAATTTTGATCAGAACAATGCACTGTGGCTTTAATTCAGCGTGAGAAGCTGAGCTGATTAACATGAAAAATAACACATTTCACAATGAAATCAGGTAGTGAAGTGTTCTGTGTTTCACAATAACCAACAAAAAAAAAACCCACGAAAACACAACACTGCCAGAAGTTTTAGCCCACACTTCAAAGGCCTGTTTAAATGATTAAAACTAGAAGCATATCTTAACTTTAATGTTACATTTATCATGTGAACTACTTATATACAACATGAGAAGAATGACAAACTTTGTGGGCGGGTCTCGGCGCTGTTGCTATTTTCCCGGTGGGATAAAAGGCTCTTGCGCCCGGCGCAAATCTAAAATGGGTTGGTCTGAAGTAGCTTCATTATTCATAGGTGTGGTTTGGGCGTAACGTGAATAAACCAATCAGAGCGTCATCCAACATTCCCTGTAAAAGCAGGTGCGCAAGTTCCATTATGGATTGCTATTATTATGGCGTATTTACCAGGCGCACGCCAGGAGCGGTTCACAGCCGAGGAGACTGATGTTCTTGTAAGAGCAGTGAAAGACAGAGAAGTGAAGTTGTATGGGGATGGGAGAAACCCACCCAAAATAGCGCCGGTTAAACAGGCGTGGGAGGAAATAGCCACAATTGTTTCATCAGCTGGCATCCCCAGGACGTCGCACCAGTGCCGCAAGCGCTACAATGACATCAGAAGACGGGGAAAGTCCAAGCTTGCCAGCATCAATCGGGCACGCCGTGTAACGGGAGGTGGATCTGCCTCTACTCAGGACCTGACGCCAGCAGAGGACATCGCTGCGTCCACCCTCACCGATTTTTTTTCCTGGTTCTTGACGGACAAACCAATTTGTTAGATGTCCTTATATACATATATGTCTTGCCAGAAGTTGCCACTATTGGGCAAACAGGTCTCCTTAATTATTAGACTACAATTAGCCTGAATAATTTGTAAGCTAGATTTATGCCTATTTTTTCACATCTTCGTGGCACACCACAATGATTTCCGTCATCTCATGTGTTAATATTTTTTAGTGTAACAATTTATGATTTGCAACAATAACTGTTGCATCTGTGTAGATTACATGAGCAAAGTGTATGCGCGTTGTGCACGCTATACATTATGGTCAAGCATGCGCCCTTAAAATAGCATAATGAACAACGCGCAACGCGCCACTGACTTTAGACTAGGTTTTTTCTGGTCAGTGGCGCAATTGTTTAATGGAACAGCAAAATAGCACCAGGGATTGTTTGCGCTGGAACACGCCTCCTTTTTTGCGCTGAACCGCCCAGGTAGCGCAAGTTCATTCACTAGTTTAGCGACGTGCTTCTGTGGAGGGAAAAGCGCGCTTTGCGCGGGTGCAAAATAGGAATGACACATGCGTCGGTGTACAAAGTCAATTGCGCTGGGTGCAAGATAGGGCCCTAGGACTATTTATCCACCTCTTCCAAAAGAGGTCCGACAGGTATTGAACCTGTCTCCACCTTCTTCTTGCGTACTGGTCTTTTTCATCAAACAGCCCAGGAGGCAGGATAGGTTTTTTCCTCAAAGTAAGAAGTGGTTGGGAGTGAGTGGCTCTAAATCGTTCGGATCTTCAGACACCTTGGTAATGGGGCGATCATTCAGAATGGCCTCTACTTCACATAGAAAAGTATGCAATCCTTCATCATCCAATGTTTGTTGATGTAGAACTGAAGACAATACCTTTCTTACCATCCTAATGATGCGCTCCCACACACCACCATAATGTGAAGCCGCAGGCCGGTTAAAACCATTTTTAGGGTTTACAAAGAATGGTGTGAAAAGGGAAAAGCATCCAGTATGCGGCAGTCCTGTGGGCGAAAATGCCTTGTTGATGCTAGAGGTCAGAGGAGAATGGGCCGACTGATTCAAGCTGATAGAAGAGCAACTTTGACTGAAATAACCACTCGTTACAACCGAGGTATGCAGCAAAGCATTTGTGAAGCCACCACACGCACAACATTTTCAGGAAAATAACATCGTAAGCGGCTTTTGCGGCTTGCAAAACATGCCATAAAGTTTTGGCGTTTGATAGCTGGAAAAGTAATGATTATGATTATGTAAAATATAGCAAGGAGACATGTTAATTGTTTACTAATAAACAAGTGTTTTCTGTGTCAGTGGCTGCAAAGATGAAGTGAACGATGCTGACTCGCGATCTTCGCAGTGGTGAATGCGCCTGAGAGAAATGCAATTACATAAGCAGAGAGCAGTCTGTTTTATTTCGTTTTGAATTGCTTTGTTTAAAAGTAGACATTTCAATATAGATATATTTCTCAGGCCTTATACGCTGAGTTTTAGTTCATTTATGATACGAGGTCCAGTTCAAATATTGATTAAAATTAAGATACAATTAATACAAAACTAAATTAACTTTAAAGAAAGGCTTTGTGATTTCTATTTCTATTTAGGCTATAATGTTAACTTCAAATAGGGGTGTGTCGCGATTTCTGTTTTACAGCCCTAATTATTAGAATATAGACATTTAACTCTCTGGTGCTCTTCGGTCATTTCTGACCGGAACATTTTCTGTTTTGAAATGTTAAAAATCACAGCTTCATCAGAATGATATGAAACTTGGTGACTTTTCTTGCATTAGTTATGTAAACACACTTAAAAAATGGGGTCATGATTCGAGCATGCTAAGTGGTCGTTAAAAAAAAAGTAGCGTTCATTGTCTTCAGTCATAAATGACCGACCATAGGAAATGAATGGGAAATCGGCAAAAACACAAAAATTCACTGAATTTGTTTGTGTACAATCTACAAATCGGCCACAATGCTGAAAAAAGTACACAGCAGTAAAGGAGTGACACTATAAAACATCAAGAGTATGATATTGACACATCCACTCACACACACACACACACACTTATACACACACACCTATGAAAAACTGAGCCTATGAACCACATTTTGAATTTTTAAACTTGGTGATTTTTCTAGCATTAGGTATGTAAACACACAAAAAAAATTGAGGGCATGATTCGAGCATGCTAAGTGGTCGTAAAAAAGATGCTCCCACTTGTGCTCTTCGGTCAAAAATGACACCATAGGAAATGAATGGGAAATCTGCAAAAACACAAATTCACAGAAACAAATCTATATTTCTAACAAACAAAAAAATATCTAAAACTTTATAATAAAGTCTTTGAGATTTTTTAAATATATATTCAAATCCATCAAAAAAAAAATATATATTAAATGTGTTCAAAAGAGAACTAGGGAATTCTCCATTGAGACCTCTAGTGATTACACACATGGTTGCATGATTTCTTAAATAATTCCAAAAGAGGGCGTTAATCTGCCTTTAAAAAAAAATCTTTTGAAGGCCTAGTCTCTATTTTAACCTGAAATACTGCAATAATTAAAAATTTTTTAATTTTAAATGGCAAAAATAGACCATAATTATTGCATAAATATAAAAAAAATACCATAAAATCATCTCACAATACAAAAGAAAAAATATTATTGAAGAAAAATAAATTGCATTGGTTTTACTGGGGTGGAGGAAGTTTAATTTTTAGGTGTCCAGTCACTTATGACCGGGAAGACAACCAATGCAACCCCTAAACAAAGAGCACCAGAGGGTTAAGAGAATAAATTGTAATGTAATGCAACAGTTGATTGTTTGTCAGACGTAGAGGACTCCAGCGAAGACGCTGTGCTGCCTGAGGATGAGGTCTCTGCACACATCGAGTTCAAGCCACCCAAGGGGGATCCTTTCGTTGTTTTGTTGTGGTGGAAGGAGCATGCGAAAACATTTCCCAACCTGGCAATGATTGTGCGGAATGTCCTCTCCATCCCAGCATCGAGCGCTGCGAGTGAGAGAGACTTTTCCACAGCTGGTTTTGTAATTCAAGAACGGAGAACGCAACTTAAACCTGGGACTGTGGACGATATCCTTTTCCTGCACAGTAACCTTAACCCTCTGGGGCTCTTCGGTCATTTCTGACCCGAATATTTAAAAAAAAAAATGTTTAAAATCGTAGCTTCATCGGAATGGTACGAAACTTGGCCACTTTATTGGTACTTGGTATATGAACACCCAAAACAAATGGGGACAGGATTTGAAAAGTCTAAGTGGTCGTAAAAAAAATGAATTGAAATTACTGGGAAATTGGCAAAAATATGAAAATACAGAGTTTTTTTGTGCATACAATCTACAAATCAGCCAGGATGCAGAACAAAAGGACTCAACAGTGAAGATCTCTAAAACATCAAAAGTGCAAAACAGACAAAAAAACTCACACACGCACAAAAACACAATTAGCTTTTGGAATGGCACGCGTTAATTTGTGTGTGCGTGTGTTTTTGTGTGTATAAGTGTGTGTGTGTGTGTGTGTGTGTGTGTGAGTTTTTTTGTCTGTTTTGCACTCTTGATGTTTTAGAGATTCACCCCTTCACTGTTGAGTCCTTTTTTTCTGCATCCTGGCTGATTTGTAGATTGTATGCACAAAAAAAACTAATTTCCCATTAATTTCCTATGGGGGTCATTTTTGACCTGAAGGTCCTGAGTGTGACTATTTTTTTTATGACCACTTAGACTTTTAGATTCTAAGACCACTTAGAATCCTGTTTTTTTGGGTGTTCATATACCAAGTACCAATAAAGTTACCAAGTTTCGGACCATTCCGATGAAGCTACGATTTTAAACAATTTTTTTATAAAACGCAAGATCCACTATAGTGGTAAAAATGTGCTATTGCGTGATAAAAATGCTCAGTGTGTCCACCGGATGGCACCGATCTCATTTAAAAATTTGCTTTCATGAGGCCTAGGCTTGATATATATATATATATATATATATATATATATATATATATATATATATATATATATATATATATATATATATATATATATATATACACATTTTTTATTATATTCAATGGGAAAAAATGGGTCATAATTGCATAAATATTAATTATAAATCATAAAATTATCTCAAAACACCAAAAAAGAAGAGAAAAAATATTATTGAACAAAAAAATTTTTCATTGATTTTACTCAAATCTTTTTTTATCTTAATCCCGCCCTCCGGGTCATTTTTGACCTGAAGGTCCTGAGTGTGACCCATAAATGAAGAACCCCAGAGGGTTAAGGGAAAGTAAATGCATAGGCCTATAGGCTATAGCCTATAATATATTGTTTGTGAGCGACAGGCTCAGGTTGTATTTTTTCTTGTTCTTTTATTTTTCATGAATAGGTCCATTTGCGCAGGCTATAGTTATCAGGTTCCAGAGCCTATTTTGGCTACTTGAATGCCGCAAAACAAAGCGCACTTTAGCCTGTTTCATTAGCCCATTCATGATGCTGTTGTGCTGTTGTGAGAGGTGTGAGGTAAAAAATAAAGCACTGTAATTGGAATGATTTTAGCGTGTGTGATTTATCGCGGGCACGGATCGGGTAGTAAATCATGGGCTAATTTGGGTGAACCATCCCTTTAAGTTGGTCAATGTCGTCTTTTGATTGATGTTTTTGTTCTGGCAATTATTCAGTTACAAAATAAGTACTAACTGTGTATTGTTTGAGTGTAGACACAAAATATTAATAGGCATTATTACTACAAGTAGCCTAATCTACAATCCTCTCATGGACACATCACAGCTTTCTGATCTGTGCACGGTTTCAGATCATGCAATTTCACTTGGTTGTAGGATTTTGGATCAGCGTACCATTTTAGATCAGAAAATGTATAGCAGTAAGTTTGGCAAGCCCGTGCCCCTGACGTGTGTCAGTCCTGCTCTGACTGTGTGTGCTGCAGACATTATATTCATATATATTAATATTCTCCATTAAACCTAGCCTGACGTCGTCATACTCAATTATAGTCAGAATATGAGTCTGCTCCGTTGGGCTGTGATTATGGGGCGTGTTTCAACCGAACCAGGAAAGACCTCAATTGGATAGACCTACAACCAATCAGAGCAACTTTGCCGGTGTTGTAAAAAAAGAATGTAAGGATACACAGAGTACTTACCAACACCATCATCATTTCTGAGAGAAATAGTAAAGGTGAATGCATATATGAACAAGTTCTCCGTTTATTCCGTTTTTCTCTGTTGATCATCTGTCCATCATCTTCTAAAGCCCGCCCTGATGATTTCATTGGTCCGAACAGTTTCTGTTCGGGCATAATTACTTCTCTATGGAGAAAGTCCAGACCGAATTGCCTGAGTAAAAATGTTGTGGGCGGGGCTAAGTTCGGCTGGCATCCAGGCTACATTAAACCAATAGATGGATCAAAAATGTAGCTCAGCACTTTTCCACACAACCGCTTTTGATTATTACTGCATTCGTTTTTGCACTAATTTGATAGCTAGGCCTATATATGGGATGTTAATTAACTGGTTAACCAACAAGGATTTTAACCGAATAATCGTTTGATTGAAAAAAAACAGGTAAGTCGCATTTGATTGAATTCAGAAATAATACCGGTAAATAAAGCGAAATGTTAAAATACTACAAACATAGCTATCGGTTATTTTAGTTCCCCTCACTCCACAACAAATTAGGAATATGGTGTGGCCCCTTTAAGAGCTGCGCGCTCCCTGTTGAATGCGCACAAATGAGCTTGGAAACACCACAGCGGCCGAGCTCACGCTGAATTGTAGGCTACTACTCACTATTTAAACTGAGCTGTGTAACTTTTTATATTTTAGATTGAGTATTTTATGTTGATAATGAACAGGCTGCTCCGATGTCATGTTTGCAATGCTGGAATATATTGTGTGTGTGGGTGAGGAAACATAAAATACTCCGTCATTTTGGTCATACAGATAATAAGAGTAGGACATTGTTCAAAATTGTAAAGTGTTTGCTTACATTGTGCTACTGTAAAATAAAGAAAACAAGATGTGCTTTCTGTCGTCTGGGTTTCCGTGAACTTGTTTGAGGAGCCACGCCTCATGATAATCCAAACCAGCAGCACAGTCGCAGTTTTTTCTTTCTTTTTGCTAATCTGTTAATTATTTAAGTCAAATATATTTTGTGTATTTATTCCTTTTATAGTAGTATTTTTTCTGGAAACTTATGACTTTTACTTCACTACATTTGAAAGACAAATATCAGACTTTTTACTCCACTACATTTCTATCAAGGCCCTCGAAGTAGAAAGTCGTGGCCGCTTTGAAAGTCAGTGGAAGATTAGTTTTCTTCTTTAAAACTTGATTTGTTTTTTTTTGCAGACAGTCTATCAGTAATCACTCTTGTAGGATCACATGAAGTCCAATGATTTCCAAATATTTTTTGAACACTAATCAATTGATGGCAAAATAGAAGGCGGCAGTTCCCAGACGCACTGCAGTGCAACCATGGCCATACTTAAAATTAAAATGCAGAAGAGCAGACGTGGATAAGTCTGAAAAAATGCGAGGACACGAAAGTGCACACAGAAAGCTGCCTCTCAGACGCCAGACCACAAGAACTGAAGTTTAGTCTATTGAATCTACTAAAATCTTATTATAGTCAATTAAAACTAGACTAAAACTAAAACTATTCAGATGCCTAAAATGTTATAGTCAAAAGACTATGACTAAAACTAAATCCCAATTTGCTGTCAAAATTAACACTGGTATGAAGTATGATTGGTCAAATGATTTTTATAGATTTACCCGCCAAGTTGCCATAGCCTTGTGGATACAGCGCTAACACATATAGCTAACGTTCCACTATGATGTTAGTTAGCATGCAAAAACGTAGTTGAGCTAATAATGTTAACTGAAGTCCTTTCAGAAATATGCTTTTACATAATCCTGTCAAATAAACACATGTAGAAACCTTTCTTTTCTAATATGATTTTGACTTTGATAAGTGCGTTGTAACTTTTAAGCAAGTATTTAAATGAGTTGAAGGTATGCTAGCATGTCAGATGGAGCTGAAACCCCCATGATGGAGCAGTGCATTCATACAACAATGCAACAATAATACAACATTTACTTTTACTTTTGATACTTAAGTACTTTTAAAAGCAAGTACTTCTGTACTTTTACTTAAGTAAAAATCTATCTTTACAACTTTCACTTGTAATGGAGTAATATTTAACCAATAGTACTTTTACTTTTACTCAAGTAATGGAGTTGTGTACTTTGTCCACCTCTGGACAGTCATATGACAAATTTTGCTTGTTTTACTAAAATGATATAATTTTCAGTAAAAAAGAGTAATATAATTAAGTATTGGTCAGCATTTGTCAGTAATGTGTGTAAGTGTGTGGGTGGGTTACTGATGCTATGAGCTGTTACTGCACCTGTCACTCATATCTCTGATTGTTTTATAATCTCATGGTTATATCTTTAACAATGATAAAACGAAACAAATATCATGGGTTTGCGTACATTATATAAACAGACAAAAAACACAATAACAAGGTTAGATAACTTTGAATAATTCATCATAATGCATTATTATTTTTGTTATTTCCTAAGCCTGAGGGATGAAACGAGAGTTAAATTTAACAAGAAAAAGAGGACAATATAAAGGAGATTTTAGGCCACTTTTGCTTGTGGATGAAATTATTGAAATGAAGTACCAACTCAGTGAGTATGTGGCTTATGTATCTGGTGGAGGCTGAATCTGCTGGGACACAATGGCATCCGCAGGAATCATGGGAAGGAATCAGACGAACTCGGGCAGAAATCATGTTCATGGATGAGAGAATATATTATAAATGTTTTATTTCTGATATTAAAATGTGGACATATTAAGTTCATTTGAGTCTAAAAATGCCTGAACATAGAACTAAAATGTCTAAAAATGATGATTGTCCAACAATCAGTAGATTTATTTTCATGAAATCTTCACAGATTTTAAAGACACAAACTAATAAATGATGATAAGCATGATAAAGTAGACATAAGCCATAAGAAAAAAGCTTTAGTTTGAGGGTTGAATCTAAACGGCTACTCTCTCAAACTACATATATCTTCATATATCCAGACCACAGCGCCTCTGCTTTTACAGACACAAATTCAAGGCCTGTTTAAATTATCATTTAAGTTTGTTATACTATTTATGACTTTTTATGGTATTAAATTTGAGCAAAATTTGATGCAAAATTTGAAATGGATGTTTAGGGCTGCTTTAATTAAAAAACTTTATTATTAACTTAGCCTACCATTGTGTTATTAAATGTATTTCAAACTGAATTTTGTCATCTTTATTTTAATTAATATATTTTTCCTACGTACTGTGATTTTAGATTTTAGCAGTGTGTGAACGGGACTTTTATTCTGGTCTCGGTGTATGACGTCATAAGGCCGCGCCGCGCTCCTGCATCTGTTGTGATTCGGCTGAAGAGAGGTTTGTGTTTTAAGCGTTTAAAGCGACGCATAATGAATGATATATTATTAAATGTAACACGGAATTGTTTATCTAACATTTATCAGCGTTGTGTGAGTAAAGTAACAGAATAAACTCATGAGTAACACAAGGAGCGGCTCATTTCTCGCTTTATCGTGAATCAGTTCAAACATGAGTTCAGTCTCTGGAGAGAGACGAGAGAACCGGAGCTTTAGACTCTCCGAGTCAATTGAACCGATTGATTCACAACAAATGATTCAGTGATTCGAAGCGCTATGTTTCTATCTCTATCTCGATTTCTACAAATCCTTAAATAGCTAAACTGCTTAATATATTAGGGGTCTGTATATAATTTGCCTTATTGTATTAATTTGTAGAGGTAGTTTATAGTGTTTTTGTCTAATCAGGTCCATTAACTATTGCTCTGACTATATAGAGATAAAACTTTGGCAGAAATATAATTCACGACAGTACAATATTAATTAACAGACAAATGACTCTTTAAGACTAAAAAAAAAAAACACTGCATCAAAAAGATTTGTCTGGGAAAATTTATTTGATTTTTCTAATGGAAAAAAAACCCTCTCCTGCTATTTATTTCAGATATAATTACACCTAAATAAAAAACTGAAGTGTTTGTATGCAACTCAATTGCACATGTAAGGTATTTTTCATAAGCACTTGTGTTCATGTGTGACACATTAATT
The DNA here is from genome assembly GCF_949357685.1 of Gobio gobio. NCBI lineage: Eukaryota > Metazoa > Chordata > Actinopteri > Cypriniformes > Gobionidae > Gobio > Gobio gobio. The sequence goes on from NC_137097.1 coordinate 4,023,297, forward strand.
CAAATATGTATAATTAACAGTGAGTTAGTCCTCTCTAGTGTTTCTTTATTGCTAACGAACAAATAGGGATGGGCGAAATGGCCTAAAATCCATATTGCGATATACATTGCTGCCTCTTGCGATAAAATGATATATATCGTGATATATAAATTATAATAGAACCATTTCAGAACAGGTTACATAAATAAGGCAGGGTTGTCTCACACTCTTGCTCTGCCCAACTTAATCTCACGCCAAATTGCCAAACCTGCTTTAGATATTTTTTTTAAAGTTTTAATATGAAATTCAAACAATAAATATTGTTTTGGCACACTTATTGTGGCATAAGACAACAGCTTCACTTTACAGTTCTTTGCAGCAATTTTTGGTATTAGTGTGCATTATAGTGTACAGCATAGTGTGCATTGATTATTACGTCAACCATATTTACAGGATCATTTTATTATGGAGAGTGATGGAGATCAACATTGTTAACATTAATGTTAATGTTTTTCTTGTATTTAGCCCTCAGGTAATCCTTACTAATTGCTCACACTCATACTCATCGGTGGTCAAATGTGACCATACACCTTAACTATTGTTCAATTAAATAAATGTTCTATATTTTAGTTCAATAATATTTATTGAATATTTTGAGGAGATCTTTTGGCACTAAATACTATTAGTCCAATAATTATTGTCAATTAATAACCACTTACAACATTTTTCTTCTAATATTTGTATTATTTATATTACAATTAGTGTAGTAATTAAGGTGAAAATAGAGAATCACAATGAAAAATACATGCTCCACATATTCATCCACATACATGTATGTAGTATTGCAGATCATAACTGCGCACTTATTTTTAGGTTTTGCATTTTAATAAAAATTAAACATGATCAAACACTAGATTTTTTTTTTAAATGTGAAAATTTTAAACGTTAATAACTTACATCCTAATATTTTTAATGACCAGGTCGCAGGGGGGGTAAAACCAGCACTGATTACCAGGGCCCCAAGGGCGGAGAGGGTCCTTGGGAAGTCTGGAATATATTTTAACATGGGGGCCCATCAGGACTGCCTATGCATAGGGCCTACAGTAGGCTATATACATATGAATTGATACTGAATCCAGATCGAAATCGATATCTCACTCCAACCTGAACTTAAAAGTTGGCAACCCTGGTTAATATCGCCCATTTCTACTAATTAACGGTGAATATCGGATGACTTTCCTGAGGTAACGTTACGCTAAATGCAATGTGAAGTGACCTACAAGCTGTTTTATTAACGTATTTCCGTGGTTGAAACACTGATCGAGGGATTACATGAGTCATGATAGGGATTTCTGTATCTTTCAAACATACCTTTTGATATTCATGCATGTTTTTTTAGATATAACTTGTATTAAAGCGCTCTTGCTCTCGCTACAGCGATCTGTCACGCCACATGCAGGAGCGTCAAAACGGCATTTATTGTTTGAATTTCGTGATAAAATGGACAGAATTGGAAAGATGACACTGTTTCTTTTTAGAAGTAACAAAGCACATTGCTATTTGTGATTATAGGATGAGAGGCGCTACAGATCATGTTTAGTGTAGGGAAAAACCGCATACCTGCAATGCTGTCTTGAGCTACGGGTGATTCATAGGGTCAAATGGCTTTTATGTTGCTAATCTTTAGCAGCACTATCTTGCCCTATAGATAAAGTGTTGGACAAGTTGTTCCGCACCCTTTTGATTGACAGCACACCATCAGCCCTGATCATCGGCTGTTTTAAACAATCAGCAGAGGACCAATAGTGAAAATAATAGATTAATGGCCACTACCAATCATTGGCCGATACATCGGTAGCTAAATCTAGTTCTGTCATTTTGATAGTTTAATATAAAATAAAATAAAATGTCCCTTTTGCATTACTAGTGCGCTGAACTGGATTTATTTGTCTTCTGTTAATTATTCTCGTCTTAAACAGGACAAACACAGAAAAACTCCTGGTGAAGCGACTGAGATCCACGAGACACACCGTTATAAAGATGGCGTTTATTAAAGAGGAGACCGAAGACCTGAAGATTGCCTTTATTAAAGAGGAGAGTGAAGACGTGAAGGTTGAAGAAACATTGAGAGTGAAACATGAAGAAACTGAGGAACACACAGGTTGGTTTCATTCTCAACGATGAACTCAGTCATTTGATCTTTATTCAGATCTCCAACTCTTGTATACCATTTCCAAAATAGATTGGCTAACATCTAAACTCTAAAGTTACGCACAAGAAATGACCTTTGACTTGCTTTCCTTAAAATATTGTCTACATTCTCACAAAAACTAAACCAGATAAGTTCCCAAATATTTAAAACTGTCCACAATCATTTAACTTTAGTTTCCCTAACACGTGTTGTTTGCCAGAATTAACATTGGAAATCAGTTATTTTCTTTCCCTTTCATTTATGTGCAAGGCTCTCAGTTTAAACCAGTCTTCAAGAATAACCACATTTTTAAAATGAGTTTGCTCACTCTTTCCTTGATTTTTAGTTGCATGAGAACCATAGCATCAGCCTACTTAAACAGACCAGCTGTATCTCTCTTAGGGTGTGTTCACAGTTTGGTTTGTTTGGTCCGGACCAAAAACAAAAAGTAGTCTTGGTCCGATTAGCGTTCAGATTGGAACTTTTATCACCGAACCAAAAGATACTGAACCTAAAGGCACAGGAATAGTTTCCTATGTTGGAGCCACAGTAGCTCAGCACTCTGCCTCCTTTGCTTTCTCGCCTGGTTGAGTGATATATTTGTGCTAACGTGCTTACAAGAGCAGCGGGATATTGTCCTCACAAGCCGGTTTTCACTGGTTACCCAGCAGTCTGAAGCCACTCGTCAACTGACGCAGGGGCAGTGAAACCCTACCTTTTAGCACGGACGACTGCACCGTATTGAGGGGAGGATGGATGGGGTCATGTATCGCGAGATCTTGGCCAACAACCTCCTTCCCTCAGTAAGAGCATTGAAGATGGGTCGTGGCTGGGTCTTCCAGCATAACAACGACCCGAAACACAATTGGTTGGTTTGGGAAAATTGACTGACACAGACACAAACACAGGAGTCATGGTGTTCATTTGTTTCTTTTAATGGCAGCAGTGAATATATTAACTGAACAATTATTTGAACTATACATTAAACTAAACATGTAATTTATCCACAAAGTGTGCAGCTTTTGTCACCGCAGTGTATCTTTCTGGGCTTCTGGAAGAACATTTCCAGAGCCTCGTGATATGGGAAGTTAGAAACGTCTGGCCCATTTATTGAGATCCGCCTGCATGCTGCAAGATTGTTTGTCTTGACCTGCAAATGCATTAACTGTTAAATGTGATAGCTTAACATATAGCTAAAAGCAGCAAATCCTATTGTGAAAAGTTTGTCTTACCCTGTTCATGGTTGAGAAGTCCCTTTCACAGTTTACACTACTGACTGGGACCGTCAGAGCAATAGAAGCCAGCAGGCTCATAGTTGGGTACAGGACGCCAGACTCCTCGTATTTTGAGGACAGTTCAGACAATATTGCCAGCTGTGTCTAGTTCTGAAAAGGTTCAAAATGATATCAGTAACACAGTGTAGTGTTCATGATAATGTCATGTAAAAATGTCACATTTGTAAGTTACCTTAAGTGGACCTGAGACCACTTGCTCCTTGAAAGAAGCCCATTCTTCAAGGACTGTTCCAAAATCGAGACAGGAACAAAACTTCTCTACCAGTATCCTCAGTTTTGGCACATCAGCTTACAGATGAAGGGCGGCAATGAAGCGATAGGTGGCAAGGAATGAATAAAGTCCCTCAGCAGTAGGACATTTGCGGGTCTCTACTTCGTCTGCCAAGGCACCCAGTACAGCAGTTATGTTCCTTAGGAGGTTTTTTACTGCTTCATGTTGGGAGAGCCACCGTGTGTCCTTTACTTGATAGTCAATGACAGAAAAAAACAGTATGTAAAGTATTCATATATGTCATTTTCTTTTAGGCATAACTTATTTACCTTGACTTTCAGCTCTCACACACCGAGAATCTCTGCAGCGGCTTTCAGAGAAGCAGAGCGGTTTGCACTGTTTCTGAAGTACAGGTGCAACTGTTCCAAATGGTCTCTGAATGTAGCCATGTAAGGCACCTCTTCAGATGCATCCTTACAGGCTAGAGCTAGCCTTCGTGTGAATAATATTTTTTAGTGCTGCCACTATTAAATCTGCTTTCCCGTCAGTAAGGCAAATCAGATCCAGGAATTGGCAGAAGACCTTACCCGCATTGTCCAAGTATCTAATAAATGATACATTTTAATACTTTTCAATGATCTGTTATTTAAATTTTATTGGTCAATGAAATGTCACACTTTGAGTAGATCTATCTCATGTGAATGTCTAGCTGTCTGCACACAGATACATCTCATCAATCTCCAAGCCTATGGCTCGTGACTGAGAAATATCCCTCAATATTGGCTTTTCAATGATAGTTGCTAGAATTGCAAGCATTTCATCAATTATTCTATGTGATCTATAGTTGGTGCTTTTGCATCTAAAAAATTGAAAAGATGCTTCACAAGTAAATGCAGTATGAATTATTTAACTAATTGTATGCAAGAAACTTCCAATTACTTGTCAATATAGGGATCACATGAGACAAATAAGAAATATGGTAAACATTTACAAAAGCAGCTTACATTGAGCTTGTCAAAATAGGTGCAGCCCAAAAGATTAGCTAGTTGCAGCAGGGCTGGATAGTTGGTGTGGTGGGCTATTTCATGCTTTATTAGCCAGTACAAGCACTTGAACGCCCCCACCACAGCTTCAAGTTCCAGGACAACTGTGGGCTCAAATGATGCAAGGACAGTGTCATCATTTGTAATAAAGAATCAAAAAATGACCGGACCCACTTTATATTAGGTGCCCTTAACTACTATTTACTAACATTTTAATTAATCATTTGATACAATGCACTTGTGTAAATACATGTTTTTACATTGTACTTACATTTGTTGTAATTACGTCTGTAGTTACATTTGTAATTATACAGTTGACACTTCACTTACACCTAACCCTACCCTTAAACTTACCCATACCACCACACCTGTCCCTAACCCTACCCTTAAACGTACCCATACCACCACACCTGTTCCTAACTTTACCCTTAAACTTACACATACCCCCACACCTGTCCCTAACTTTACCCTTAAACTTACCCACACCACCACACCTGTCCCTAACCCTACCCTTAAACTTACCCATACCACCACACCTGTCCCTAACTTTACCCTTAAACTTATCCACACCACCACACCTGTCCCTAACTTTACCCTTAAACTTATCCACACCACCACACCTGTCCCTAACCCTACCCTTAAACTTACCCACACCACCACACCTGTCCCAAACTTTACCCTTAAACTCACCCATACCCCCACACCGGCCCCTAACTTTACCCTTAAACTTACCCACACCACCACACCTGTCCCTAACTTTACCCTTAAACTTACCCACACCACCACACCTGTCCCTAACCCTACCCTTAAACTTACACATACCCCCACACCTGTCCCTAACTTTACCCTTAAACTTACCCACACCACCACACCAGTCCCTAACTTTACCCTTAAACTTACCCACACCACCACACCTGTGAGCGTTTAAAAAACGCTGTTTGACGCAACATATTTCCCGCCACGCACTCATTGGGTTAATTGTAAACGTGCAAACTCAGACAGAAAAAACATCCCATCGTGGAAATAAGATAAATAACATATTACTTAAGGGCTATTTAGTTTGTTTAATAAAATAACAAATTGTAATCTGGCGCTATAAAGTAAATCAAATCAAATTTACTTGACCTTCAAGGGGGGCGGGGCGAGCCGTTAGGAGGGCGGGCGCCCCCCTTATATAATGGTAGGGGAAACCCTTTGATCCGGTATACATGTTATTAGTTTTATCGTTTTGTGTGTCTAAATGTTTTATTGTCTGGGGTTAACTTTTATGTATTTTTTCGTCCTTAGACCTGATGCCGTTGAAAGAGGAGAGTCAAGATCTGAATAAAATGGAAGAGAAAGATCAGGACAAGACACATCATGATTTCATAACATCACAGACTGAAAAAACTACCTCACGAAAAAGGGCTCAAAAGACAGGGACTATCGGTAATTTCACCTGCCATCTGTGTGGACTACGTTTTGAAAAGCATGGAAACCTTGAAGCTCACATGAGAACGCACACTGGAGAGAGCCCTTACACCTGCCCTCAGTGTGGAGCAACTTTCAATCATAAAGGAAACCTTCAAGCTCACATGAGGGTTCACACTGGAGAGAAGCCCTACTCCTGCCAACAGTGTGGAAAGAGTTTCAGGCAAAAAGGAAATCTTAATAACCACATGAGAACGCACACTGGAGAGAGCCCTTTCCCTTGCCCACAGTGTGGAGTAACTTTCATTCAGAAAGGAACCCTTAAAAAACACATGAACATCCACAATGGAAAGAAGCCTTTCATCTGCCCTCACTGTGGAGACAGTTTCAGTCATGATGGAAACCTTACAGTACACATGAGAACTCATTCTGGGGAGAAGTAGAATAAAGAAAACATTTGTACATTTCTAAAGTTGTTCATATGTAAAACTGATTTAGAAGCTGTACATACGCCCTTGTTAGTGTTTCTGCAAACGCAAGTATACCAGACCGTCACTTTACGTACTGATACGCTCATAAGATCATGTTAGATGCAGAACTTGTAACAGGAAGATCTGTAAGTGATGTGAAACATAGACTTTAGATTAGGGGATGCAGAAAGCTTTGTGTAATGATTTATTCATGTGTTGCACATCATGTATAACAGGTGTTCACATTATCACTACTGAACCCAAGTCTGCTCATGAGTGAACGGATTTACATTAACCAACTGGAATCCCCTGATTACAAGTAATTTATAAATGTTTATCGACTTGAAAACAAATAAATTACTCTTCTTTAAAACCCTGCTTTAACATACTTACATGCAGTGGTGTAATGTAGTGAAGTAATAATACTTTGTTACAGTACTTGACTATTTTTTGGGGAGAATCTGTACTTTACTTGAGTTTTTATATTTCTGTCAACTTTTACTCCGATACTATTACTCCGATAACAAACTTTTTGGCAACAATGCAAAACGTTATGTTTGGCGTAAAAGCAACACAGCTCATCACCCTGAACACACCATCCCCACTGTTAAACATGGTGGTGGGAGCATCATGGTTTGGGCCTGCTTTTCTTCAGGAGGGACAGGGAAGATGGTTAATATTGATGGGAAGATGGATGGAGCCAAATACAGGACCATTCTGGAAGAAAACCTGATGGAGTCTGCAAAAGACCTGAGACTGGGACGGAGATTTGTCTTCCAACAAGACAATGATCCAAAACATGAAGCAAAATCTACAATGGAATGGTTCAAAAATAAACATATCCAGGTGTTAGAAAGGCAAAGTCAAAGTCCAGACCTGAATCCAATCGAGAATCTGTGGAAAGAACTGAAAACTGCTGTTCACAAACGCTCTCCATCCAACCTCACTGAGCTCGAGCTGTTTTGCAAGGAGGAAAAAGGTGGCGCCTCAAAGTATTAACTTAAGGGGGGCGAATAATTTTGCACGCCCAATTTTTCTGTTTTTAATTTGTTAAAAAAGTTTTAAATATCCAATAAATTTCGTTCCACTTCATGATTGTGTCCCACTTGTTGTTGATTCTTCACAAAAAATTAAAGTTTCATATCTTTATGTTTGAAGCCTGAAATGTGGCAAAAGGTCGCAAAGCTCAAGGGGGCCGAATACTTTCACAAGGCACTGTACGTTACGTTACAGACTCTCCATTGCTTTGGCTCATTTCTTGAAACAGAAATTACATTCTCAAAACAACATGGACAAATCTCCAAACCACTTGGCAATTGTTCACAACAGAATTTAATAATTTCTCATTCATTTAATCAAATTGCAAATGTCTAAGTACATGTCTCAATGTCTCAGTAAATCTTTGGAAATGATTAAAGGAACACGCCAACTTTTTGTGACTTTAGCTTATTAACCGTATCCCCCAGATTTAGATAAGTCCATACACACCATTCTCATCTCCGTGCCATAACTCTGTCTGACACACTCCCGCTAGCCTAGCTTAGCACAAAGACTGGAGGTAAATGGCTCCAGCTAGCCTACTGCTCAATAAGTGACAAAATAACGGCAACATTTTGCTATTTACATGTTGTGATGTGTATAGTTACATCGTGTACTAAGACCGACGGAAAATGAAAAGTTGCGATTTTCTAGACTGATATGGCTAGGAACTATTCTCTCATTCCTGCGTAATGATCAAGAGCTTTGAGCCGTACCATGAGTGCAGCGGCGCAATGATATTATGCAGCTCCTGATAATAGTCCCCAGCGCTCTCTGTGTAAGCGTAGCGTCACGTTGTGTAGCAGACCCTGTCCGAATGATGGCCAGACTTTACTGATGTTTCATGGAGTTTATTGAAACTGTTTGATCTCCAAAAAATCACTGTAAAAGCTGAACAAATAAAGCATTAACACCTTGTACACAAACTCTCTCTCTTCATAGCATTATCATTAACATAAGGCGGAATACACAAAAATACTCATTACAGATGACAGTAAAAAAGAACATATACACCGTATGCCTTTTCGGGGGGTGCTTAACAAACTGCAAACTTTAAATCTACTTAACCACTCCAATTAAACCGCGAGCTCTCACTATCTTTCCGTAGACTACAACATCCGTCAAAATAAAAGTCCCTACTTATTAAGACAGATAATGCAGACCTTAAAGGGTAATTAAACCCCTGCTCAGAGCTTAACTCCACCCACTGGCAATTTTCAAAAAATGCTGGAAAAGTGGGCAGAGCCTACTTTGGGCATGCCGACGATGCTAGTGAAGCAGCCGCGCAAGAGAACTGACCTAATCTATATGCGTCCGCGGCAAACACTTGCGTGTCAGGGTTTGAAAGTGCGTCTCATGTATGAAAATTATCTGTACACATGACGGGCGGCAATAATATCGCAAGAAAAGCCTGACGTGTACTGACAACTACATTATTTAACCGTATTTTCTTCAATACAATGTTAAAGCAAGTGTCAAGTGAGTTTCATTCATAATGTTTCTACTTCATGTAACATGACAGTTCATACTGGAGTGAAGCCGTTCGCATCATGTGATTGGGGGAAACATTTCTGAGGGCGTGGTGAGCTCGTGCCAGGGGCGCGGATAGTGAGCCGTTGGAAGTGCCATCCCACGTCACGATGTACCACAACGTCCAATAGGAAAATTCAACTGCAGTAGCCACCGTTCAACCTTAAGAGGGCAGCACTTTGGCGGTTTTACACCATATTTTATAGAATTAAAACACTTTATACTCAAATGTCAAAACATTTACTCGAATCAATGAACAGCATTAATAAAGCCCCAGTATTACAGATCATTAACTAAAAAAAGTTGGTTTAGGGTTTAGTTACCCTTTAAACCTATTTAAACACACAGAAATGTCACAAATGTACACAAAAAACAAATTATAAGATAAATCACAATGAAGTCTGTTACACGTTGGTTATGTTGATGGAACTTAGCCTATTTTCAGGTGCGGTGTTTAATATCATTGGCCGCTGCACTCATGGGATGGCTCACAGCTCTTAATCATTACGCAGGAATGAGAGAATAGTTTCTAGTCATATCGGTCTAGAAAATCACAACTTTTTTCCATCGGTCTAAGTACACAATGTAACTATACACATCGCAACATGTAAATAGGAAAATGTTGGCGTTATTTTGACAATTATTGAGCTGTAGGCTGGCTGGAGCCAATTACCTCCAGTCTTTGTGCTAAGCTAGGCTATCGGTGGGTGCATCAGACAGAGTTATGGCACGCACGGAGATGAGAATGTAATGTATGGACTTATCTAACTCTGGGGGGATATGGGGAATAAGCTAAAGTCACAAAAAGTCGGCGTGTTCCTTTAAGTACAGGTAGCCTACATTTAGCACAATTTCCAAGTGAAAAGATCTTGATCTAAATTGATTGTTTGATTCTCAGTCTAATGGTCGTTCGCTCCAAAACGTATCAGCGTCATTTCATTGTACAAGTCATCACATGCACAATAGTCTGTTCAATTGTCAAAATTAGTCAAGAACATAGTACCATGAATACCCTTTATGAATCCCTTGGAACATTTGATACATTTATTACAGCAATTGACAGTCAGGTGAAGCTAGAACTTGACTTACGAAGGAGGAGTTTCACACATCTCAGATGACCAATCAAACAGTATAGCCGCGTTTCCACCGCAGGAACTTTCCCCCGGAACCAGGAACTTTGGGGGGGAACTCGGTGTGTTTCGACCGCAGGAACCAGGGTCTAAATGAAGTTCCGGGTAAATATTTCCCCCTCCAAACGGCCCTGCTTGCGAGGTGGTACTTTTCAAAAGTTCGCGAACTTTCGGGGGTGGGACTTGGGCGCTGAACATGCTGATTGGTTGAGCTCTCGCAGCATTTTTTTTTTCCACCGCCATATTTACAAGTCTTTTCCGAGGTGGGTTCTGCGTTCAGTAAATATGTTCTTTGCAGCAATGGAGTTAAACAAAAAATTCGACCGATGGACCGACGACGAAGTTCAGGCTTTATTGAGCATATATGCGGAGGAGGACATCCAGCGGGAACTGGAAACGGCGACCCGTAATGAAAAGGTATACCTGAAGATATCGACTCGGTTCCAGTCACACTGGAAAACAGTGCAGAGAGAAGTTGAAGAAATTAAGACAAGATTATAAGAAATTAAAGGATCATAACAACCAGAGCGGTTCCGACCGGCGTATCAACAAGTGGCATGACCGCCTGGACGCGTTGTTGGGACACAGACGTCCTTTTCTGGTGCAGCGGTAACGAAAGACTCGGCTAGTGCGTTGTTGGAAACCATCCAGGAATCCGAGTGGGTTGAAGGTAAATATCTCATCTTGGTATCATCTATTAAACTCGTTGCAGTGTTTAAACACGTTTCAGTAACTTTTTTTTTTTTTCAGCGTGTTTCCCCCGCGGTCACCAGTACGTTAGCCCTCGTCCCGTGTCTCCTGCCGAAACACACACACGCCGAGGTATAAAGCTGACAAAATGTGTATATATTTAAAAACTGATGTGTAATCCATAATGGTTTTGAGTAGTTTTGTTGTTTTTAATTGTAAACTTAAATTGCCCATGATAAAAATTGCACACTGGGCATTGTTCAAGCTGGGCAAACAATTGTTCATTATTTGTAGTGAAAACACTTTAAATAATTAATTGATGGTTTCTATTGTTTCATGGTTGCCTTGTGTATTAATTTCCATGTGTTTCTGTGCAATTTTTCTACTTAGAGAAAAGGAAAAGGGGACTGTGACTTTTCTTGATACACTGAGGGACATGGAGGATGCTAACCTGGTCGTCCTGCAGCATGGACAAGAACTGACCAATATATTCAGCTGTTACTGGAGAGCCAGGCCGAGGAGAGATGAGGAGGCAAGAGTTGGCATTCCACCAGTCAGAAGCGGAAGAAAGCAGACGGCAGCAGAGGGACTTTCAGACCGGGTTTCTGTCTGTTCTTGGACAGTTTGTCCAGTCGTTCAAGAAGTAGCCACAATGACCAGCCGCTTGAATGAAGCATTTGCACTACCACATTTGTACTTTATATATTGTACGTGTTGGCACAGCTCTTGGACAGGTTACTGAAAAATACACTTTTTTTTATATTGTTGTTTTCACATTTTATATTTTCATTTTATTGTTCTAGTAATTTATTTGTCTTTGCACACTTTTATTTTAATTTTGTAAGAACTAATCTGTCTAAAATAAAGTCAAATGTGTAAAATGTCACTGTCTTTTTAATTTCCACATTCTAACTATATAACCACTTTCTAATTGTATTCATATAGTGTTGGAAGCTAATAAAAGGGCTGCTGCTCGCAAGTCTTTCTGAATATGCACATAAACATATCTAGAAAACCCAAATATTATATTTTTAAATGTATAACTATGTGAATGTAGTATAATAACTTATAACCACAACTTAAGTGAAGCCATAAGTGTGGTCCTGCTTCATTTCAAATTTGAGGAAGAAGTCTCTAAAATTATGCATTTAATGAAGCATATTGTAATACTAGTCATGTGATTTTTTTTTGTTTTGTGAATGTTAAGAGATGTTATTGTGATAAAAAATAAAATACTTGCAGTCTAGTACCTAATCTTTCAACCGCTTAATTCAGTCTATTGTTTTCATTCAATTAACTTTTCACACATCTGTCATGAATGACTAAAACCTCATTATCCTTTTATAGAAAATATTTTGTTTTGGAATTGAGCTATTACAACACATTCAGATTTTGGATTGCCCATCATCCCATTTTGCATTAAAATGGTCAAACCAGGTGAAAGTGCACGTTTAAATAAGCAGTGTTGGTAATGTGTGTACATAATCAGCAAAAGCAGCGCTGCTTGCATCACCTACACTTTTTATTGTTGCAGACAGTATCGCGCAAAAGTGATTACTGTCCGTCGGTGACTGGGAGAAGCAGTCGCGCAGATTCCCACGTCACCGGACTAATTTGCCTAATCTCCCCGGTACTTTAGACCGCGGTGGAAACGCAGATTGTAGCAGGTCTGGGGGAGAAAAAGTTCCTGGGAAAAAAGTTCCTGGTACAAATAGTTCCGGGTAATTTCGGTGGAAACGCGGCTTATGTTTATTTACCTGACATGTGCTGTCCATGACTGAATGCTGCCAAACATGTATGTAAAGAGCTTGACCATGCAGGACCAGTACAATATCTGAATATGGAGGCACCTGGCCAAGTAAATGAACAAGGGCAACTGCCTGCTCGAGGAAGAGGAAGAGGAGGAGTAAGGGTGCATGGTGGTGAAATAGGGGGAAGACGCCGAGGAGCACGAAGATACCTTGGTCTCCCGGATGAAATTCGGGCCACAATTATAGACCATGTCATCAACCATGGCCTCACAATAGCGGAGGCAGGTCGCAGAGTGCAGCCTAATGTGCCTCGCTCTAGAGTCTCCTCCATCATCCAAATCTTTCACAGGGAAAACAGGTATGTAGTCAGCCATTGATGGAATTATATGTTGTATAGGACAGGACACTGTGCATAGAGCAAGAAATATATTTATTTACACATTTACCTATTCATTTTGTGTGTGTGTGCGTGCGTGCGTGCGTGCGTGTGAGATAGGCCTACAGTAATATCTTACCTCAATGGGATGTTATGATACTAAAATTGACAAGAAAAACATTGGAGTAGTATACATATACAATGGAATAGTTTATTTTCTACAGTATTGAGGATACAGTTTACAGTAGTATTCCAGTCACTGTGCAGTGATTAGAATTGTGGTAAAGTTACTGTAAGTAAAACAACAATACAATTACATAGGTAACTCATTCTGTAAGGAATACATCCATTACAAATGGAGTGTTGTCATTTGAATTCTATGTCTAGGATTGGACGACAACCTTGCACGGGTGGCAGAGGAAAACTTCTCAATGAACAACAAGAACAAGAGGTCTGTAAGTAAAAGTAAGTAAGTAAAATTTTATTTATATAGCACTTTTAACGCTACAATGCACAAAGTGCTTTACACAGCAATAACAATAAAAACAATCATTTAAACACATAATGAAGAGCTATACATAATGAAACAAAATATAATATAAGGTATCAAACCCAAACTACACAAGGACATCATTGAAAACTAAAAGCACGTCTATACAAATAAGTTTTCAGACGACATTTAAAAACAGACACACATTCAGATGTTCTAATATCCATTGGCAAACTATTCCATAATTTTGGAGCTCTCACGGCAAATGCTCTATCTCCTTTTGTTTTAAATCTAGTTCTTGGAACATCCAGCAGCTTCTTAACAGACGACCTCAGACATCTCCCTGCTTCATAAGGTCTCAGGAGCTCAGTTAAATATATAGGTGCCAGACCATTTAATGCTTTGTATGTCAACAATAAAATCTTAAACTCAACCCTTGAATAAACAGGTAACCAATGTAACATGGTGATGGCAAATAATGCCATCACATTGAGACAGATCCAAGCTGCAATCCTACAAGACAGTCATATTCCAAAATGTCAACTCTATAAGCATCTCCACAATAGACTGGATATTGAAGAAGCATCAGATGACAATGAAGCAAATTTACAGGGTACCATTTGAGAGGAACTCTGATAGAGTGAAAGAGCCGCGGTACCAGTATGTACATGTAAGTCAGTTACTGGTTGTCCATCATTATAACCTTTTTACAATTGAGCAGTGGTTCCCAAACTTTTTTGGCTTCAGTACCCACTTTAACTGATTTGTGTATCCAGGTAATCCGGGTATGAAAGTATTTGATTTATACTAAAAATTATTCTAAAAATTTTCAGCTTACTGTATGATGAAATTATCATTATACAGTTTTTCTCAATTGCTAAAACACTAAAACCCATTGACTGAACAAAGTTATCAGTTGCATGAACTAATTTAGCTAATCGTGCAGTCTGCCGTCAATACCCTAAACCATTTCACATGGTAAAACACAATTTGCAGATCTCACTTCAACTTTTCAGCAAAGCTCTAAACACATTCTGCACTCTAATACAATGTCATCCATACTGGTAAACACAAGTGGCAACAATCAAATACAGATAAAGAACAAGTGTCATTGATTGAACACAACCACTCAAAATTGATTTACAGTTGTTGTTTTTGTTTTATTTCTTGCACATTAAAATTAAACCTTTCCCACAATTAGCAAAACCTTACACTCAAGGATCAAAACACTGGCCTAGATTTGCACAACGGTAAGCACATTGTTAGCTTCACACTTTTTGCAAAACACTAAACACACTTGCATGAATTTGACACAGAAATGTATCATGATGTAATTTCCTTGCAATTTCAAAGCAAAGGCTTTCAAAAGAACACACCCATGAACCAATTGGTTAAACACAGCCACCAGGTGTGCACACACACTGGTGCTTAATTGTAGACACACCAATCTGGTTTAAGCACTATAAAAAGGCAACAGGTAAGTTCACCTGTCTTCAACAAAAATGGAAGGCAATGTCGCAGTAAGAGGAACAGTGAGGATGAGAGGGGGAGTCCATGGAGGAAGAGGGGTAGAGAGGGGATGAGAGGGGAAGGGGTAGAGAGGAGATGAGAGGGGAAGGGGTAGAGAGGAGATGAGAGGGGAAGGGGTAGAGAGGAGATAAGAGGGGAAGGGGTAGAGAGGAGATAAGAGGGGAAGGGGTAGAGAGGAGATGAGAGGGGAAGGGGTAGAGAGGAGATAGGGTTAGGGTAGAGAGGGGATGAGAGGGGAAGGGTTAGAGAGGGGGTAAGAGGGGAAGGGGTAGAGAGGGGATGAGAGGGGAAGGGGTAGAGAGGAGATAGGGTTAGGGTAGAGAGGGGATGAGAGGGGAAGGGTTAGAGAGGGGGTGAGAGGGGAAGGGGTAGAGAGGGGATGAGAGGGGAAGGGGTAGAGAGGGGGTAAGAGGGGAAGAGGTAGAGAGGGGGTGAGAGGGGAAGGGGTAGAGAGGGGATGAGAGGGGAAGGGGTAGAGAGGGGATGAGAGGGGAAGGGGTAGAGAGGGGATGAGAGGGGAAGGGTTAGAGAGGGGGTGAGAGGGGAAGGGTTAGAGAGGGGGTAAGAGGGGAAGGGGTAGAGAGGGGAAGGGTTAGAGAGGGGGTGAGAGGGGAAGGGGTAGAGGGGATGAGCGGGGAAGGGGTTGAGAGGGGTATAGAAGGGATGAGAGGGTAAGGGGTAGAGAGGAGATGAGAGGGGTATAGAAGGGATGAGAGGGGGTGAGAGGGGAAGGGGTAGAGAGGGGATGAGAGGGGAAGGGGTGGAAGGGATGAGCGGGGAAGGGGTTGAGAGGGGTATAGAAGGGATGAGAGGGTAAGGGGTAGAGAGGAGATGAGAGGGGTATAGAAGGGATGAGAGGGGGTGAGAGGGGAAGGGGTAGAGAGGGGATGAGAGGGGAAGGGGTGGAAGGGATGAGCGGGGAAGGGGTTGAGAGGGGTATAGAAGGGATGAGAGGGGAAGGGGTAGAGAGGAGATGAGAGGGGTATAGAAGGGATGAGAGGGGGTGAGAGGGTAAGGGTTAGAGAGGGGGTGAGAGGGGAAGGGGTAGAGAGAGGGTGAGAGGGGAAGGGGTAGAGAGGTGGTGAGAGGGGAAGGGTTAGAGAGGGGGTGAGAGGGGAAGAGGTAGAGAGGGGATAAGCGGGGTATAGAAGGGATGAGAGGGGAAGGGGTAGAGAGGGGATGAGAGGGGTATAGAAGGGATGAGAGGGGTACAGAAGGGATGAGAGGGGATGAGGGGAAGGGTTAGGGTTAGATTATATGAACCATGTGTGTGCCACATGGTGTCAAAATTAGGTTTTGTTAAATTATTGTTCAATTTTGAAAGAAGTGTTTCATTTTACAAAAGATCTGGGGTGTTCTGCTACTTGTGTGTGTGGATGTGTGAATTGTGTGTAGTGTTTTGACAAAACAAGCCTTGTTTTTAAAATTGTGTTACTGTAAGCAACCGTAAAAAAACTGTAATCCTTATTTTGAAGAATATAACATACAATAAGAAAAAGGGTGAAAGATCTGCAATTAGTGCCTCCCATGTAAATCTATCTAATACTGTGGGTTTTACTGTAACATTTCAGTAAGCCCTGTCATAGTAAGCCCCCGCCCCTTTCTGTCAAATACCCCATGTAGTACCTCTGCACAGGGGTACATGTACCCCAGGTTTGGAACCACTGGAGTAGTGGCCAATAGTATATTGAACTTGTGGAGAACATTGAACATTCCTATGTAATTGTCTGTAACTGGAGTGTATGACTCTTCTGTATGACTGATTAGATGTTTTCTTTTTTTACGCTATTGTAGAGAATAATGGCATTGGAAGGAAACGAGACCCCTCACACCCTCGTGTTTGTGGATGAAGCTGGCTTCAACCTGGCCAAGGGCACGTGGCCGTAATATTATTGGCCACCGGGTCACGGTGGATGTCCCAGGCCAGTGAGGCGGCAATATAACTATGTGTGCTGCCATATCTGAGAATGGTGTGGCAACTCACATTCCCAGTCTTGGCCCATACAATACACAGAAGCTCATCTTCTTGGACCGCCTTCATTTTGATTTGATCCCTGAAAATGAGAGAGGTCTCGTAGGGCCTCCCCAACCAAAATATGTCTGTATGGGACAATGTGAATTTCCACCGTGGCCCGCTCATCAGGCCCTGGTTCACTACTCATCCAAGGATGGTAATGGTGTTCCTACCACCTTACTCTCCTTTCCTCAATCCTATTGAGGAGTTTTTCTCCGCTTGGAGGTGGAGAGTGTATGAGCATCGGCCTCAAGATCAGAGGTCCCTGCTCCATGCAATGGACACCGCGTGTGAGGATATGACAGGAGATCAGTGTAGAGGATGGTTGCAACATGCACGCCGTTTCTTCCCTCGTTGCATCGCAAGGGAGAATATACGCTGTGATGTGGACGAGAATCTGTGGCCAGACGGGACGTCAATGCCAAAGGGACGAAGCATTTTGGGGCCACTGATTATTTATATGAGAAAGGAATTTAGTTTTGAAGTATGAGTGAACAGTTTTGGGAGATATATTAGGTTTTGCAAGTGAGCTATAGTGTTGTGCTGAACTGTAGGGCAACAACACTGTGGCATGTTGGTCAAACTGTTGAAGTAGCCGTCTTTTAACTTTTCCAGGTTTTTCACGATGGGTTTTGATCCGGTTCTGCTTTTTAAAGTGATGGACGTTGTAATGGTAGAGTCTGTTTTTGCTGCGTTCAGGGCACCGCCATGTTAGATCGCACCCGATGTCTCGCACCCGATGGTCAATAGGATTACTGTCAAGGGTCCGTTCTTCGTACATCTCTAACTCAGCTGGATTTGATTGTTGACGATTTGGCGTGATCTTGGGATTGTTTGGTTCTTCAGCGCTCATTCTGGACTTGCTGTCATAGCAACAGGTCCGTAAGATCAAACCTGCTCGGGAGCAGCTTATTTCATGCAAACAGGATTAGATTGCATCTTTTTAAGCAATAAAATCTGACCCAGCCACAGCTACTTTATTACAAGGGTTCCTTACTGAACCAGGGGAAATAATAATAATATAACATTTTATTTGAAAATAATATTATAATGTTGTGTATAATAATATTATAGACACAGCCACTTGATTGAGAGATTTATTTGTGATGAAATAATTACTGTATAATTTTATTGGAGTCTTACACACATGCTGTAACATTAATCTGAACCGTGCATTAATTTGAGTGAAATTCACTTCCTGCTTCGCTACTGTTCGGACGCTCTTGCTTACTGCTCCGCGCTTTGCTCTATCGCTTCTATATTTTACAACTTCAGCAAATCAGCACATTGCTCAAACGACAAAGCTTGACTCCAATGATAAAATTAGAAACTCTGGTGACTGAATTCCTAAACAAAAAGCGGAATATTTCAACCGACCAGCCTCCCACTGCCTCCAGCTTACATTCCGGAGAAGGGAAAACACAGCTGCCTACATTCAAAAGGATAAGAAAATGCCTCTTCTAGAATCTACTTGCTGCACAAACTGCCACAGACTTTTACAAAGGATTGCAGTTCTTGAAACAAAGTTATTTGCGGAACCATCCAACCAGACGAATCACACAGCAGAGCTTCATCATGATCGCCCTCTGCACACTGCCGGTGAGTCCCATAAATGTAGTGCTACTCAACATGTAGAGAAACAAGTAACTGATCAACACACTAATCAATGGAACAAACAGGGAGCAAGACCCAAAGGCACTCGAGACATCAGATTGTCACGAGCATCACATATTGCCGCAGTAGCATGCTCTACCCCAGACACAAGGATTGCAAACACTAGTTTTCTACCACCAAATATACATCTTGAAAACAGATTTGAAGTGCTAATGAATGTGGGTGAGGAATCCCCAAATGTGATGAATATGACCGAACACAGATTGAATCAGCCCGCAGCTAACACTGATGCTAACAGGCGCTCAAGGTCGAGCAGACAGCGGCCCTCAGCTCAGAGCGCAGCCGAGCCCAGGACTCTCATAGTGGGGGACTCAACAATCAGAAACATTAGCAGCAGGGATACAACTACATGCTGCCTTCCACAAGCAACAGTCTCTGATGTAAACAGGGAACTTAAGAACATTCTGATGAAACATAAGACTGCAAATCGACTTATCATTCATGTGGGAAAGAACGATATTCAGAGAGAGGAGTCAGAACTTCTAAAGAGGGATTTTAATGAACTTTTTGAAACACTTAGAAAACTGAAAGTTCAGCCGTTCATCAGTGGACCACTTCCAGCAAGAGGAACAAATAGGTTCTCACGGCTACTTGGGCTTAATACATGGCTGCAAAAAACCTGCAACATGAAGGGAGTGAACTTTATCGACAACTTTAATCTCTTCTGGAGTCAGAGACAACTGTTTACATCAAATGGCCTCCACCCAAACAAACTCGGTGCAAGAGTGCTAAAGGACAATATTTATTTTTCCCTTCATCATCCTTCAGCTGTGTGTGCTAACCCACTCAACCTGGATAGCACACACACACCAGTAAAGTACGATCACAGGACTTCATTTCAGCATCTGAATGGACATGCGGTTGATACACCCCACAAGGACAATGATAACACCACGCAGCCACAACAACCACTTCTCATGGACACACTCCCAGCTGAACCCCGCCCTCAGAGCTCACCACAGATAGACTGTGATGGATTAGAACAGCTCGAAGTGACACAGATCGAGCCACTAAACAGTAACATCTCAGCCCATACTGTGGAGTCTGTGGAGGCACTGGTAAAAATGGGGACCATCAGGAGTGACACTGGTGAACTTTTAAAACTTATATGTAATATAAGCAATAGGCTGGAAGAAAAGTCAATCCTTGAACCGGACGATAACATATTGCAGTTTCCGGTAACACCAGAGAAACAGCCCCCCTCACCAGACATGTTATCCCGCTCTACAGCATCCCCGCCTCTGAGCTTCACAGAGAAAATGGATTTTGTTTATACTGGAAACAGACAATCATACTCGATCACTGCGAGCCCCCAGATATCAACCAAAGAGCGTCGAGCCCCACAACCACCAAAGACTGTGGGCCCAGCTCGCTCTGCCCCTCCTCCTGTGAGATTTCTTCGGTCACAACGCCAGGGCACACACCCTCCTCCATCTGCACCAAAAGCAACTGATACCAGCTCTCAGTGACGTGTTCTGGGTCCTCGCAACGTCAACAGCAATCTTATCAAATGTTTACAAAACATGCGTGAATCCAGTGTGCCTCTATCTTTCTCTATTTCTGTTCTGTTACGTGATAGAAAGTCCAAGGCTTTCTCAGGCCGTATGGCAAACCCATCTAATCTGCTGCCTGTTAATTGTCAAACTAAGATTACTATGGGGGAAAAAATTAAAATTAATACTGTTAAGTTAGCACTCTTAAACATCCGTTCACTTAAAAACAAATCATTTCTAGTCAACGACTTAATATCCACAAACAACCTAGATTTTTTGCTGCTAAATGAAACGTGGCTAGAAGACAGCTGCAGTGCAACAGTCCTCAATGAAACAGCCCCTCCTAACTTTACTTTTATGAGTGTCTGCAGACCAGTCAGAAGGGGCGGGGGGGTCGCAGCACTATTTAAAGATGTCTATCAATGTAAGCAAGTATCTTTTGGTGACTATTTGTCTCTAGAATATCTGGGCATTGTGCTAAAAGGTGCTCCACGCATCCTGCTTATCATTATTTATAGGCCTCCGAAATATTCTCCGGCCTTTATTGATGACTTTACAGAGCTGTTATCAGCAATCTCATCTGAGTATGACTGTTTTACTATTGCTGGGGATTTTAACATTCACATTGACAATGCTGAATCCAGTACAACAAAAGATCTCATGACTGTTCTTAACACTTTTGATTTGACACAACATGTTCACGGACCCACACATGATCGTGGACACACTCTAGATTTACTTATCAGTAAGGGGCTAAACATTTCATCAATAGTTATTAAGGATGTGGCAATGTCTGATCATTTCTGTATTTTCTTTGATATATCAATCTCTCCTGCCATTGAAACCAGATCTGTCTCTATCAAAAAGAGATGCTTAAATGAGAACACTAGTGTGCTGTTTATGAAGGCTATATCTCTAACACCAAGCATATCTGCAGACTCTGTTGATTTTCTCCTTGACTCTTTTAACTCAAAAGTTAAGGGTGTAATTGATGATATTGCTCCTGTAAAAGCCAGGAAAAAGAGTGGCAAACAAAAAGCACCTTGGAGAAACTCAACAGAAGTGCAATTAATGAAAAGACAATGCAGGAAATCGGAACGCATGTGGCGAAAGACAAAACTTGTAGTCCATTATAAGATCTATAAAGACAGTCTTCGTGCTTTCAATGTGGAACTAGGCAAAGCTAGACAGACCTTCTTTTCAAATATTATAAACAGAAACATAAACAACACGCGCACTCTTTTTGCTACTGTAGAGAGACTAACAAACCCCCCGAGTCACATTCCCAGTGAAATGCTCTCAGACAGCAAATGCAGTGAGTTTGCTTCCTTCTTCTCCGAGAAAATCATTAATATCAGAAATGCGATCAGCACATCGTTTAGTTGCTCTGAGGTGAATCAGATCAGACCACAGCCTCAGAAAGTTACTATGACTGATTTCGAAGCAATTGATGGTAAAATTTTAGAAGAAACAGTACAGCACCTTAAAACATCAACCTGCGCCCTTGACACACTCCCCACTTCTTTTTTCAAAAGTGTGTTTAACTGTTTAGAAGCAGATCTCCTAGAAGTGGTAAACGCCTCACTTCTTTCTGGGACTTTTCCAAACTCCCTTAAAACCGCAGTAGTTAAGCCTCTCCTGAAAAAGAGAAATCTGGATAACTCCATATTGAGCAACTACAGACCAATCTCAAATCTCCCCTTCATAGGCAAGATCATTGAAAAAGTTGTTTTCAGTCAGCTGAACAAATTCTTAAGCTCAAACGGATACTTTGACAATTTTCAATCTGGTTTCCGACCGCATCACAGCACAGAGACGGCGCTCATAAAGATTATAAATGATATTCGCCTCAATACAGATACAGGCAAAACATCAATTCTGGTACTACTGGACCTCAGTGCTGCATTCGACACTGTTGACCACAACATACTTCTTGACAGGCTAGAAAATTGGGTTGGGCTTTCTGGAATGGTCCTCAAATGGTTCAGGTCATATTTAGAAGGGAGAGGTTATTATGTGAGTATAGGTGACCATAAGTCTGAGTGGACATCCATGACATGCGGAGTCCCACAAGGGTCAATTCTTGCACCACTCCTATTCAACCTGTACATGCTGCCACTGAGCCAAATAATGAAAAATAACAAAATGGCTTACCACAGCTATGCTGACGACACCCAGATCTACTTAGCCCTATCACCTAATGACTACAGCCCCATTGACTCTCTATGTAAATGCATTGATGAAGTTAACAGTTGGATGTGCCAAAACTTTCTTCAGTTAAACAAAGACAAAACTGAAATTACTACATTTGGAAACAAAGATGAAATTCTGAAGGTGAACGCATATCTTGAGGCTAAAGGCCTGAAATCAAAAAATCAAGTCAGGAATCTTGGTGTGATTTTGGAGTCAGACCTGAGTTTCAATAGTCATGTCAAAGCAATAACTAAATCCGCTTACTATCATCTCAAAAATATATCAAGAATTAGATGCTTTGTTTCCAGGCAAGACTTAGAGAAACTCGTTCATGCTTTTATCACCAGCAGGGTGGACTATTGTAATGGTCTTCTCACCGGCCTTCCCAAAAAGACCATTAGACAGCTGCAGCTCATACAGAACGCTGCTGCCAGGATCCTGAGCAGAACCAGAAAATATGACCATATCACACCAGTCCTCAGGTCTTTACACTGGCTTCCAGTTACATTTAGGATCGATTTTAAAGTGCTATTACTTGTATATAAATCACTCAATGACCTAGGACCTCAATACATTGCAGATATGCTGATTAAATACAAACCCAACAGATCACTCAGATCATCAGGATCAAGTCAATTAGAAATACCAAGGGTTCGCTCAAAGCAAGGAGAGTCTGCTTTTAGCTATTATGCCAGCCGTAGCTGGAACCAGCTTCCTGAACAGATCAGATGTGCTCCAACAGTAGCCACTTTCAAATCCAGACTCAAAACACATCTGTTTAGCTGTGCATTTACTGAATGAGCTGTGCCACTGTACGTGCTTTGTCCGAACTGCTTGCATTTTAATTTATATGCTTAAATTTAACCCTGTTTTTATTTTTATTTTTAATTATACTCTTTATTTTTATCTTTCAATATTTTCTTTATTTTTTATTTCTTTAAATTCCTATTATAACTGTAATATTGTTATTTCATTTCTGTGTAAAGCACTTTGAATTGCCACTGTGTATGAAATGTGCTATACAAATAAACTTGCCTTGCCTTGCCTTGCCTTGATGACCACTCATCAATATATATCAGTGGTGATGACTGATATTATGGGATGGCTTGATGCAGGATATGCAGATAACTTGATCTTGACCCTTAGGAAACTTTAATTAATGCTGTCATGTAACAAATCTGCTTCAAATTTAATTAAACATAAAAAATAAAAATGTAAAGGGTGTAAAAATACTATAAAATCGTGAATATAAATAATTGGGAATCATGTTTAAACAAAACAAGGCACATTTCTATTATCTATTATAACCTTTATGTTGTTTTGGTCGCTTGGCTGTTTCCTTATAAAGGTCCAGAAAGTTGTCGTTTTTTTTTAAACGTTTTTCACCAGGTGTCTTTTTTTAATTATATGATGTCACTACGTTGCTGTCTTGCCACCAGCCAATCGCTGCATTGTTGATCGTGGTTTCGAGTATCAAAACATCTGCCCTCTTCAGGGCACACATGAACGCACAGACAACTTAATCCAGGTATTTTAATCCAATCCGCAAAATCGTTTGAAGAACCAAATTAGCCAGAGATCAGTTATCACGATTAGAAGATCTGGGATCTGTCAAATCATCTCAGATGTATTAAGCGAGGTACGAAGAACGGACCCCTGGGGCCCGTTTCAGAAAGGAGGTTAAGTGAAAACTCTGAGTATGTTAACCCTGAAATAAGGGAAACTCTGGGTTTTCTGTTTCAGAATGGGAGGTAAGTCAAACCCGAGAAAGCAGGGTAAGCCAAGCCCGTTTCTGAAAGAGAGGTAACTTATACTCAGAGTCAGTTACCAGGGTAACTTACTCTGTGAACCTAACCTGTTCAGAAGCAGGTTTTCTTTGGTAAACCCAGAGTTTGTTTCGTTCTCCTCCCCCTTTTTAAAGCACCAGCAGTGTTTAAATAGTTTATTCATTCATTCAAACTGCACAAATGCTTTTCTTACTGAGTATTTTTTGTATTTCAAGTATAAATATCAAACAATTATACATTTATTCTAAATCTAAAGTAAGCAAAGTTTACTTAAAACAAATTAAATTATCTGCCACTTGACAAAAATAGCATTCTTTGCAGGAACATTTTTTGCTCATATTTTCATCATGAGGACTGTCAAACTGACAAAAATGGCATGTCCTTTTATACAGGATCCTGACGTTCACTTGATAATCCTCTAGAAGTATCCCTGATAATTATAATTTCCTTTAGGATTTCCAGTGGTTGGACGCATTGACACTCATATTCCCATCATCACTTTCTGAAAACGGATTATTGTATGGAATGGAAGGATGCTGCCAGATGGTAGTACAAGATATATGCCATAACCACCACCACAGCTGTTAAATACATTTATTTACAATTTTTATAGTCATCTTAATTTCCTACAAATACTTTATTCTTTTTCCTGTTGGATGTTAATATTCTTCCTCCATCTCCTCTTCATCTGTCAGTGGTGCTGGAGTTTGGCTGGCCTGAGTAGAAGTAAAATGTTAATTTCATTACCCTGATTAATAAATGTAACAGGTGGGATCAGAGAACATTTCATTATGAGAAAAGAGCATAGACCCTTTTCACATTTCTGGGTTTCCGAAGCTGAAGTCGTCATAGTTGGGTTAACTCTTATAGCGGTGAATGAGAGAATACATTAAATATATATTTTTGTGTCTCCATTTGCTCAAATAGCAAAAGAAAAACTCCACAATAGTGATTTCACAACTTTCAAAAAGATGGAAAAATTAAAGTTAGATTGATAACTGCAGTGAAAAGAGAGACAAATTTAAATTTTTCACCATCATTCCCATAGACGCTGTATTAGAAACACCCTCACAGCAGCGGTAACTTGATTTTTGTAATTTGAATCAAAAGTAATATAATACAAAGTATTAGTGTTATAAATGTACATAAAAAAAAAAAAAACGTTGCAGGATTTACGATATTGATGATCATTAAAACACGTCATCACAGTGAAAAGGGTCTATGTGGGAAAAGCTGCTGAACATTGGACACTGAATGATATTTATTTAATATGTCAAATGTTTGTAAAGTCATTAAACCTACACTCATTTTATGCTTAAAGCTTTTCCTGATTGAATTATGTTTTTTTTTTTTTTTTTAGCTGCTGCCACATTCTTTGTTTGCCTTTTGGATACCATGAAAATTGAATTTAATTAAAATAATTAAGAATTAAACTTACATATTGACACGGAAGTATGCAAACGTCTTTTTGTTGGGTGCTGTTGCCATGGTGAATCGTAATTTCGGAGCTCCATTGATCGTGGCTTTTCATAGTCGGAGTGTATGAGCTTAACTCAGAGTCAGTCTACTCAGAGTTGATTGAACTACCTCAATTCAGCTGTTCTGAAACCCAAAACTCAGAGTTTCCCATCTCAGAGTAAGTCAACTCAGAGTTCAGGTTTAAACTCAGAGTTGGTTGAACCTCCTTTCTGAAACAGGCCCCTGGTCTGGGAGCTCGGCCCACTCACAAATTCTCAATAGCACATAACACTTCATTAGATAAATTTGATAGATTTTGTAGATTTGTATTTATAGCCATTATCCAATATTCATTCTCTGGACAAAGATTTGTAGAATATTCAAATGTTTTTAAGTATCAATACAAGACATTATCCAAAAACTATTTCTCTCTCCCATGTCCTCTCACAGAGAAGTTTCACTTTGTTCTTCAGTTATTAATGTTTAATCTTTCCTGCAACTCTATCAGGAATGCAGTTTATTATAGTCTATATGGTTATCGTCACAATCTCACTCAGTTTGGACTTTGTTTCTGTTTGCACTTCCCCCGTTGAGTTTGTTGTCGTGATTTGATTTCGTCATTCAGTTCAGGTGTGTGTATCATTTATTATTAGTTCTGTTTCTGTTCATTGCTGTCGGGTCTTGTTCAGGTTAGAAGTGTTGTAAGCTGTTCTCTTCGTGTGGATTATTGCCTGTGGATTTATTCAATGCTGAATATATGTCATGCAGCTCCAATCTTTCACCAGCAGATGATATCATTCTGTTTATTCTAAGCACTGCGGATTTGTTGTCTGACGCTTTAAATGCTTGAGCTCTGAAAGCAGGATGGATTCTGAAAAAAATTATTCTGAAAGTGATTCCAGCCGTATCGTTTTTCGCAAACTTGTGTGGTTGGAATGACAGCTCTCAACCTGTGGTTATACTAGCACAGTTCCTTGTTAGTTTGGTGTTGACATCACTGGTTGGAGTAGGGAGAAGGGCATGCATAGATAAGCGAGGAGAGAAGTCTGGGCAGGGCGGTGTCCTATGCTCTTTCCAGGTCAGTGAGTTTTATTGTTTTAGTGCAGGGTGTTTGATCTCATGTTCTGTCATAGCAGGAAAAGCAGTCTTACATCGACGTCATTGTCATTGATTTCACCAGTTCAGTGGAGGAACAAGAAACATCCACGTCGTCATTATTCATGGTTAGTAAATACTACTTGTAAAAAAAATCGTCTCACAGTAAATGTATTGTTATTGTCAAAACATTTGGTAACTAAACTCATTCAGTTTAGTGATAACATGTTACAATGTTTACATGCTACAGTGACTGATAGGCTACTGTTTTTATTAGAGCTTGACACCAATTTCACAATTTAAATTCATATGCTTGTAATTTGATTCCGAGTGGTGGTCAGGTGGTGTTATTATTAAAGGTTAAAATTAACAACTCAAATTAATATAATGCTGTTTTTATAATAATAACGTAATAAAAAATGTTTTATGATATGAGTAAAAATATAATAAAATGAAATGGCTTTCCTGAGGTAAATGTAATGTTACGTGATATGTAGTGGTGTAACGGATCCCAAAACTCACGGTTCGGATCACACTACGGATCATGAGTCACGGAACGGATCATTTTTCGGATCAGAATAAAAGGGGGAGGAGACTATTTTTATTTGCTTTCCATTTATTATAAGAAAACTTTTGGTGTTAACATAACCTATATGGTTTATAGGTTAACAAGGAACTTTTGGTGTTAACAAAAATAAAATAATAAATAAACCATCTGAATAAATCAAATTTTACTCAGTTGTTAAAGTGTAACATGTAAAAAACAACCTGAGACGTGAAAATGGGCCGGAGCTTTTTTTTATTTTAAAGATTAGGATGTCAACATTCTCAGGGAGAGAGTAGTCCTCTCACACTTGTCAGCATTCCAATTCTCTTTATAGGCCTATACACTATTTTATAGTTATCATCTTTAAACGCACTACACTTAAACAACGTTTTATTGAATTCATTACTTTATATTTAAATAGCCTATTACCTACTTTAGATGCATATATTACGTTGCTCATGTATATATCAAGTTGCAAAACAGGCTATAGACTATGTTAAAATAACAAACATTTTAAATTAAAACTTACAATAGACAAAAACTGACTCGTCTTTTCTTTCGTTTTTAAATCTTTTTACAAGAAATCCTGCAGGTCATAAAGAACTTTGTTTTTCCACCTCCAAGAAAGGACAGGTGCTCTCCCTTATTTCTCCTTGTTTACTTAAAGTCCGTTTTCCTTGCTTTACTCGAGGCAAAAAGCCGTGTGTTGACTTTGAAACAGAGTAGGCTTTACATTATATGCATCTGTGGTGGAATTACTAGATTTTTGCATCGATACATGTTTGTTTTAATGCGGATGCGCTGTCACTTTAATTCAGCGCCAGCACATCAAAAAATAGACTGTGCGGAAACGATCGCAGCACAGCTGTATGGCTACGCGCTCCTGGAACGCACTGACGGACCGAAGCCGCGTGCAGTGAAAGCTGTATCCGTTAACATGGGTACAGAAAAAATACGCACCGCATACGCAGTATGTGCGAAACGGGGGTCAGCAGGTGCCATGCTCGATGTATGCGCCACTTTCATACGGCTTTCTCGTGCCACAGTGCCAACATAATGTTACAGTTTTGTCCACACCCTTCTTCCGTCATCATTATATTTTACGTGGAAGCCAAAATACTCACATACACGTGATTTGAATGATGCGGGAGGCTTTTCAAGTTCTTCTACTTCTCCGCTAGCCACTGTTGACTGATTAACATGCCCTGTTCACACACATGTGTTTCTCTGAAACTCAGCATCGAGTTTAAAGGAACGAGATCACTTAAAAAGCAATATCGGCAGAAAAACTGTCTTTTAGTCTGCGATCGCTAAACAATTCAGATTAATCCACAAGTTTAAAAAGATCCGCGGGTCACGTGCGTGCCGAACCGTGGGTCGTGATCCGTACGGATCACGGATCAACTGCGATCCGTTACACCCCTAGTGATATGTAAGGGATAAAGTACATGCAGCCGGTTGTTATTGCAAAATAAACCCAGATAGGGTGATCAGGACTGTGTTGCATCGCTCTGAAGGGGTTTATTCTGCGATAACAATCGGCTAGATGTACATTATTCCACTTATTATACAGTAAATAATTAGACACTAAATAATGACCAAGGTTATTTTAGTTTTGCATTTTTCATTAGCTTTTTGTTTTCAAATTCAGTAGAGCCCCACCGATAAAGGATTTTTAGGGCCGATACCGATACAAATATTTGGTGATTTAAAAATCCGATATTCCGATATATCAGCCGATCAGCCGAAAACACAATAACAAAAACAAAACAAAAAAGTTACCAGTATTAATAGACGTCGGTAAGCTTTAAAACTATAACTTTGAGCAAGACTGGAAAAAAATTATATTCAGTTAAGTTCTACAAATTCTGATAACATCAACAACAGCAAAATATAAACTATATACAGTATATGAGGTAATGTACTGAATCAGTCAGTCCTTAATAGCTCCAGTTCAGCAGAGGCAGGTTGTAGAACAAGAAGCAAAGTTTTTCTGCATTCTCTCCTTTCAAAGAGCTTCGCCTATCCTCATAAATATTTCCTATGGTGCTGAACACTCTTTCGCTCACCACAGAGGAGGGTGGACAGGAGAGGTACAGCCTTGCCAAAGCTGACAGTCTGGTGAAACTAGGGTTGTATAATAAGGGTTGCAAAATAAGGGACACCCATTCACGACACGTCAAAGCCTTTAAGCCGTCATTCTGAACCAGTAGGCCTAATCACTTTTTTGAATTTTAAAAATGTTTATTTTCTTTGAATAATTTACTTAAATTATGACTATATTATCGTGTAATTATTTGTCCCATTTTTATCTAAATATTTTTTAAATGTCATAAACTTTATATGACAGGATTATTTATTATGTATGATTTAGCCTAGCTAAATTATAAATTAATAATAACATTTATTAGGCTATAATCTATTAATTAACCTGTCTAAAAAATAATAATTCTGTCTGCCAAGCTCTGATAATGTATTGGAATATTATATTAATATATTATCCATTAAAAAAAACTATAGGCATACTTTTATAAGCACGGATGTGTCTGTCACATAGACCGGTCTGTCACCAAAGTCAGTCAGTCTGAGACACTGAAATGCTTCTCATAAAGTGTGCAGTTGGCATGAGGTTCATCATGAGTTACTGGACAGACCCATTGATACCTTTTTGATATTAATTCAGTTCTATATCTGGAGAACCTCTTGCGTTCAAACGGTGGACGCGACGCAAGCTCGACATGTTTTTTAAAAAACCGCGCAAGTTTTCAGGCACACTGGCACAGCGCATGTTCTCGAGACTCCGCCGCTATGGCAACAAAGCCCGCAATCACGCACAAATGAGCTCCTGTACTACTTATTGTGAAATTGATTTCTTTATATTTGCTATCAGTATTCTCCACACTGCAAAATCCGTATGTGTTTATTGAACTATGTGTGGACCTGTGTAAAATACGGGACAAATCGCGTCCCGTATTGGTTTGATACGGAACGCGTCATTTTGCTTGTAAATACGGGACGATTCCGTATTTTACGGGACGGGTGGCAACCCTAGGTGAAACGGTTGGTGTTGTGTTTCCACCAATCATATGGATTTCCACTCTTTCTGTCAATGACAGGTTCTCTGAAGTACCGTTCTAGCTCTTCGATGATCCCCTCAGGTTCCATTGGTTCACTGGTGGATGGAAGGAGCACAGTGTCATAAAGTGAGTCTAAGAGACTGGGTACTTGATCCTCTGTTCTCTGCCTTTTGGGATCGCTCTCCTTAGATGGAGTTTCATTGGCAGAATCTGGTGGACTGGTCTCCATAGCCTCTTTCAACCAGGTTTTCACTTTTGTCCGAATTTCTGGTACCAAAGGACGCTCTTTGTATCGTGGGTCAAGGACACAGGCAAGCACCACCTCTTTAGAGTCCTTAACTTTTGCAAAACTTTTTTGCAAGCTATCCAGCATGGTTTTTCTCATGGTTTGAATACCCCTGGTGGTTGGTCCCTCTGACTCAAGTAAACGCTGTAACACTGCTGTGCATGGTAAAATGCAGGATGTGGATGAGTCTGCTCGACTAAATTCCAGTGTCACCTCCTCCAGTGGTCCAAGGGTCTCTGCCAGGTTTGACGCAATGGACCATTCCTCTGCTGACAGACATGAGAATTGTCCGTGGTCGCTAGCATATGCAGTAATGGCTCTTTTTTGTTCGATCATCCTCACCAACATGTGTAATGTAGAGTTCCACCTCGTCTGTACTGCCTGTATGATAGAATGCTGTGGGACACCTAGCCCCTCCTGAATTTTAGACAGGCGTTGCATCGCAGTAACAGAGTGGTGGAAGTGTGTAGCAATTTTCTTGAGTTTTGCCAGAATGTCCACCACCACTCTTTGGGAACTAAGGCCATCATTTATAACCAGGTGCAGTATGTGAGCACTGCAGCTCAGGTCTGGCATCTCAACAAGGCGCATGCCTTTCACCATATTTGCCCCACTGTCCCTGAGCACAAGCATGACCCTCTCCTCATCAATTTCCCATTCCTTAAGCATGGCCAGAAATGTCTCTCCAATTTACTGTTCTGTGTGGGACTGTGACAAGGATTTAACATTCAAGACAAGTTTAATCTTTTTCCAATTCTTATCAATGAAATGAGCAGTCAAGCTCATGAGTGCTTCATTTGAACCTGACCAACAGTCAGTGGTAAAAGAAATGCTGTTTCCTGCATTTTCAACTGACAGCAGTTACTTTATCTTGCTTACGACTCCTGTATAAATCTCATCCATCTTCTTTGTACGGAAAAATTTCTCTGTTTTGAATTGGTATCTGGGCTCTGCCTTGGCCATAACCCTTTGAAACCCTGCACCCTCAACAACAGCAAAAGGCAGGATGTCAGTGGCTATCATCTCCATCATGAGTTTGTCCATTTCTTCAGTTCTTGGATCATTTAGAGTCCATTTTGTTGTTTTCTCTAGTACTTGTTTTAGGGTTGGCTGGAATGATGTGGCTGGAACTTGAGGCTGTGCATCTTTTTGTGCCTTCTCGTAGATGTCTTTGTGTTTTGATTTAAGGTGTGTCCACAAGTTGGATGTATTTTTAAATTTGATGCTGCCAGATCCTTGGCTCACAGAGGCTGTACAGATGTTGCATGTGACTGTACCTGATGGGCCTTTTGTGAAATGCTCGCATACTTGACTTCGTCCACCACTTGCCATCTGTCAAAATAGGAAGTAAACAAGCCAGGTGAGACATAAATTAAAAAGATTGCTTCTACAATCACAACTATTTCTAAAACTACTATTATTATTCATATTGACAGTAATCATTTAAAAAAATCAATAATGCTATTATTATTAAACAAGACAAAGGTCACTCCTAATGTTTTGATATTATTTCTATCATCATCATTTGTATTATTATTATTAAACAAGACAAAGGTCTCTCCTGATGTTTTTGATATTATTATTTCTATCATCATCATCATCATTTGTATTATTATTAAACAAGACAAAGGTCACTCCTGATGTTTTTGATATTATTATTTCTATCATCATCATCATTTGTATTATTATTAAACAAGACAAAGGTCTATCCTGATGTTTTTGATATTATTATTTCTATCATCATCATCATCATCATCATCATTTGTATTATTATTAAATAAGACAAAGGTCACTCCTGATGTTTTTGATATTATTATTTCTATCATCATCATCATTTGTATTATTATTAAACAAGACAAAGGTCTATCCTGATGTTTTTGATATTATTATTTCTATCATCATCATCATCATCATCATCATCATCATTTGTATTATTATTAAATAAGACAAAGGTCACTCCTGATGTTTTTTATATTATTATTTCTATCATAATTTGTATTATTATTTTTAAACAAGACAAATGTCTCTCCTGATGTTTTGATATTATTATTTCTATCATCATCATTTGTTATTATTTCTATCATCATCATTTGTATTATTATTTTTAAACAAGACAAATGTCTCTCCTGATGTTTTGATATTATTATTTCTATCATCATTTGTATTATTATTATTAAAAAAGACAAATGTCTCTCCTGATGTTTTGATTTTATTATTTCTATCATCATTTGTATTATTATTTTTAAACAAGACAAATGTCTCTCATGATGTTTTGATATTATTTCTATCATCATCATCATTTGTATTATTATTAAACAAGACAAAGGTCTCTCCTGATGTTTTTTATATTATTATTTCTATCATCATCATTTGTTATTATTTCTATCATCATCATTTGTATTATTATTTTTAAACAAGACAAATGTCTCTCATGATGTTTTGATATTATTTCTATCATCATCATTTGTATTATTATTTTTAAACAAGACAAATGTCTCTCCTGATGTTTTGATATTATTATTTCTATCATCATTTGTATTATTATTATTATTAAAAAAGACAAAGGGCACTCCTGATGTTTTGATATTATTATTTCTATCATCATCATTTGTATTATTATTAAACAAGACAAAGGTCACTCCTGATGTTTTTGATATTATTATTTCTATCATCATCATTTGTATTATTATTTAACAAGTTCAGGAACTTTCGGGGGTGGGACTTGGGCGCTGAACATGCTGATTGGTTGAGCTCTCGCAGGCTTTTTTTTCCCACCGCCATTTTTACAAGTCTTTTGCGAGGCGGGTTCTGCGTTCAGTAAATATTTTCTTTGCAACAATGGAGTTCAACAAAAAATTAGATCGATGGACGAGGTTCAGGCTTTATTGAGCATATATGCGGAGGAGGACATCCAGCGGGAACTGGAAACGGCGACCCGCAATGAAAAGGTATAACGTTACCTGAAGATATCGACTCGGTTCCAGTCACACTGGAAAACAGTGCAGAGAGAAGTTAAAGAAATTAAGACAAGATTACAAGCAATTAAAGGATAACAACCGGAGCGGTTCCGACCGGCGTATCAACAAGTGGTATGACCGCCTGGGCGCGTTGTTGGGGCACAGACCGTCCTTTTCTGGTGCAGCTGTAACGAAAGACTCGCCTAGTGCGTTGTTGGAAACCATCCCGGAATCCGAGTGGGTTGAAGGTAAATATCTCATCTTGGTATCATCTATTAAACTCGTTGCAGTGTTTAAACACATTGCAGTAACTTTTTTCAACGTGCTTTTCCAGACGTAACGATTGGCCGCAGTGAATTGCAAGCAACGGAGACCAGCGTGTTTTCCCCCGCGGTCACGGGTACACGTTAGCCCTCGTCCCGTGTCTCCTGCCGAAACACACACACGCCGAGGTATAAAGCTGACAAAATGTGTATATATTTAAAAACTGATGTGTAATCCTTAATGGTTTTGAGTAGTTTTGTTGTTTTTAATTGTAAACTTAAATTGCCCATGATAAAAATTGCACACTGGGCATTGTTCAAGCTGTTGTTAAGCTTCATTATTTGTAGTGAAAACACTAAATAATTAATTGATGGTTTCTATTGTTTCATGGTTGCTTTGTGTATTCATTTCCATGTGTTTCTGTGCAATTTTTCTACTTAGGGAAAAGGAAAAGGGACTGACTTTTCTTGATGCACTGAGGGACATGGAGGATGCTAACCGGGCCGTCCTGCAGCATGGACAAGAACAGCGTGACCAATATATGCAGCTGTTACTGGAGAGCCAGGCCGAGGAGAGATGAGGAGGCAAGAGCTGGCATTCCACCAGTCAGAAGCGGAAGAAAGCAGACGGCAGCAGAGGGACTTTCAGACCGGGTTTCTGTCTGTTCTTGGACAGTTTGTCCAGTCGTTCAAGAAGTAGCCACAATGACCAGCCGCTTGAATGAAGCATTTGCTCTACCACATTTGTACTTTATATATTGTACGTGTTGGACAGGTTACTGAAAAATAAAATTGTTTTTATATTGTTTACACATTTTATATTTTCATTGTATTGTTCTAGTAATTTATTTGTCTTTGCACACTTTTATTTTAATTTTGTAAGAACTAATCTGTCTAAAATAAAGTCAAATGTGTAAAATGTCACTGTGTCTTTTTAATTTCCACATTCTAACTATATAACCACTTTCTAATTGTATTCATATAGTGTTGGAAGCTAATAAAAGGGCTGCTGCTTGCAAGTCTTTCTGAATATGCACATAAACATATCTAGAAAACCCAAATATTATATTTTTAAATGTATAACTATGTGAATGTAGTATAATAACTTATAACTACAACTTAAGTGAAGCCATAAGTGTGGTCCTGCTTCATTTCAAATTTGAGGAAGAAGTCTCTAAAATTATGCATTTAATGAAGCATATTGTAATACTAGTCGTGATTTTTTTTTTTTTTTGTGAATGCTAAGAGATGTTATTGTGATAAATAAATACTTGCAGTCTAGTACCTAATCTTTAGACCGCTTAATTCAGTCTATTGTTTTCATTAAATTAACTTTTCACACATCTGTCATGAATGACTTTAACCTCATTATCCTTTTATAGAAAATCTTTTGTTAATATAATATCTTTTGTTAATATAATGTTACATAATCAGCAAAAGCAGCGCTGCTTGCATCTTCTCCACTTGTTAATGTTGCAGACAGTATCGCGCAAAAGTGATTACTGTCCGTCGGTGACTGGGAGGAGCAGCCGCGCGCATTCTCACGTCACCGGGCTAATTTGCCTAATCTCCCCGGTACTTTAGACAGCGGTGGAAACGCAGAAAGTAGCAGGTCTGGGGGAGAAAAAGTTCCTGGGAAAAAAGTTCCTGGTACAAATAGTTCCGGGTAATTTCGGTGGAAACGCGGCTTTAGTGGTTGGCTAAAGTCTATGATAAGCCATAATTTAGAATTTTTTTCAAAATAACGGGCAGGGGAGAGATGATGCGTCTCATGCTGTCAAACTGTCACGCTATTAAAGAAATGCATCTTATTCACTGACATTGTCTGAGTTAAACTGACAGTCAGTCAACTAAGTTATACTGTAACAACCCAACGTAATTACTAGCTAATTCCGTTTCACTCTTGGCTTAAAGGGTTAGTTCACCCAAAAATGAAAATTCTGTCATTAATTACTCACCCTTATGTCGTTCGACACCCGTAAGACCTCCCGTTCATATTCAGAACACAAATGAAGATATTTTTGTTGAAAGCTGATGGCTGAGAAAGGCTTCAGACAGGCCTCCATTGACATTCAGTACATTTACACTTCCAAGACCCAGAAAAGGCAAGGCAAGGCAAGTTTATTTGTATAGCACATTTCATACACAGTGGCAATTCAAAGTGCTTTACACAGAAATTAAGTTAAAATAGTTATAAGTGAATAAAATAAAAATATATATAGTATAATAGTTATAATAGGAATTAAAAGGAAATTAAAAGGAAATAAAAATAAAGATAAAGTATAATTAAAAAATAAAAATAAAACAGGGTTAAAATGAAACATAGTTAAAGTGCAAGCAGTTCGGACAAAGCACAGAGCTCATTGAGTAAATGCATAAGATAAGGTGCAATCAGTCTGACGTACAGTGGCACATCTGTTCAGCTGTGCATTTACTGAATGAGCACTGTGTTTTGAGTCTGGATTTGAAAGTGGCTACTGTTGGAGCACATCTGATCTGTTCAGGAAGCTGGTTCCAGCTACGGCTGGCATAATAGCTAAACGTAGACTCTCCTTGCTTTGAGTGAACCCTTGGTATTTCTAACTGACTTGATCCTGATGATCTGAGTGATCTGTTGGGTTTGTATTTAATCAGCATATCTGCAATGTATTGAGGTCCTAGGTCATTTAGTGATTTATATACAAGTAATAGTACTTTAAAATCGATCCTAAATGTAACTGGAAGCCAGTGTAAAGACCTGAGAACTGGTGTGATATGGTCATATTTTCTGGTTCTGCTCAGGATCCTGGCAGCAGCGTTCTGTATGAGCTGCAGCTGTCTAATGGTCTTTTTGGGAAGGCCAGTGAGAAGACCATTACAATAATCCACCCTGCTGGTGATAAAAGCATGAACGAGTTTCTCTAAGTCTTGACTGGAAATAAAGCTTCTAATTCTTGCAATATTTTTCAGATGATAGTAAGCTGATTTAGTTATTGCTTTGACATGACTACTGAAACTCAGGTCTGACTCCAAAATCACACCAAGATTCCTGACTTGATTTTTTGATTTCAGGCCTTTAGCCTCAAGATATGCGTTCACCTTGAGAATTTCATCTTTGTTTCCTAATGTAGTGATTTCAGTTTTGTCTTTGTTTAACTGAAGAAAGTTTTGGCACATCCAACTGTTAACTTCATCAATGCATTTACATAGAGAGTCAATAGGGCTGTAGTCATTAGGTGATAGGGCTAAGTAGATCTGGGTGTCGTCAGCATAGCTGTGGTAAGCCATTTTGTTATTTTTCATTATTTGGCTCAGTGGCAGCATATACAGGTTGAATAGGAGTGGTGCAAGAATTGACCCTTGTGGGACTCCGCATGTCATGGATGTCCACTCAGACTTATGGTCACCTATACTCACATAATAACCTCTCCCTTCTAAGTATGACCTGAACCATTTGAGGACCATTCCAGAAAGCCCAACCCAATTTTCTAGCCTGTCAAGAAGTATGTTGTGGTCAACAGTGTTGAATGCAGCACTGAGGTCCAGTAGTACCAAAATTGATGTTTTGCCTGTATCTGTATTGAGGTGAATATCATTTATAATCTTTATGAGCGCTGTCTCTGTGCTGTGATGCGGTCGGAAACCAGATTGAAAATTGTCAAAGTATCCGTTTGAGTTCAAGAATTTGTTCAGCTGACTGAAAACAACTTTTTCAATGATCTTGCCTATGAAGGGGAGATTTGAGATTGGTCTGTAGTTGCTCAATATGGAGTTCAAATCCAAATTTCTCTTTTTAAGGAGAGGCTTTACTACTGCAGTTTTAAGGGAGTTTGGAAAAGTCCCAGAAAGAAGTGAGGAGTTTACCACTTCTAGGAGATCTGCTTCTAAACAGTTAAACACACTTTTGAAAAAAGAAGTGGGGAGTGTGTCAAGGGCGCAGGTTGATGTTTTAAGGTGCTGTACCGTTTCTTCTAAAATTTTACCATCAATTGCTTCGAAATCAGTCATAGTAACTTTCTGAGGTTGTGGTCTGATCTGACTCACCTCAGAGCAACTCAACGATGTGCTGATCGCCTTTCTGATATTAATGATTTTCTCGGAGAAGAAGGAAGCAAACTCACTGCATTTGCTGTCTGAGAGCATTTCACTGGGAATGTGACTCGGGGGGTTTGTTAGTCTCTCTACAGTAGCAAAAAGAGTGCCTGTGTTGTTTATGTTTCTATTTATAATATTTGAAAAGAAGGTCTGTCTAGCTTTGCCTAGTTCCACATTGAAAGCACGAAGACTGTTTTTATAAATGTTGTAATGGACAACAAGTTTTGTCTTTCACCCCAAGCGTTCAGATTTCCTGCATTGTCTTTTCATTAATTGCACTGCTGTTGAGTTTCTCCAAGGTGCTTTTTGTTTGCCACTCTTTTTCCTGGCTTTTACAGGAGCAATATCATCAATTACACTCTTAACTTTTGAGTTAAAAGAGTCAAGGAGAAAATCAACAGAGTCTGCAGATATACTTGGTGTTAGAGATATAGCCTTCATAAACAGCACACTAGTGTTCTCATTTAAGCATCTCTTTTTGACAGAGACAGATCTAGTTTCAATGGCAGGAGAGATTGATATATCAAAGAAAATACAGAAATGATCAGACAGTGCCACATCCTTAATAACTATCGATGAAATGTTTAGCCCCTTACTGATAAGTAAATCTAGAGTGTGTCCACGATCATGTGTGGGTCCGTGTACATGTTGTGTCAAATCAAAAGTGTTAAGAACAGTCATGAGATCTTTTGTTGTACTGGATTCAGCTTTGTCAATGTGAATGTTAAAATCCCCAGCAATAGCAAAACAGTCATACTCAGATGAGATTGCTGATAACAGCTCTGTAAAGTCATCAATAAAGGCCGGAGAATATTTCGGAGGCCTATAAATAATGATAAGCAGGATGCGTGGTGCACCTTTTAGCACAATGCCCAGATATTCTAGAGACAAATAGTCACCAAATGATACTTGCTTACATTGATAAACATCTTTAAATAGAGCAGCGACCCCCCCACCCCTTCTGACTGGTCTGCAGACACTCATAAAAGTAAAGTTAGGAGGGGCTGTTTCATTGAGGACTGTTGCACTGCAGCTGTCTTCTAGCCACGTTTCATTTAGAAGCAAAAAATCTAGGTTGTTTGTGGTTATTAAGTTGTTGACTAGAAATGATTTGTTTTTAAGTGAACGGATGTTTAAAAGTGCTAACTTAACAGTAATAATTCATTAATACTGTTAAGGGAATACTGTTGAGGGAAGACATGATAGTGACTGAAGACACTCTTGTGCTCGAGGAACATCAGGAAATATTAATAAAATAATTGTAAAAATAGAATGACACTCACATCGGTGGTCATTTGAGAGACTGGTGTTGGCCTACCTAAAGAACATCACTGGCCCTCTGCTAGATCCTCTCCAGTTTACCTACAGAGCAAACATGTCTGTGGATGATGCAGTCAACATGGGTCTGCACTACATCCTGAAACATCTCGACAGACCTGTGACTTGAGCAAGGATCTTATTTGTAGACTTCACTTCAGCTTTCAATACCACCAGGCCAGATCTTCTATCATACAAACTGGACCAGCTTTTCATGTCCACCCCAATATGTCAATGGATCGCCAGCTTTCTGATGGATAGGCAGCAGCTAGTGAGGCTGGGAAAACTCACATCCAGGACCCTCACTATCAGCACTGATGCTCCTCGGTTGCATCCTCTTCCCACTGCTTTTCTCCCACTACACAAGTGACTGCACCTCTAAAGACCGCTCTGTCAAACTCCTGAAGGTTGTAGATGACACCACAGTCATCTGTATTATCCAAAATGGTGACAAGTCTGCTTACAGACAAGAGGTTACAGAACAACTGGCTGTCTGGTGCAGTCATAACAACCTGGAGCTCCCCTGCTCACCCTCCAGGATCTGTATTCTTCTGAATACTACAATACTACTATCTTCTTCCTTTTATGTCAGTTTTGTGTTCAATCATTCCTCACAGAATGGCCTACTTGACAACTAGCCTGGCTTCCACAGAGACTGCACTGCTAACCGTCGCTGAAAACGAATGAAAAAACAGAAAAAATGTCTTGAAATAAAACAGGGGTGTCAGACCAACCCTGTTCCACACATATCTGTAGTTTTCAAATAAGCCTGAAGGACTTGATTAGCTGGTTCAGGTGTGTTTAATTTCGGTTGAAGCTAAACTCTGCCGGGCCGTAGCCCTCCAGGAACGAAGTTTGACACCCCTCAAATAAAACATCTGAACATTTTGCAACCTCTTCCCCTGTCGTTGCGACTACATTTTGTTAGAGATTGCACTTAGTGGGACTACCAAATATCCCCACTGATAAGAGTGGCCATTGCATATGAAAAACGTCAAGCGAAAAAAAAATATGAAACAGAATCGTTCTACTTGTTTGAGTGTGCCACATGAGTCCTGAAAATTGAAGCTGACGAGTCCTGAAAATCGATCTCACCCTATGACGTCATTTTCCGTCATGAAAATGTTCCCACCATTTTGAATTTTCCAAAAAACTTACATTTGCGAACTTTACTAGACGGTTCGTCCGATTTGCCCGAAAATGTAACCAGACCATCTACAGACCATGCTGACAAAAAGTTATGGAATTCAAGTTGATTCGTCAAATTGTTTTCGATAAACGTGCCAACACATTTTACGTAGCGGTTGCAAAAATACACTTAAGGCAATATCTCTCCGCAACGCTTTATCATATTCAAACCAAACTTGGTACATGTCATCACAAGCATGACCTGAGGCAACTTGCAGCGATTCGGCGCAGTGCAGCGCCACCTACTGGTCCGGAGATACGAAAAATGGCTATGTTTGCTTATAACTTCAGAACAGTTTGTCCAAACGGTATTCGGGACAGCATGCCGAGTCGTCTGATATTCAATTTTACCATATCGGCCATTTTTAATTATGTGCTAAAATGCTATATTTTATGAACTCATGAACAGATTGTTACAAAACTCGGTATGGGTCATCGGCACGATGTCCTGAAGGAGCCTAAGAAATTTCGAAACAGTGCCACCAAGTTGAGAATTAATTTTTTCAAATGCTTATAACTTTGGGTGTGATTGACTTATTTTCATGGGAGTAACTTTTTTCGTCTCCTGAATCCTTGCCGAGTCGAACGATATTTGACTTGCCAGGTTTCGGCGTATATGTGCAGCGTGGTAATTTAGCGCTTATAAAACGTTAGCTGATATCTCCCATAGACTGCAATGCATTTTTCAGCCTTTTTGCCTAAAATTATCTTAAAATGTCTTTAATTGCTCATTGCTGCAGTTTATCAGACACTCCCAGCATTTTTGGCATGTCTTGTCTTCTTATTTGCGCTTGGCCCCGGTATTGCTGCTTGCAGCTATATTTAAAATAGTAATTGTTATTGATTTAACCTGTAAAAATGTTTTAAAAATAGAACAAATATATATTTACAAGGTAGATGAAAACAAAACATGAATAGGTCATTGTAAGCCTTCTTAATAAATTATATATTATTGTGTTTCGATAGTGACAGATTTGGGGAGAAAAAATTCCAGCATTTTCTGAAAATACAATATGAGAATTAACTGCACAATTACTAGAAATGTGTACCTTGGATATTACACAATTTGCATACATACATGCAACATTTGAGGAAAAAATCTAGATGTTTCCACCTCTGACTTTGCACCAATTCTGTAGAATGGCCCATATACACACCTTCCCGCACTCTAAGATCGGCTTCTGCACTTACACTTGTTCTTCCAAGCACTAGGACAACTTCCATGGGCTCACAAGCTTTTAGTTACGCGGCTCCTTTATGGAACTTGCTTCCTGTAGAACTTTGCAATAGTTCAAGTCTTCCAAAACTCATCTTAAAACTCATTTGTTTTGGCAGGCTTTTATGTGATTTTAATGTTATTGTCGTCAGTTCTGTATTGTATTTATTGTTGATTAAATTGTTTTTATTTTTAATGGACTTTGTAAGGTGTCCTTGAGTGCCATGAAAGGCGCCTATAAAGAAAATGTATAATAATAATAATAAATACAAATGCTAGACTCACTCTGCACGAGACAGAACTATCCTCCTGAGACCCAGAATAGAGGTTTTGCCTCTGTAGAGGACATTATAGTTTAGCGAATTTCTCAGTTTTGTCTGGATATTCTTATGAAATTCTTATGAAAATATTCCTTTTTATTACTCCCATTATTACATTACATATTGTCCCAAAAACACATTACTATGCAAATTAGATATAGTTTATAGATGTATTGTATAGAACGGGAATGGAATTGGTCAGTTTATTGATTTGTTTGGTTAACTTTGAATAAAAAAATATTTTAATACTGTGCAGTGCACAAAACTAAGATTTGAGAGATGGTTCAAGTCAGTGTTCAATAAATGATGTTAAGTTGTGCATCCACTTATTATTAGTGTGACAGCATGCAAATGAAGGGAAAACTTTAAGATATCAACCCTAAAAATCGGCAGCACATAATCGGCCAT
This sequence comes from Gobio gobio, assembly GCF_949357685.1. NCBI lineage: Eukaryota > Metazoa > Chordata > Actinopteri > Cypriniformes > Gobionidae > Gobio > Gobio gobio. Next base: position 4,065,798 of record NC_137097.1, read on the forward strand.
CGGCAATGGCTATAGAAAAACCCATATCCAAAACCCTAATGGTAAAATCGACGCCATTGTTCATACTGGGCCAGACCAAAGAGACGAAATTTGGTCCGACGAAAAGGGATCGGTCCGGATCAAACTGAAGAAAAGTTCGGTTTCTGAAAGCATTTTCTGTATGGTTCGTACTTTCAGACCATTTACAGGAAGTTCCTGTTTATGCTTAAATATTATAATGTTATGTTTAAATTTCATCTCGGCTATATTGATTATGCGCAATATGTCAGAAGACAGAAGGGCAGAAATGATTTTGACCACTTCATTAAGTTTTGTTTTGTTGAAAGCCTTTCTTTAAAGTGAATTTCGTTTAGTATAAATTGTATCTTAATTTCAATCAACGTTTAATCAGATAATTGCCTGGATTTAATAAATAATAAACAAATAGACTATAGCAGACAATAATCGTGATGGAGGCGCCTGAGCGATCACTTGCATTGCAGGCTACTGGCCTCACAGACTTGACAAATATGTGTATAGAAAGCTTGAAATGTTCACTTTTAAACAAAACTTTTCGAAACTAAAAGAAATAGTCAAGCAATGCGCACTGTTCACTAGTGGCAACTATACGCGTCTGTTCATTCACTCTTGTCAAAGAAGCGGACGTCAGACACACGTCCGTTTACAAACCAATCAATGTCAAGATGCCGCCCACATAGATGATGACGAGTGGACGCAAGTGTGTCATGTAAAGTTCTTTAATGCGCTCACATAATTACAATGCAGGGCTCCAGACTAACTGTTTTCACCAGGAGCACAGTGGCCCCCAAATGAAAATTTAAGGGGCACAACCAGAAAATGTAGGGGCGCACACCGCAAATCAACATGCTAACCAAATCTACTAATTTCCACTGTATTACTAATAAAACTTTGATAATACAGGGCTCCAAACTAACATTTGAGGCACCAGCACCACTAAGTCCTACAGATGGTGGCGCCAGCACCTGATTTAGTGGCGTTGGAGGAAAAATTATCCTGAGATTAATTTAATCATAAAATTACTATTGTTTTGCACTGTTTTGTTAATAAACGCAGTTACTAATAATAGTACATGTTTGTTTATTGGAAATTTAACAGTGAAGCGCAGAGCTTGAATTGTTATGCAGAAAAAAATTACTTTTAATAACAACAGTAATGTGCAAAAACCTAGAATTGTAATATTCCACTCTTATTAAATGTACTATTGTTCTTCTGTAGTATCACACTGAACTAAAAGGAGCACTCTTTACTTGCTTTCTGTGTAATTCAGTCACAATTTGAAGAAAGTTTTTTTTTTTGTGACTTCCTACTTTTTTTCCATATATTAAGGAGTGGAGATGTCTAATAAGTCAAATAAGTGCTCCTATGCCACCACCTACTGGTTATAGTGGGTTTTTGTTTTTTTGCCATAAAGTGGCCAGCACCTTTAAACTTTTAGTTTTACAAATCATCACACTAAAAATAATATTAAAATTGGATAATATTTAGAGCTTTGAAGTGCTGGAAAAAGTGAGAAACACTTGAAAAGTGTTTGGATTTCACTATCAAAAAGTTGTACGAACCCTGAGATGAATAATTTAGTCAAATGTTTTTTTTTTTTTTTATTATTTCTTCCACAATACCATGGGGTGTTACTTCATTTAATCCACGGTGAATGTTTGATTTGTGGACTGAAACCCCTGAATGTTTCTCCTGGTCTCCGCGTCAGCTCTGATCTGAGATCTGTGGTTTATAACAGAGGATTTTGCACTGAATTCAAGCGCGTTCTCACAGGATCTCCAGCGCTGTTTAGTAACGGAAATAATAATGTCTATTATTGCTCTGAGCTGAGAAACGGTCCGCTCAGCACAGCTCAAACGAGTAGTGCGGTTCCGTTACGCTTTCGTTTCGTTTGCCGTCCGATGTTTCTCATATGTAACAGAAAGGGCAGCTCTTATCAGTTGGGCACCGCGGTGGTCGCACCAAATTCAGTCGCACTAGCAGGAAAAAAGGTAGCAAAATGCCACCATTTAGTCGCAGTCTGGAGCCCTGCAATGTGAAACCAAACCAAAACTAACCAAATGTATAAAATGTATCAAAACATGAACTTTGGTGCAGACTTTCAGGTGTGAAAACGCCCTAAGTGTCATTAATTAAACATGTATGTGTTCAGCTAATTGTCGGCATCTTACATGTTATCATCGTTTGGGAACGTGTTTATACTCAACGCGCTCGGGGTAATTGTTCTATATACCATCAGGAAACAGCGGCGAGAAGAACATACGTGACAATGTTTACTTTAGTGAACTTGACTAAAACCACACTACGAAAGCCTTAAACAGGGCTTCAGATGGCACTGATGCCCCAGCAATACAGAGATAACGCCTCGCAAGAGTGGCCAGCCTCAGGAAGTGCCTTTCATTTGCTTTCCACCAGTCAGAAGCTTGTTTCCCATTGCTTCATTTTGCGAAATATGTCTGTTTAGGCACAATGCGCTCCGTGAGTGAACAAATACATCAAATTTTTCTTTAACCACTTCGTGACGTAGTCCTCTTGACTACTCCTAACGTTTCACAGATATAGGAGCTAGTTTTAGCGTTACAATGTTTTGTAAAATACTTTTAGACAGGGTTCACACTCTTTTTCAGCAACCATTTTCCAGTACTTTTCCAGGACATTTTCAATTTTACTATGGCGGGAATAAAAGACAAGGATCATGCCAAATATTGCTTTCTAAGTCTTTAAAAGCCGTACAGTTTATTGCCATTACTTAACAATCCAGCATTTTTCAATATGAGCTCTTAATCATACATTATGACTATGGAAGCTTGTTTACACCACAGAATAGAAAGAAAAGGTAATTGTGACTTTTTAGTCAGAATAGCGAGATTTCTCGCAGTTGCGGGTTTACATATTTGTGATGTAAACGCGAAAATTGTCGCAATTCTTTTTTCCTCAGAATTGGACTTTATAACTTGCAATTGCAGTTTAGATCTCACAATTCTGAGAAAAGAAGTCAGAAAGTCAGCAAGATATAAACTCGCAACTGCGCAAAAAAGTCAATTGTTAAGAAAAGGTCAGAATTGCGAGTTTATATCACGCAATTCTGACTATATCTTGCAATTCTGACTTTATAACACACAAATGTGACTTTATATAAAAATTATTAGATTAGGGAGCAGCTTACGAGTTAACATTCACTGCATACATTTGAGCAGTTATAGCATTAGCATTAGCATTAGCTAACGGCTGCAAGTGGCAACACAAGACTTAACATCATTATTCAAAATACTACTCTCACGTATCAAACTCAGCATTCCTGAACATGTGCTTTCTGCAACTAGCGCTAATTGTTTGGGCCAGCGATAAACTCTTTATACTCGGCTAAAGAAATAACTTTTTTTTTTTAAAGAATTTTCCCAGACAACAACAAGATTTTCCAGGACATTTTACATTTTCTCTAATTTTCCAGGACTGGAAAATTTGTCATCAATTTTCCAGGTTTTCCAGGATGAGTGGGAACCCTGTTAGAGCAAAAATGTAGGTGTCCTAAAATTATTTTTAAGAGTTTATCCTAAATCGGCATGTTAGGAACTAGAATGGAGCGGTTTTGGGAAAGATCCAGCAGTAACCGAATCCTCCTCAGCATAGATGCCGGAGCGGAGACGTCACGTTGGAGAATAGCGAGCGAACATGGTCGGCAGGATGGAAGGTAAATTCATGAAGCCTGGGGAAGACGTCCTAATTGATAAAGGACATAAAAAATAACTGGCGCCGGGCGTGGATGGAAGAAATAGGCAGAGATGGTAAGCCTTTTGGTAGCTGGTGTAAGAAATTAATCAAACCAGGTGCTTGCTTCTGCGTGTTGTGCTCGAGAAAGCTCAATTATGATAGTGATAAAACAACTAGTAATACAACTAGTGCAACTAGTGATAAAAGTGCTACCAATATCTGTGTAACAAAAAAGGACAAAACTCTCCGTTTCAAATCAAAACTGTCTTTGTACATTTTATATTCATTTCCTAGTATATAATTAAGCATTATTTCTTTAAACAAAACAATTTCAGATATAATTAAGTTACTTTAATCCTTTAATAAGGATCACATGACTTCAGATCAAATGAGTTCAGCTTTGAGAATGAAACCAACCTGTGTGTTCCTCAGTTCCCTTTCGAGGGAACTTCACACTGCGTCCACTAGGGACAGCTTTGGGAACGCCCACAGCGTGATAGCGTCTGATGCACGTATGTCAACTCAGCCAATGGCGAGAGTGAGCGTCACGGGCGGGTGACGTCACGTCCAGGAAAGGATAAATATACATCCGGTCCGATCGCACTTCAGCTTTTCTGCCTCAGCTAAGCGATCTGTGTGAAAAACTGTCTCTGTCTACCTATTGTTGTCCGTCAAAAGCACAATAAGTCTCAGTTTAAAAATGGCGAATGCATCAGTATTCAAACAGTGTACTCCTCCGTGTCCCCGTTTCCTTACGGGTGGAGATACACATGATTTGTGTGTGATGTGTTTGGGAGTGGAGCATGCTCTGTCAGCCTTCGAGGGGGCTGAGTGTGAGCATTGTGAGAAGCTGCCGCTTCGCATGCTCCGCTCCCGCCTGTCACTCTTTGAGAAGGGTGATCAGGATCGCGTTCCCTCTGGTTCTGGACCCGCTGCTGCTGAGGCACAGCGGAGAAGGACATCATGGGGTTCGCAGATGGATCTCTCGGCGGGGTTTGAGACGAGCGCGAGCGCTCTTTCTCTGCCTTCACCCGGGAGATCTGTCGCTCAATCTCTGGTGTCGGAAGCCCGCGCTGCGGCTTCTTCCGCCCAGAGTGAGAGCCCGTCGCTTCAACACTCCAGCTCTGAGGAGGTGGATGTGTTGAGCGTCGGATTGGGGGAAGATGATTCGCCATCTCTTTCCCCCGCACACGAAGAGCTGGTGGAGGTGATTACTCGCGCTGTGGCGAAGTTAAATATTGATTGGCCAGCCGAGAAACAAGGCGCTCGTCCGAAAAGCAAATTAGACGAGCGCTTTTTGACGTCAAATGTGTCACCTTCACCACGGGGTCTTCCTTTCTTTCCTGATTTACACAGTGAGCTGTGTAGATCATGGAAGAAACCATATTCATCACGTCTTTTCAGCCCTCAAGTAAAAACATACAGTGATATAAGGGGGCTGAAAGAATATGGTTATGGGGCGATGCCTAAAGTGGATCAGACGCTTGCTAGTTATCTGTCCCCTGCGTCAGCATCGTCCCTGAAGGCCCCCACGCTCCCCACTAAACCATTAAAAACAACATCAGGGCTAGTGGGGAAAGCGTACACGGCAGCAGGGCAGGCTGGTGCATGTTTGCATACAATGAGCATTTTGCAAGCGTACCAGGCTGAACTGCTGGGGGATTTGGATGGCGGCGAAACAGTGAGCCCTGAGGCAGTGCGCGAACTGCGTCGGGCCACAGATTTATCTCTGAGAGCCACCAAGGAGACCGCTAGAGCTATTGGGCGGTCTATGGCAGCCTTGGTGGCGACAGAGAGACATCTGTGGCTCAATTTATCTGATATTAAGGATAAAGACAGGGCTTTTCTCCTTGATGCGCCAGTTGAACCCGCTGGTCTGTTCGGCGACGCTGTAAATGAAGTCGTCGACAGATTTCAGGAGAATAAAAAGCAAGCGGAGGCTTTTAAAAAAATATCTCCCGCGCCGCCACCAACCCTCTGGGGCTGCTGGGCGTGAGCAGCCCCAGCCGTCTAGCTCTTCGTACAGGCAGCAGCAAAAAGAGAGTGTCGCATCTCGTGCTCCACCTCAGAGATACGGTGGGCCAGGTCGGCACTCTCAGCCGAAGCCTTCTAAGCCGAAGACCGACCTGAGGGTCGTGCTTCAGGCGAAGAAGGCTTCAGGCCAAAAGAGGTCCTGACGCCAGCAGCGTCAGGTCTCCGAGGGCGCCCCCCCGCGGGGTGGATTGGTGTTCACCTCAGTATACGGTGCCCACTCCACTTCGTTGCCCTCAGGGGACCGTTCTGCCAACCCCGCCACCCTTGGTGCTTCGGGGCGCAGCGGTTTCCAGCGAGCTCGTGACTCGGCGTCCACAGGACAAGGTGTCACACTCGCAGCCTCCAAGGAGGTTAGAAACACAGCCAGATCGGTTAGGTGCTGCCAGTACGCTTCAGGCCGCCGAGATGGTTGCAGTGGAAATATCAGAGACCAGCCTCGAGAGGCTGGTTCCCTTAGTAGATTTTCTGGCAGAATGGAAACGTCTACCAAATATATCGCTATGGGTCCTGCAGACGGTAGAAAAGGGGTACAGAATTCAGTTTGGGTTCCACCCACCTCGTTTCAACGGAGTGCTGGTAACATCAGTACGTCCCGAGCAGGCTCTGATAATGGAACAGGAAGTAGAAACCTTGTTAAAAAAGGAGGCTATAGAACAGGTCCCTGTACAGAACAGAGAGTCGGGTTTTTACAGCCGGTACTTCTTAGTTCCAAAAAAGGATGGAGGGTTGCGCCCCATATTAGATCTTCGTCGTCTGAATCGTACGGTCAGGAAACTAAAATTCAAGATGCTGACGCTAAGTCAGATTGTGACCCAAATCAGATCCGAGGATTGGTTTGTCACAATAGATCTGAAGGACGCATACTTCCATGTCTCCATCCTTCCACAACACAGGAAGTTCCTGAGGTTCGCTTTCGGGGGCAAAGCGTACCAGTATCGGGTTCTTCCATTTGGTCTAGCTCTCTCACCCCGCACGTTCACGAAATGCGTAGATGCAGCTCTGGCCCCGCTCAGGCTGCAGGGCATACGCATTCTGAACTATATAGACGACTGGCTGATTCTGGCACAGTCGCAGGAGATGGCGGTTCGGCATCGAGATGTCGTCCTCGCGCATATTCAAAAGTTGGGGTTGAGACTGAACGCGAAGAAGAGTGTGCTTCCTCCAGTACAGAGGACCACTTTTCTAGGCGTGGTTTGGGATTCTGTAGCAATGCGGGCAGTGCTTTCACCCACGCGCATTGCTGCGATTCTGTCAGCTATAAAGAGAGTCAAACTAGGCCAGTCATTCACTGTCAAGCAGTTTCAAAAGTTGCTGGGGTTATTGGCAGCGGCGTCCAACGTGATTCCTTTTGGCCTGCTGTACATGAGGCCCTTACAGTGGTGGCTCAGGACCAGAGGGTTTTCCCCGAGGGGGAACCCTTTTCGTATGATCAAGATCACGCGGCGGTGTCTCCGCGCCTTGGTCATATGGAAGAAAGCCTGGTTCCTGTCCCAGGGTCCGGTGTTGGGGGCACTATGTCGTCGAGTCACCCTGACGACAGATGCCTCTCTCACGGGCTGGGGAGCGGTAATGGAAGGCCGCTCAGCTCAGGGTCTGTGGGGGGACCATCATCTTTCGTGGCACATCAACTGCCTGGAGATGATGGCAGTCTTCAATGCTTTGAAGTTCTTCCTCCCGGACCTGAGGGGCCATCATGTGTTGGTCCGTACGGACAACACATCGGTGGTTTCCTATGTAAATCGTCAGGGGGGTCTGCGTTCGCGCCCACTATGCATACTAGCGCACCAGATCCTCCTGTGGTCTCTGGGGAAGTTACTCTCCTTGAGAGCAATCTTTATCCCGGGGGCCCAGAATATTGGAGCGGACATCCTGTCAAGACAGGGGCTGAGGCCAGGGGAATGGAGACTTCACCCCGAGGTGGTGAAGCTCATTTGGGAGATTTACGGCCAGGCGGAAGTGGATCTGTTTGCGTCTCAGAATACGACGCACTGTCCACTCTGGTTCTCGTTGACACATCCAGCTCCTCTGGGACTGGATGCCATGGTACAGACGTGGCCGAGGCGGCGTCTGTACGCATTTCCCCCAGTTGTTCTGCTCCAGGGAGTTCTGGAGAAAGTTCGCCGGGAGGGGATAAGTCTACTGCTAGTAGCTCCTTACTGGCCGAGCCGGATTTGGTTCTCGAACCTTGTAACACTGCTCGATGGCTCACCTTGGAAGATTCCGATAAGGAGGGATCTTCTATCTCAGGCGGAGGGCTCAATATTTCACCCCCGCCCAGAAATGTGGAACCTATGGGTTTGGCCGCTGAGGGGGCTGAGCTCATAGAGTCTGGTCTCTCTACTGAGGTAGTGGAGACCATTCTTAGCTCCAGAGCTCCATCCACGAGGAGACTATATGCCCTGAAGTGGAGGTTGTTCACTTCTTGGTGTCAAGAACGACGTTTAGATCCAGTCAACTGCCCTGTTGGTTCAGTGCTAGATTTTTTACAAGAGCGATTCTCCTCTGGGTTGACCCCTGCTACACTAAAGGTGTATGTTTCATCTATTTCTGCTTACCATGCCCATGTGGATGGTATTACTGTGGGGAGAGACCCGTTGGTAACTCGTTTCCTTCGTGGCACTAAGAGGCTGAGGCCTGCGGTGCGCACTAGAGTTCCTACTTGGGATTTGGCTATAGTGTTGGAAGGTTTATCTGCGGCTCCGTTCGAGCCACTTAACATCATCTCAGAAAAGTTTCTGACTCTGAAAACCATCTTCCTTCTTGCCATCTCTTCTATTAAGAGAGTAGGAGACCTTCAGGCCTTATCAATATCCCCTTCGTGCTTGGAGTTTGCACCAGGGATGGTTAAAGCTTTCCTTTACCCTAGATTAGGGTATGTTCCGAAGGTGTTAACCAATGTTCCACGGCCTATAGTGCTGCAGGCTCTCTGTCCTCCTCCATTTGTTAATCCAGACCAGGAAAGATTGAACCTTATATGTCCAGTGCGAGCACTGGATGCTTATGTCCACAGAGCTGCCCTGTGGAGGAAAGCGGATCAATTGTTTGTTTGTTTTGGACCTCAGAACAGGGGTCTCCCTGCGTCCAAACATACAATGAGCAAGTGGATAGTCGAGGCTATCTCACTGTCTTATGGGTCTTCTGATCAGCAGTGTCCCTTAGCTGTCAAAGCCCACTCTACTAGGAGTATGGCGGCCTCTAAGGCCTTAGTATCGGGGGTTTCCCTCAAAGAAGTCTGCGATGCGGCCGGTTGGTCCTCGCCTCTTACGTTTGTGAGATACTATGATCTTGACCTGGAATGTGCTCCAGGTTCTTCAGTGCTCCTGTCTTGAATGTGCCACAGTTTCACACGACAGGCATTTGGTATTATGGCGTTTTGGTATTTCGTTCCCAAAGCTGTCCCTAGTGGACGCAGTGTGAAGTTCCCTCGAAAGGGAACGTCTCAGGTTATGACTATAACCATAGTTCCCTGAGAAGGGAACGAAACACTGCGTCCCTTTGCCATACTCCCTGCATCCCTGTGATCCCTTGCTTCGGCAGTTTAGCTGAAGTGCGATCGGACCGGATGTATATTTATCCTTTCCTGGACGTGACGTCACCCGCCCGTGACGCTCACTCTCGCCATTGGCTGAGTTGACATACGTGCATCAGACGCTATCACGCTGTGGGCGTTCCCAAAGCTGTCCCTAGTGGACGCAGTGTTTCGTTCCCTTCTCAGGGAACTATGGTTATAGTCATAACCTGAGACGTTTCTTCATCTTTCACTCTCAATGTTTCTTCAATCTTCACGTCTTCACTCTCCTCTTTAATAAACGCCATCTTTATAATAGTGTGTCACAGTCGCTTCACCAGGAATGTGTGTTTTTTTCTGTGTGTTTGTCCTGAAGATGAGAATAAATAATAAATATCTGGGTGCGATAAAAAATACACTCAAAACGAGCACTTCAAATTAATAAAATAACAAACTATACAGACATTTCTTATTTAAGCATTTATGATCTAATTTATAAATAACTAACTTTCATGAGAACATTAGCAGTTAGTTTGTTAAGTCTTCATGTTATTGTTTGTTGTTCTCGGTTGAGCAGCTCGAGACGTGAATCGAATCACTGAATCATTTAGCAAAGTATTTGATTCAATTGACTCGGAGATTCGAAAAGCTCAGTTTCTCCATCTCTACTGGCGAGAAATGAGACGCAAGTTTACCGTTTCTCATCAGTGGATGCTTTACTCACACACAATATCCTTCATTAAAGTTAGTTAAAGCACTACAATGTTATATTCAATAGTGAATAAACTATTTTCCCGTTGCTTGTAAAGAATGTGAATCATTTAACATTCTATTGATTTAAACCCTTAAAACAAACCTTTCTTCAGTTGAATCACAACAGATGCAGAAGCGCGGCGCAGCCTTATGACGTCATACATACAGACCAAAATAAAAGTCCCGTTCCACAATCACAGATGTGCAGAGAAATTAACTGTCTACATTTTTTTTACTAGATAATCCCTGTTTCAAAAAAAAATCTAAGTAGTGACAAATGTGATACAAACAAACTTGTTAAAGAGTGTATGAGTTCATAAAGTAGAGTTTGTACATGTGTCTGAATTCAAACACATTTAAGAGTGAGTGTGTTTTACCAATATTTAAAAATGTGGGAATATGAAGTTAATTTGAGTCTAAAAATAGGCATAAGATGTGTTAAAAGTTATCTTTCAAGATTCAGTATGAATAAAAGTAGCAATAAATGATTCAAGTATAAATTTAATACCAAATCAAAAGTAAGTCCAGTGTTCAATGTCAAGGGTCATTTGTGTGAGTTGCTGCCTATGTAGTGATTGAAATCGCTCACTAATGAGTGAACACGGACACGATTCACACCTGCTTCACGGAAAAATGTTAAAATCTGCCAGTTCAATAAATGTCCTGTTTATAAATAAAATATTTATTGTATTAATGTGTTTCCCTGAAAGTATATTGTAATATTCATACAGTAGCAAACTCATGTTGTGATTTTGAGCTCATTCAGACTGCGATCATCCGCTGCAAGTAAATGTGTTCATGTTTTATTATTCTTCATTCTGTTTACTTGCATGACTCTTTTTTTCTTTTTAATATCAAGCAACATCTGTAATTAACTAGATCATATTTTAAATAATCACTCTAGTATAGGCATTTTAAATGTTCTGTTGACGTGTGTGAATCATAAAGCGGGCGAGTCTGAAGCACATCACTCAGAGGTGATAACATGACTGTAATGTGGCCTTCGAAGCCCAGCGGTCACAGTACATCAGTGATTACCACCAGAGGGCACTCCACCCCGGACTGCCATTCCATCAAAGACTACATTACCCATAATCCTTTGCCCGGACTCATCAGCACCTGTGTTTTGGATTTCTTGTCTGTTTCTTGGATTACCCTTTTGCCTCTGTCCTCTGCCTTGTTTGCTTGTTTGGACTGCCTGCTTGAATATTGAGCTATTGCCTGTGTAGCGTGAGGAATGACGTAACGGTCACCCATTGGTTACGTGTGGAGGGCCAAATCAGGAAGAGGATATTTAAATGTTTTAGTGTAAACTCTCCTTAGTTGTTTAGTGGAGTGTAACACTGTTGTAAAGCAAAGGGTGAAAGAAATTTGTTTGATAACATATGTATATGTAAATTATAAAATGAAACAAATATTAACCTATGTATACATAAAATGTACATGAAAATATGTATACGTTTTGTTAGCTGACTGCATATAAAATATGCAATAAAATAAAAAAGAAATGAGAAGTTGGTGTAAATCAATAGTTTGAAAAGTGTGTATATGCATTTAATGAAAAGCAATGTGCAGTGTGTGTGTGTGTGTGTGTGTGTGTGTGTGTGTGTGTGTGTGTGTGTGTGTGTGTGTGTGTGTGTGTGTGTGTGAGCATGATGTTAGACTGCTTTGTGTTTTCTTTTTTGTGTCATGTTTAGTGTCTTTTTTGGTGACAGGGTAATGTGTGTTAATTCAGTGGACCAGTGTTAATTTTGACAGCAAATTTTGATTTAGTTTTAGTCATAGTCTTTTGTCTAAAATGCCATTTAGTTGTAGTCATATTTTAGTCACCTGAATTGTTTTTAGTTTTAGTCTAGTTTTAGTCGACTAAATATCATAAGATTTTAGTTGACTAAATCTACAGTAGATTAAGTCGACTAAAATCTAATGAGTTTAGTTAAATTGTAATACATTACGCATTTAAGCATTACATAACCGACTGTCACTTGAACTGACATTTTGACATCATTTTGTTTTTGACATTAAAAATTCATGAAAGAGCTCAATTCACTTTTTTGTCTGTTTTGTTTTTAAAAAAACATCTATATAGTTTTTATAACTTTGTATTTCTGTTTTAGTCAGTAGGCCATATCAGGTTAAGCTAAAGCTTCAAATACGTTTATTTATTTATTTATTTAATTTCAGTTCACATTTATTTAATTTCAATTAATGAAGATTTTTTTATGGTTTTAGTGAACTATTATGACCCTGATACTTTATGATACTGGTCTTTCCTCCTGAATATGAATTAAATGGGAATTAAATTAAATACAGTTTATTGTGTAAGCAAAAATGAATATATAATGCGTGACTTTTAATGATAAACCAGCTGGAAATACACCAGGACTCTTATTTTGAAATGTTTGCGCCTCTATTGCAGTTGCAGGAGCTCATTCAAGTTCAGATGAGGAGATCAAATATGTTTTGTTACAACCGTCTAAAACATATTTACGGAGCCCCACACATGACATGGAAGAAAAAAAAGTAAAGCGTGCGCACGATTTACTAATTCGTTCCCTCAATTTATAAATCATGCGCATGATTTAGCAAATCGAGGGAACGAATTAGTAAAACGTGCGCACGATTTAGCCTACTAGTTTTTTACTGCATGTCATGTGTGGGGCTCCGTACATATTACTATATAAACATGGTGAAGTAAACATTGTCATTATTCATCAGCATTAGTTAATTCACAATTGCCTGGCATAAATGTGTGTTATTGATTGAGCCGCTCTGGAGCGCTGGATTGGGGGTGTGTGAGCCTGTAGAAGCTCAACAGAGCAGTGTTTTCCAGCGGTTAGATCAGTTCAGATCAAATGTGCGCATCTGTTACACAGGACATCAGTTCTGACTGGATCTCTTCCCGAACATTTTCGTCTCGTTCTTATTTGTTGACGAAAATGACAGTTGATTTTCGTCTTAGTTTTTGTCATCCAACACTAGTTTTTATTTAGTTATCGTCTTGTTTTCATCAGTGAAAAAAGGTCGTTGACGAAAATTATTCGTCCAAGAAATTAACACTGGTCTACACTAGAATGAGCAGAGCAGGAAAAGTCAAGGTGCAGTTTGTGGGGATCCAGGCATTGAAAAAGGCAGATGCAGCACATTTAACAGATGCAATATTCTCCCAGATGTCGAGGAATGGAAGGAGAAGCTTGTGGGACTGATGATACGTTGACTCATCTTAGCAAGCTGTCTGAGAAATTGCAGCAGTCACGTTTAACAGTAGCTGATGTCCACAGTTGCCTGACCTCCACCCAGGCTGTGATCCTCAAACACAAATACAGGTACATTGATTGATTACTGTTTATAGTTTAAAAAGTGTTATTAATCTTCAGCTTCCTAAGACCTAGTCCAATTTTACCGCCTAATATCTGACCTCCCTCTTGTCATGACTCTTGTCTTGTTGCACATGTATTAAATGCATTTATTCTGATGAAAAGGCAAAACGCTCTTGTCTTTACCCACAGCATGTATCCACTGAACCACTGTTAAGTCTTGATGTGCAAATCCTTTTGAAAAAGTCAACTAAAACTTAATTTTTGACTACAGACCTCAAATCAAATCAAAATCAAATCACTTTATTGTCACACAGCCATGTACACAAGTGCAACAGCAGGTGAAATTCTTGGTGCAGTTCCGAGCAACATAGTAGTCACGACATGACATGTGCAACATTTAGAGCAGCATCAGATTACACTGATGCGCCCACATTTACTCACAGCACAGTAAACTCTACAATAAACAATAAATAATTTACACAATGTGAGTGTGGTTCTCACAGCTTTAAACAATATACACATACTCACAATATACATATACTTTAAACAATATACTTTAAACAATATACACACTAAAACATACATTAAACAATATACATTACGCTATAATAATAATAATATACAATGTACAGTATACATTATTATTCACAGTAGACCTGGACCGATGCTGAGGAAGGTGTTGGATTCCAACACCTGTCAGGGTGTTAACCTGAGACATAGTGACACCAGCCACATGATGGCTAATAAAGACACACTTCTGGACAAGCTGTTTGGCAGCATGGACAAGATTTAGGGATGTGGGTCTGGACTCCTGAGCGATACAAGCTACATGCTACAAAGAATTGAGCTTCCAACAATGGCCTGATCCAGAAAACAGTGCAAGTTAGCATCTCAAAGCAACTTGTTCTTAATGTAATGTTTGGATAGTTCACCCAAAAATGAAAATTCTGTCATCATTTACTCAGCCTCAAGTTGTTATGAGTTTCTTTGTTCTGCTGAACACAAAAGAAGATATTCTGAAGAATGTTTGTAACAAAGCAGAGAGAGCAACCATTGACTACCATAGTATTTTTCCCCCAACCGGAGTGCCATCTGACAAGAGCAGGGGTGCTGTGTAAAAGTCCTTCAAATATATATTTATTTTATTTTTATTTTTTTTCAACGTGAATAAAACAATTAATATATAATAAAAAAAAATTATCCGCCCCCTCACTGACCTGTCTGCACGTCAACGTCTGTATGCGTAACGTAGGGTCGTAGGCTATGCGAATGTTTTATCCTTCACAATTAACGTCTGACGAGTGTAGTGCAAAAGAATATGGACAGATTTCTTAAAAGAAAAGCTCCACATGCTTCTGAACCATCAACTTCCTCATGTAGCAGTACAGAACGGGCCACTGAGAGCAGCAGTAAGAAGAAGAAAAGACAATCTAGCGACAATTACTTGTCATATGGCTTCATCTTTATCGGAGATCCATCATGTCCTCTTCCTCTGTGTCTGGTATGTGGGGAAAATTTGTCAAATGAATCAATGGTTCCTAGCAAACTCAAACGGCATCTGACAAAAAAATCACCCATCTCTAGTGAACAAGGATGCAGAATATTTTATTCCACTGAAAATGCAACACGAAAAACAAGAGGAAATTATGATGAAGAGTGCAAAAGTGTCTGAGAAATAGTAGCCAAGTCGAAAACCCCCCACACGATTGCTGAGACCGTAATCTTACCAGCATGCAAAGCCATCGTTAACACCATGCTAGGCCCACAAGCAGCAAAAGAAATATCAAAGGTTCCCCTGTCAAACAATACAATTAGTAGGGGAATAGATGACATGTCTGCAGACATTGAAAGTGTGGTTTTGGAAAAAATCAGATCCAGCGGCAAATTTTCCTTGCAGCTGGATGAGTCGACGGACATTAGTGGGCATGCTCAGCTCCTGGCAAATGTTCGATTCGTAGATGGCGACAGCATTAGAGAAACTTTTTTATTTTGTAAATCAATGCCTGACAAAACAACGGGAGAAGAAATATATTGTGTGACAACAGAGTACCTTGAACAGGGGGGGTTGAATTGGAAGGACTGTCACAGTTTATGTACTGATGGGGCCGCTGCCATGACGGGGAGTACGAATTAGCAGAGTCAGAGCGCAAAACCCACATGTGAAAGCCACTCACTGCTTTTTACATAGGGAGGCACTGGTAGCAAAGACGCTCCCGAAGGAACTCTCTGATGTACTGGACAGAGCAGTAGATATAGTTCATTTCATCAAGGCGCGCCCATTGAAGAGCCGTCTATTTTCGATTTTATGGGAGGAAATGGGAGCGGAACACCAGAGCTTGATATTACATACGGCCGTTCAAATGTAAAAAAAATTGCCATGACAGAAAAAAGGTTGGGAAACACTGAATTAGATTACTTATTATGCAATTTGTCACCCATCCCGTTGGTCCAACAAAAATGATCCATGGTTGACAATAACGTACACATAATTTAAAAAAAAAATGTACGTGGCATGTCGATAATTTATAATTTATTTTTGTTTTGTCTGCAGTAAAAATGCCAGGTGGATCCACTTTTCGGCAATGCGCCCATTGCCTGAAGAAGATCAACTCTCCAAATCGAAGATGCACCAAGGTAAATAATGTACAATAGGCTATTGTACTGTCTAACTGAGTCATTAAGTCCAATTCAAATAAACTTTATTTGCATCAAATATCTCAGTATTTGTTGGCCAAGCAATACAGTGACAATTAAACTAGAGTTTGCCGTGGAGACATTATGTTCGTCATTCAAAAGACAGAAAGAGTTTTGTTTTGTTACACTATGAATTTTCATCATAGTAGGTATTTTTCAAAATGTTAAATTTCGAACCTGATGGAAAGGTACCTGTTGGTTCTTTAGTTACATCCTCTTACAAGGCTGACGACCCGCATGAAAAAATTCCGCACTAAAACCAAGGAATGGGCACAACAAGTACAAAAAATCTCGCAATCAAGCAAAGATTTTCGACAATAGTGCCCTGCTGGAAATAAACATTTTCTGTCTTTGTCTTTTGGTCAGGCATTGCAGGTTCCTGTCAACATTACACAAATACAGAATTGTATTTACATTGTGCAGGGAAGCAAGAACTCATCAACCCAATTGCATTTGCAACATTTCAGATAATAATGAGCTTGTCTACGTATAAATATCAAAACAATACACAGAATTTCCTGGTGGTGCCTTATAATAATAATAATAATGCCGTTGTAACCCTGCCTTGGAAATCTCTGTATTTGCTTATATGCTTTTCTATGTTAAGGTGGAGAAACTGAAAGCTCTTGGGTACTTTCCCCTCCTACTGTGGGAAAAGTACCGACCACAAAATAAAAAGTGGATGGCCCAGCTCCAGTTCCCCTTTGAGCTGCCGGAGGTAGCACATGTGGTCCTGGAGAAGATGTTGTGTCTGTTTGAAGGTTTGTTAGAAGGTAGGTCACATCACAACAAGACTATTAAGATTGATTCTGCAATGTTTATTTCAATCAACATTTATTTGTATAGTGCTTTTAACAATATAATAATTCTCCTCATGAAAAGCTGTTCATTTCTTAAAGCAACGGATTCAGGGCTGATTGTAAGGTAGGCTTTATTCTGTTAAGTATATTCTGTCAGCATCTGTGAATATTAAACGCACAAAGAACGCACATTTAAATATGAATCCTGCCGCATTTCATACACGCAAGACTGTTTAGACAAGATTTATTTGGCCTGTTTTGGACAGATTATAACGTGTTTATTGTAAAAGAGCCTAGTGTCACATCAATAAAGCTTTCATTCGCACATGTCTGCTCAGATGCTATAAATATAGTAACAGTCAAATGTATTTTTCTTCATATTGATGTTTAAATATTATAGCCTAATGTTATTTTTTTTATTTAATATCAAAGTTTGTCAGAAATGATTCTGGAGTTTGGTTTTATAGAAAGTGATTTTTTTGTCTTGTAGAAAGTGAATTGCTTTCTTTACAGTGAATTTTGTTTTGTATAAATTGTATCTTAATTTTAATTATTTTTTATTATAATTTTTTTAGCATGAGACTACTTTTAAAAACAAAAAATAATACAAAAAACAAAAATGCTCTTCTTAGTCATTTTTGTCTTGTTTCTAGTCTAAATATTGAAACATTCTTAAATCAAGAAGCATTTACTAGATAAGTACAGTTTCAACTAAATAAGAAGAGCATTTTTTGCTCTCTCAGTCAGGTACGAAGCTCATTCATTATGCAGGTCATTATGCAGGATATTATGTTATTTTGTCCTCTCAGGTGATCTCCATCATTATTCATTAGATATCACCCCTCCTCGCATACGGCTTTGTGAAGAAAAACTGTCTTACAAATTTTAAATCAGTGTATTGTTTTAAGTGAATGAGTAGGCTCAATGATTCTCACATCAGTTTGAAGCAAAAACTGTAGGCAACAACACCCATTATTCAAAAGTCTTGTGGACACATATCTATTGTGTGTTTTGAGGCCTTAATTTAAAAAAAAAATTGTTTTCTCAAAAACCATACATTAACATTTTTCTCTCAAAAATACAAGCATGTACATACATGTTGCTCACATATTATGGTAGCCCAGTTTGTGCTGAATACAGTGTAATGACACTTTTGCCATTAATGTGTTTATACGCAACTGAAAAAAACACAAATGTCTGAGCATATCAAAACTTCTAAAGGACTGCAAAAAAGCTCAGACTCCTAGGGGTTAAACATATCAGGCTAGCCAGCTAAACCAACTTCATGGTATAGGCCCCAGGTCTCTTTGATATGGGAAACTCTTCTCACACTGAAGAACTTCTCTCTGGTGTGAGTTCTCACATGATTCTCAAAGTGTTTCCTGTCTGTGAAACTCTTTCCACAACTAAACAACTAAAACAGTTTGAAGACTAAGATTTTATTATTTTCAGTATTAATATTCAAAATCATATGTATTATTACTATTCATCCAGAGTGTGCTTGAACACAGGAGTGTGAGGATTACATTGAGAGGGTGACAGAGAGGAGAACATTTTGAAAACATGTTTATGCAAGTGGCAGAAGTGCCCTGTGTGAAAGTATTGTGTAGCGTGATGTTGTTTTCCTGCTAATGTATATGCCACAAGTCATAAGTTCTCTATAAAACATCCATTTTGAACATGAACAAGATTCTCTGTTGTCCACTGATGCATATGTTCAAGGGTATATAGAAAAGAGCTCAAAAGACAGGAGCTAAAAGTTATTTCACCTGCCAACAGTGTGGAAAGAGTTGCAGAAATAAAATAGATCTTAACGTCCACATGAGAGTTAACATTGGAGGGAAGCCATTTTGTTTTATAGTCGACTCCTTGGATAATGCGTCAAGTAAAGTTTCTGATTTTGTATGCAAAAATAATTATGGCGCTAAATACTTGGTTTCAGTTAATATTGGTTCAAATATACCCGCGCAACTTATGACTGGTTTTGTGCTCCAGGGTCACATATATCTGCTCTCAAACTAAGCTCATGCTCCACTCGTCATGATGGAAACCCTACAAAAAAAGCTCCCACTTAAAAGTTTTGTGTCTTGCACAAAAAAACACACCATATAACACTTAATTTTGGCATTTACTGTCCCTTTTGAGTGTCATGGCAAAGCATGCTGGGAAATAGAAATCTCAGCCCAGTTTCGGTCAAATTTAAGAAACAAGTTCCTAAAACGCAAAACAATTCAGATGACTTAAAATGTGACATTTTTGTGAACTTAAAAGACAAAGAAAGTTCTAAATACTCATAAAAGTTCATTTGATTGAGCTAATGTGTTTAATTTGAGTTGGCTCTATTCAAAGCAACTCATTATTTGACACGAATAGAGATCTAATGGCCGATCTTTGGTCTCATGAATCATCATTTGTTGTTTCATAACTTTATTTTTTAGGATATTTATAATGGATTCAAAATGTCCAACTAGACGCGGTTTGACGCTCTATTCGCGTTTGGTGTGAACGCAGCATTAGGGTTTACAGTGTAGACTTGTCAGCTCTGAAAGTGTAGAACAAACCAAACCCGTCTTTAGGTGTAATAAAGGCATGTTGTAACATGGTGTGCTGGGGTCCGAAGGGGAATACAATGTGAGACTATACTTACTTATACACCTAATGTTCCCTTTCCATTCGCCTTGTTCACAGGTCAAGTAAAGTGAGTTGGGGGGATGTTGATCCATTGTGTATTTATTAAAGCACAAGTAGTAAACTCTCTCCCCTGAATTGAATTCATTTTGTGTCATTCCTTGTGTCGATGCAAAGATCACTTGAAAGGCCCACATTTCCCTGAGGGTAAAGACGTTTTAATGATTTAATGTGGCATTAATAAATCTCAATATCAGCCGGATGCACTTTTTACAGCCTTAAACAACAGGACATGTTTAACATGTTTTAATGTCATGCACATCATTAATTTGAGTAAATGGTCATATAATGTTTGAAGAAAATGACTGTGATTTGAAGAGATCTGCAGAGCCGGCCCAAGGCATAAGCAAACTAAGTGGCTGCTTAGGGCCCCGTGGCCACCAGGGGGCCCCCAAGCCCCAAGAGCACACTAAATGGCAGCGTGATAAAAAAAAAAAATATATATATATATATATATATATATATATATATATATATATATATATATATATATATATATATATATATTTTTTTTTTTTTTTTTTTTTTTTTTTTGTCTGTGGATAATGATAATTATAAAAAACAATACAAAATATGTCACAAAAAGGACATATCCCTCTGGTGCAGAGAAACGAAAAAAGAAGAAAACCGAAGAAGAGAAAAAACACCAAGATAAAGGTATGTTAAAAAAAATCATGTAACAAACTAAACTACTAGGCTATATTGCAAAATACAAGATGATGTTAGCTGGCTAGTTAATTATAATCTATAGCATTTCTTCTTGTTTTTGGAAAGTTAAACATCCGTAAATAGCCTTGAGATCTTGACTCTTTCTCTGCTATTAAACATAATCTGAAAGAGTAACGTTACAGAATCTCCTGATCAAAACACAGATG
Organism: Gobio gobio; assembly: GCF_949357685.1. NCBI lineage: Eukaryota > Metazoa > Chordata > Actinopteri > Cypriniformes > Gobionidae > Gobio > Gobio gobio. The sequence continues at coordinate 4,086,199 of NC_137097.1, forward strand.
AAGAAGCAGAAACAAGGATCAGTAACTAACTTAACTGCTTAATGTTACTGAATGAAATGTCGACCCTGGACGAGCTATAGGACTGTGAAGCTTTGGGCTTGTTGATGGACTCCTCCATCTGTGTTTTAATGTCATTTCCTTTATAGGTCATTCAACTTCTGTGGTCATCGGTATTGATGTCACACCTACTCCCATAGCAACTTCCAGCATACACCATGGATCAGCAGCTCCTCCACTTGATCCAGCTGAGTGGTCATCTATCCTGTCTGACTCAGAAAGGACTGATCTGGTAAGACGAGGGCCACTGCCTATAAAGGAAAACTTCACATTCCCTAAAAAACCTTATGGCCGAAGCTTCCACTACCACTACACCTACAGGCAATTGATTAATGGGGAAAAAATCAAGCGGAGCTGGCTAACTTATTCAAAAAGTAATGATGCAGTCTACTGCTACTGCTGCAAATTGTTCTCAACAAAGTCCACAAAACTGGTAACAGGTGGACAACAGGATTGAGTCAATATAGGTACACTACTCAGAGTAACTAAGTACATTTCCTTGAGTTTCTGTACTTAAGTACACTTTTTGACTATCTGTACTTTACTGAAGTATTATTTTTTGGGGAAACTTTTACTTTAACTTAACTACATTTGAAAGACAAATATCGAACTTTTTACTCCACTACATTTCTATCAAGGTCCTCAAAGTCGAAAGTCGTTTCTGTAGCAACTTTGCAAGTCAGTGGATGATTTTTTTTCTTCTTTAAAAGTTTGTTTCTTTTTTAGCCTATAAGTAATCACTTTTGTAGGGTCATATGAAGTTTCCCAACTTTTTTGAACACTGATCAGTTTATAGCAAAATGGAGGAAGACGGTTCCTTGGCTAGTGTTTGCACCCATGGCCATATTAGAAAGTAAGTTTCATTTTTCTGAAAAGATTAAAGATTAGTTTCGTTGACATACACTTGATGAATGTCTCATAAAATGTTCAAAAATGTAAATGTCTGGGAGAAAGAGAAGCATAGACGTATGGATGAATCTGAGAAAGCATGATGAAAGAGCTCAGTTCAGTCTGGTTTTTGTGCCTCTCAGATGCTAGAGCACGAGTACTGAATAGAGCTTTCTTTTGCGGGGTTTTTTCACACTTAAACAGACCAATACACACAAAATGTCAACATTTTCATTTTGGAAAGTATTTACATAAACAAAGTTGATTATGTCTTAAGTGAATGTAAACAGTTGGGGGAATATCGGATGTGTATCAGTGTATAGGATTTGTGCATTCTGCCTTTAAGTGACAGCAGCTTTGTAAAAAGCTTTGTAACTTTTATACAAGTATTTAAATTAGTTCAAGGTGGTCGTATGCTAGCATGTTGGATCGAGCATCACTGACTGGCTTAAACCACCATGATGGCTATATCGTGCATTCATACAACAATGCAACAATAATAAAATAATGCATTGACATAAAAAAGGAAATGTTCTTCTGATACTTAAGTACTTTTATAAACAAGTACTTCTGTACTTTTACTTAAGTAAAAATTGTTTTTTATAAACTTTCACTTGTAACGGAGTAATATTTGACCAGTAGTCCTTTTACTTTCACTTGAGTAATGGAGTTGTGTACTTTGTCCACCTCTGGCACTACTGAAACCGCATGAAAATAGCTTTAATCATTGCAACAACATGGTTAAATGGAAGGATTCTGCACTGGAAGGATTCAAAGGGGAAAACTATTGATGAGACTGAAATGGCACTCTTGGAGGCAGAAAAGAATCACTGGAGAGATGTTCTCACACGCTTAATCAGCATTATTCAGTCCTTAGCAGAAAGAAATCTGGCACTCAGGGGATCTGTTGATGCATTACATCAGGACAACAATGGGAACTTTCTAAAAGAAGTGGAACTGATAGCTAAATTTGATCCTGTTTTGAGAGATCACGTGAGACAAATCGACAGTGGAGCACAGAATATCACATACTTGGGAAAAACTATCCAAAATGAGCTGATAAGCTGTGTCAGTGACAAAATACTGGACAAAATGGTGACCGAAATCAAAGATTCGAAATATTATGCCATAATATTGGATTGCACCCCAGATGTTAGTCACCAAGAACAGATGTCTGTTGTGTAAGTCTTGGCGAAACCCCAGAGATAAAGGAACACTTCTTAGGATTTCTAATACCTCCTGAATCTACTGGTCTAGGCTTGTCCACACTAATTCTTAACAGGCTTGAAGAATTGAACATCCCTTTCCAGGACTGTAGGGGACAATCGTACAACAATGGTGCTAACATGAAAGGGAAAAATAAAGGTGTGCAGGCTAGGCTGTTAGCAAAAAATCCACATGCTTTTTATGTGCCTTGTGGAGCACATACCTTAAATCTGATGGTTTCAGATGCTGCTAAAGCATTCAAGGATGCTACTTGTTTTTTTTGGAAATGTGGAAAAACTTTACAGACTCTTCTCAGGTTCTCCTCAAAGGTGGGCCATCTTGCAGAAGTATGTGGACTTTGTATTGTGTATTATTGAGTATTGTGGACTAACCTTTACGCTACCAAGCAGGCAATGTGAGAGAAGCTTTGTTAGAAGTCGGGGAAAAGGCTAATGACTCTACAGTGAAAGTTGAGGCTCACTCTCTTGCTGAAGAAATTGGGTCATTTAGATTTCAAATTTGCTGTGTTGTCTGGTATGACATTCTCTCCAAAATTAACACCACAAGCAAGCTCCTTCAATCAACTAGCATGCAGCTTGACGTCGCCGTGGGCCTCATTAAGAAAAACAAAGACAATTTAGTCAGTTACAGGGCAACTGGTTTTAAGGATGCGCAAGTCTCAGCAAAAGAGATTTGTGAACAAATGGACACTGAGGCAGTGCTGAAGGAGAAGAGGTTGAGGTCCACAAAAAGGCACTTTGCCTATGAGGCAGCTGATGAGCCACAAATTGATGCAATGAAGAGACTGGAAGTATCATTTTTTTAATACTGTGGTAGACTGTAGCATCCAGTCTTTGGAGGACCGCTTTCAGTCTCTGGGGGAAGTTAAAGACAACTTCGGAGTGCTTCTCAGCTTTAGCCAGCTTGATTCACAGACACGGAGGGACCAGTGTAAGATTCTTGGAGATAAACTCACCTGTGGAGAAGAGGCTGATGTTGACTGTAGTGCACTTGCTACAGAGATGGAGAGCCTTCCAGAACTTCCCCAAGCAAAGATGACCACATTTGAGCTCCTCACTTACCTCTCTCAAAATGAGATCTGCGAGCTGTACCCAAATCTTTGGGTAGCTCTCCGAATAGCTTGCACTCTCCCCGTGACTGTTGCGTCTCGAGAGCGGAGCTTTTCTAAACTGAAATTAATAAAATCTTCCATGGCTCAAGAAAGACTGAGTGGACTTGCACTAATTAGCATTAATAGCAAAATTGCCCGTCAGATCTCTTATGGAGATTTCATAAACGATTTTGCCTCCAGGAAACACAGATTCTAAGGAAAGTGAAAGTGGAATATTGAGATTGAGTTTGTCTAAATTAAAGTGTTTGTTTATTTTTGAATTGTTATATTTTTTTCCTAACATTTTGCATTTTTTCTTCTTGAAACATTGTTATCTTGTTACAGGTTCCTATGTTCATTGTATGTCATTATTTAAGTATCTGTATAATTTATTTTAACATTTTGCATTAATTTTTTCATATAAGAAGATTCTGTTTATTTTTTATTTAATTTGTTGTTGATTGTTATTCAGCTTTATATTTTATTCTTGAACCATTATTGGTTAGTTATTTATTTAATTTAATATTGTCTGTTTTGTACATTTACATTTATATATAAGATACTGTTTATCTTAAGTTATTTTATTTGTAGTATATTGGCTTGCACTTTTGCACATATCTATGTTTTTGTTTTGTTTTTTACCAAAAGCAATTAAAGTGGTTAACTTGTTCACAGTTAATGCATTGTAGGCTGGTTTATTTAGCTACATATTCAGTACACCTGACCACATTAAGTATGCCATTTAGTAGTGTAAGACTTTGAATATTAAAGTGCAAATTAACACCTGACCTTGTGGATTTGCTACTGTTACAATTAAACCCTGTATAAGGGTAAAAACATGCCAGGCAGACATTGGAATGTAAGCAACACAACTACAACTAATAAAATTGATAATGGTGTTAGATTTATAGTGTGCAAATAATCAAGCATTGACAATAGCCAATCGTTTTGGTGGCACTTAGGGGCCCCCAAATAAAATTCTGCTTAGGGCCCCATAAAGGCTTGGGCCGGCCCTGGAGATCTGGGTTGGATTTTTCTATAAATATAATATAAAATAGACTTGAGTAGTGTTTATTACTGCAAGACTCGCCGCCAGTGCACGCTGACGAATCACATACCAAAGTTGAGCGTTTACTTTAAAGGGGTAATTCACTGCTGACAAAATGACTTTCAATAAAACTTGGCTACCTTTGTTGTAGAAAGGCACATTTTTGTTGAAGTCGGTGCTATCTGACTAGAGAAAACAGAGAAAAGGGAACTTTTGCCAAATAGGTATATGATAGGGATGCCACATTTCTCAATATAATATTGAACCGTTCGGTACGGCATTCACGGTTCAATACGCGCTTGTGAATTGCGTTTTTTCCGGTTTTGCATTTAATTAATTATTTTTCTACAAATTCTATAATTTGCCTCCATCCCAATACTGAACAACGCGACATACATTCACATAAGACGTTAGTGGTAGAGTTATACTCACGGAACACTATAGTTATTCACAATCACGAAAGTTCATTATTTGCATGCGTTTTAAAACCTTGCCGGTTTAATTCGCGTGCGCGGTTTTAACATGTGCTTTTCAGAACGCGCACACTAAAAGCATGTCAAACACGTGGTTACTGGACTAAGTAGTCGTCTTACTGCGCTAATACTGTCAAATACACACAAGGTTAACATAAACATAGTCGGTTATGTCTAAAGTGAAAGTAAAATCGCAATCGTGTCTGTATATTAGATGCACGCAGGTCTTAAATTGACAACAGGGTGAGCACGCTGTCCTTAAAGGGACAGTTCACCTCTAAAATGGTCATTATTTACTCACTCTAATATTGTTCCAAACCTGTATTCATTTCTCGATGACAGAATTTTCATTTTTGAGTGAAATATCCCTTTAATGTTAATTCAACAACAAAAGACAAAGAGAAAATCACTCACTGCTCTTGACTGAAAAACTAATACAGTAGATAAGAATCAGTGTATATTTTATAGTGAAGTCTATGTGGTGTTTTATTTTTTACATTCATTCATTCAATTTCATACTTAAATGCTGCTCTACAGCTCTGAGCTGCCAGTGTAAATCTTTATATATATTTATTTTATATTATCCAATACACTAGGAATGTGTACAAGGGTTTTTTAAAGTAAAGTTTTAAGTTTAAGTAAGGTTTTTCAATTCTTTTAAGTAAAATAAAGAAAGAGTATTGCAATAAAAAAATAGATTTTTTTCTCTTGCTGTTCCTGTAACTTGTTCTTGTCTTCCGTGTGTGCCTCCACGACGCATGCGCGAGAATATGACGTTGCGCCAGCGTTCGGGAATCCATGAAATGCACACTTTAGTCCGATTTTGAGCACTATGCCGAGACCTAAAGCACGATCAATGTAGAATTCAACAGCTGAGACACGCGCGTCTTCCTCTGCTTGTAAACAAATCGCTTCTGGGTCATGTGTCCGAACGCCGGATCTGCGTCATATTCTCGCGCATGTGTCGTGGAGGCACACACGGAAGAGAAGAACAAGTTGGATAAAGGTGTTATTTTGATTTTTTTTTTGCGCACAAAAACTATTGTCGTCGCATCGTAAAATTATTGTAGAGTCACTGTGGTGAGATGGACTTTGTAACGACGTTTTAAGTGCCTTTTATGGGTCTTGGGAGAGTAAATGTACTGAATGCCAATGGAGGCCTATCTGAAGCCTTTCTCGGGTCTCGAACGACATGAGGGTGAGTAATTAATGACAGAATTTTCATTTTTGGGTGAACTAACCCTTTAACTGCACTCAGTTTGTCTCAACACTGCTTTCAATGCTGGGTCAGAGGCCTCTTCAGCTTTTTCCACCATGAGAAACTTTGGCCAATCCAGCTGAATTTTCTCCAGCCAGTTTCTGCCCAGCAACATAAAAGAAATTGAGAAACTCAATGGACTTTTATGGATTTAAGGTTGGGACCCACTGCCCTAAGGCCAGGGCTGGATTAATATAAGGGCTAGCAAAAACCAACACATTGTTATGGATTATGCTGTTCTAAGGGTACAGGAAACATCTCTTTTCCAAATAAACATACTTCCTATAGTAGCTGAGATTGAGCAGTACTTTGCCAACTGTTTGGCTGTTTTAGAATTCCCCCCAATGCAAAGTCCACAGATCACCAGCCTGTGCACATGACCTAGACTACCAAACACTAGCACAATACGCTGGCATGTGTACCCAAGGTTCTCAATGGTAGATATCAAAGACTGACATTTAAGAGTCTTAGAGCAGTAAGAGTCCTCCAGAAACAGTTCAAATGCACATGGCACTTCATATAGTTTGTTGCCATTCTGAGAGATGTTAACAATATCTGGTATATTACAGTTTTTACAATCACTTTGGCACTAATTTCAGTCACAAAACGGTCATCACTTCTAACACAGGCTGTCCAACGTTCAAAATATTGCATTGTGCATTCATATCTTTACAGAAATCTTGCACTTGCACAATCATTGGTTCAAAAAAACGAATTTATTGTGAAATACCATTGAAATACGGGCACCCACCCACACACAAGCAACCGATGGTTTCGATGTGTCATTGTTGGTACAATCATTAAATATTGTAAAAAATAGGTGATATGTGTTTCATTATGGTACTAAATGTAAACACATCCCTGTAAAAGTACTGCAGACACAGGGGAATCATTGAAGAAAATCTTAAATATATTGATGAAAAGCAATACAATCACAGTATTATTTGAATCAAAGCAAAATAATTAGCTACTAAATGAAAAGCCAGTACTGTAAAACATCAAATGCAAACTTGCTTGCACTGTAAAAAACAAAACATATGAGTAATTACTGTACTGTAGAATCTGAATCTAGAAGGATATTCAGATATCTTAAATACTTCTGGAGTTACAGGCATGCATACTTGAGGCAAAGAAACACAAGAAGTGCTTATTCCCCATGTTTGAACGGTCACTGTTGGCATATAGTGCAACAAATATTTTTAGGGCCCTATCTTGCACCCAGCGCAATTGACTTTGTACACCGACGCATGTGTCATTCCTATTTTGCACCCGCGCAAAGCGCGCTTTTCCCTCCACAGAAGCACGTCGCTAAACTAGTGAATGAACTTGCTCTCCCTGGGCGGTTCAGCGCAAAAAAGGAGGCGTTTTCCGGCGCAAACAATCCCTGGTGCTATTTTGCTGTTCCATTAAACAATTGCGCCACTGACCAGAAAAAACCTAGTCTAAAGTCAGTGGCGCGTTGCGCGTTGTTCATTATGCTATTTTAAGGGCGCATGCTTGACCATAATGTAGGCTATAGCGTGCACAACGCGCATACACTTTGCTCATGTAATCTACACAGATGCAACAGTTATTTTTGCAAATCATAAATTGTTACACTAAAAAAATATTAACATATGAGATGACGGAAATGTGGTGTGCCAAGATGTGAAAAAATAGGCATAAATCTAGCTTACAAATGATTCAGGCTAATTGTAATAATTAAGGATAGGCTAAGACCTGTTTGCCCAATAGTGGCAAGACATATATGTATATAAGGACATCTGACAAATTGGTTTGTCCGTCAAGAACCAGGAAAAAAAATCGACTGAAAAACTGAAAAAACTGAAAGACTGAAAAAAAAAAAAGACTGTGAAATCACCTTTACTATAATGTACAACATTACAACTTCACTTCTCTGTCTTTCACTGCTCTTACAAGCATCAGTCTCCTCGGCTGTGAACCGCTCCTGGCGTGCGCCTGGTAAATACGCCATAATAATAGCAATCCATAATGGAACTTGCGCACCTGCTTTTAAAGGGAATGTTGGATGACGCTCGGATTGGTTTATTCACGTTACGCCCAAACCACACCTATGAATAATGAAGCTACTTCAGACCAACCCATTTTAGATTTGCGCCGGGCGCAAGAGCCATTTATCCCGCCGGGAAAATAGCAACAGCGCCGAGACCCGCCCACAAAGTTACTTGCGCTTCTCGCTTTGACACTTGCGTTTCAGATCGTTAAAATAAGGCCCATAAAGTCAACAGATTTCACTAATAGATCTACCAATCTCTGTGTGGAAAAAAATAATGATGCTGCCATCTTTCTAACGGCATTTTTACACGCCTGTAATTTGGCTCCAGATCTCCGGTGAAATCTGTAATTTTGACCCTCCTCTACAAAACAGTGATTACTCAGTCAATACACATCTGTGACATTTCATATTTGGGCTTTCATCACTATTCATGTTTGTCTTTCCTCATTAAAAAATATGAACAACATCACAAATTTGAGCCGGGAAAGTTTGGTTGATTTGACAAGGAATGACCCAAAAGCAAAATGTGAGAAGAACTAGGGAGTGGAAATAGCAAATTATCTTCTTTAAAGTGACTTTTTCTGCACATCTATATAGTTAAAAATGATAATAAAGTGTTTAAAGTAGTAGGCTACTTGTGATTTATTCCAGTTTTAGAAATATATTTTACTGTCCGATGTCCAAGAATACTAAGTGCATCATAGATTAAGTCTCCTTTTGAAAAATGCCTGCAAATTAAGTTGCCTTTTCATGCTAAAATCTTTTATTTTTTAATTAATGATGATGTGAGTAATAATACTTTTTTGTTTTTGTTTTACTCATTTGGAAAACTGTGAGTCAATTCATTCATTTACATTAACTATTGTTTTTTGGAACAGATAAGGGCCTAACAGACACATTAACTAATGCCAATATGTGGTAGTTTTGTAATCTGACAAACAATATCATATCTTCTGACAGTTTATTCGTATACAAAAAGTTTGTGTATTGTTGTTTTTACACAAAACAAAATAGTTACACTCTGGATTTAGGGCAAAAGAAGCTTATCACTGTTTTATCAACAGGAAGTAAACCATTCTTCTTCAGAAAAAAACGAAGCTAAGCTTGGTATGAAAATGCCTCCCCCCTCAAGTTGCTCAATCCTTACAATATCATTATTTTGCAAGACATGAACAAAGGCTTAGTCAAAGATTAACGTCAGTGTCGAGAAACATTGCATGTATCTATGGTTTATGTTGGACTGTATTTGTCATCTAAGCGAGAATTGGTCTGGAATTTGGCAAATTTCTCTTACTCTAAACACAAGACCAGCAAAATTGAGTATTTGTTTTAGAGTGGCAGACCCCCTTAAGACTTGGACTTGAAGATCAAGGTAACAAAGACACGTCAGATAAGGGCAAAAGAAGGTTATCACTGTTTTATCAACAGGAAGTGAACCATTCTTCTTCAGAAAATGGTATGAAAATGCCTCCCCCCTCAAGTTGCTCAATCCTTCCAATATCATTATTTTGCAAGACATGAACAAAGGCTTAGTCAAAGATTTACTGTCAGTGTCAAGAAACATTGCAGCCAATCATAAACTTAAGTTTGAAGATGTTTCCTTATTTGGACGAGTATATCGGGTGTCATGACAGTAATGGAATAACTTAAATGGCATTAAAATCCGAGAAATTCAAAAAGGTCACTAGTAGTTTACATCCCTGGAAATGAATGTAATTGATGGCAAACAGTTGGCAAATATTGCTGTATTGTCCCGTCATGTTCAGCTGTTTACCTTACCTCGGCTTGCATTCTTCAGTTGTTAAAAAGCACCGCACGGTTTGTGTGGACAGTAAATCCTGCCTTCTACGATTTGATCGGCTAGCTCTGTCAGGGAAACACACACTGTGGACAGACCGGTGAGCAGTGTTGGGGGTAACGCATTACAAGTAACTTGAGTTACGTAATAATATTACTTTTTCCAAGTAACTAGTAAACTAACGCATTACTTTTCAAATTTACAACAAAATATCTGAGTTACTTTTTCAAAAAGGTAACACAAGTTACTTTTTCACATTAATTTGACTGACAGCTTTCCTGCCCCCATGTTGAGAAGAATAAGTGCAGAGGTGTGTGTGTGTGCACATGATGGTTATTGTAGTTCTAGACTAAATGTGAGCATTTATTTATCTCACTTGCACAATAAAGATTCTGTACTCCTCAAAATGAATAAAATCAGTCAAATGCAAAATCAACCTCCAATAATTAAATATTAAATAAAACAACTATTTTTATGCATAATCTACCTTTATATTTAATTTACCAATGTCTTGCTGCTGACCTTTGATGATGAAAATTACTAGATTTTTTGTTTTTATTGGTAAAACTTTTTTCTCCTGCATCATTTTCTTCCATTATCCAGAATGGCAGCACAGCAGAGCTGCGCCCTCTACTGTTCATGCAGGAATTTGCATTTTTACCTCAGCCTGGGGCTTATTATTTCAATTTTGGTATGAAGAGGTCTTTACCGTTGCACAAAAATATAACTTTTTTGATTGAAAAAAACCCCAAAAACAAGCCCAGCCCAGGTGAGAAAAAGTAACGTAACGCATTACTTTTCTTAAAAAGTAACTAAGTAACTCAATTAGTTACTTTTTAAGGGAGTAACACAATATTGTAATGCATTACTTTTCAAAGTAACTTTCCCCAACACTGCCGGTGAGTTCCAAAATAATTCAAAGTCTTTATTAAACACAAAATAAAGAGAGCAACTGAGTGAAATACTTCCACTTGATAAGCCCTGCTTCAACATTGTTAAGTGTCTCGATGATGTAAAATGCTGGATGGCACTTAAATGAAAGCAAAACTGATGCTCTTCGCCCCTTATTTCTACCTACCTCGGGCCACTCTCCAGAAATATTCACCCATACACAAAAGAAACGTGGAATAATTTACCGCTTGCGATCCGCTCTGTCTCCACCTTGAATGCTTTTATATCTTGGCGTTTGACTCTTATGCATTTTTTTTTTAATCCAAAGCGACTTACATTGCCCTTATTACAGGGCCAATCCCCCTGGAGCAACATGGAATAAAGTGCCTTGCTCAAGGACACACTGGTGGTGACCGCTGGGATCAAACCAGCAACCTTCTGCATATCAGTTCCATGGTTTAACCCACTGGACCACCATGTCATCTTATTGTTTGCTTTGTGCTGCACTTGAGGCAGTAGAAATGTGCTTTATAAAGACTAAACTAAACTAAGCTAGGTATGAATATGCCTCCCCCCTCAGAATTTGGGCTTGCATGATGTCTCTGCCAAAGACAAACCAAGTTGCTCAATACTTACAATGTAATGATTTTGCAAGAGGCTTAACTGTCTTAATGTCAAGGTCACTGTCAGTGTTAAGAAACATTGCAGCCAATCATAAACTTAAGTTTGAAGATGTTTCCTGATTTGGATGAATGAAGGTATTTTTTATATATCGGGTGTCATAAGGGTGAATACATTACAAGAAAGTTATAAAATGCTTGGAGTCTTCTACTCTTGGCTCTTCTTGTTCAGGTCATTCTGAAAGGAACAAGGTCCTTGTTTTGGCAAAAACCTGGTAATAAATATATATATACATATATATATTTTGTGGTAATTTCCAGCTGCTTTAGTAACAGCAGTTGTTGCAATTCTTTCATCAGTAACATTGTGACTTCTCTTGCAGTTAGAGGTGAGAATCGCTCTCTCTTTTACTTATTTACTTATACAACTCTCTGGACTTTATTTGATCTTAAAAATCATTGTTTATTATTTCGCAGAACAGCCATGGTGGTCTACACAGTAACGGCGCACACAGGAAAGGGGCTTACGGCGGGCACCACTAGCCTTATCTACATCCAACTGCGTGGTACTGAGGCTGAGAGCGAAGAACAGAATCTAAATCGCATTCAGGGCTTCTGGCAAGGATCGGTAAGTGAACCCAATTCACTTCAAAGTAAAAATTCTGAGGAAAAAAATCAGAATTTTCATGAAAAAAAAAAAAATACTGTGATTATAAAGTCACAAATATGCAAAAGAAAAATTGTGTCAAGGAACCACATCACTTCACATTGCGAGGCTGTAGCCTAGCTCCACCTTCATGGCACCATGTGCAAACATTACTGAGGAGGCACAACAAGTATGGAACATTGAAACGGGTCTGGACTGTAAAATAACCACATTCCTTCACTTTGCACTCAGACTGAACCTACTCCTCAGTCCGCGTCACAAGGGCATCATCCAGAGAGAGCCTCCAGAGTCAACAACTTTGAAGGCAAGCTATGAAAGGAAGGAAGCCTAAAGCCCAATCTATCTATGGACACTATTTAGGATGTTCACGAGAACCGCTATCAATTTAATTTAGGCCTAATAGCCACTTCCTCCCTTACGTGTGGGTATAGGATTCCTGTTTATGGTGGCATGGTGTGATGAGGTACAGCCGAGCAATGTGGTTCCTTCACCCTATTGTCCCAAGTTTTTTCTTGCAAATATTCATATTCAAATATGAAGGTTTTTTGAAGGTTGTACTTATGTCTGTGCAGGAGCGAACATTTAAGATAAACTGTAAGGCGTCCCTGGGAGAGCTCGTATCTGTCAAGCTCTACTCCAAGCCGTTCATGGGTCTTCTTTACAACCAGTGGTTCTGCGATAAGATCTCGGTCAACACGCCAGAAGGGGACAAGATTTTGTTTCCGTGCTACTGCTGGCTTGACTGTAACGAGAGGCTTGTTTTAAGACCTGCTAAAGGTAGGTACTCCCATAGCAAAATTTCACATTTAGCAGTGTACTTGTTCATTGGTGATGTCTTGCAAATGTATTGCACTGCGCGCACACACATCATATGTCATTTATTTTGATCTTAACACAGTGAAAGTATTACAGCTCCAAACATTAATGTAAGCTTTCTGCAGGTTAAAAAATAAAGCACCTTGGTTTGCTGACCAATTATAAGTTACTGACCCTACAAATGTAAATTGAGTGACTTCTTCAAAACCCGGGCCTCTAAAACTGTTCAATTGTTAAGATGTGTTGATTTATTTAATCTGTAAAATTGCTTGAGACTGTTAAGTCAAGATGAGAATCAGAAAAGGGGAAATTCAAGCTGTTCCTCCGTTGTTTGATTTTTCTAAGCACTTTATTTGAACATACATCATTTTCACATTTTATTTATCTTCTCTGAAATGCAGCCCTTTTATTTATTTAATGAGAAAACGCTAAACATATCTACAGTCGTACATATGTTCAGTTCTATGTTATGTGACAATAAATATTGTACTGAATTAATTCGATTTGACAGTCGGGTAGTGAATACATGCAGATGTTGATACAACTAATAGGCCACTTAAATATATATCAATAACTAGTTAGACATTATGATATTCCAGACCTTTGCTTCAAGACATTTTCTCTAACTGGACCTCTTTAAGTTTTAGTTGAATACCCCTGCTCTAGTGGTTATGGGTAGACATGACATTGACATATTCATAAATCATTTTAAATGCATATAAGATCAATTAGTTGCCAGTGGAATATGGAGGACTGGCAGTTTAATGTATTGTTTTATAAGTTTTATTAAACTACATTTAAAAACACAAATTAAATAAACAACTTTAAAATTGTCTATTAATTTGTCCATTTAAACGTGATTAATTATATAGATTTTTATGTTTGAATTATTACATTGACAAATTGATACTTCATTTTATTTTTAAGTGGCACTCCCGTTCCTCCATAGTGGAAACCCAGTCCAATTAGTGGCTGATACATTAGCAACTTGGAGGTGAAACAAGTGTTCATATTTAGAGAATACTAATTCAATAATGGTCATGGTTTTACTATTTTCATTTATGGGGGTGATGTCTGGGGTGTTTGGGATATCACACAGAGAGTTATTGCCTATATATTTTAATGAACCAGTCCATTTGTACAGCACAGCGTTTATAATACATTTTTATTGTTACTTCTTGCATACTTTTAATTCTTTACGGCAGGTCCACCAGCCGAGCATGCCTAGTTATGTAAACACACACACTTTTTTATATTGCAGAACATTTGTCTTCATATGATGGAGAGATAGTGTCCAAAGTGTCAGATGCTCAAATAAAAAATAAAATAAAGTATATCATTGTTGAGATGTTCATTGGGTGATGCTTGCTGATGTACTCTATATGTAGTTGTCATTCAAATGTTTTTTCAAATGTGATAAAAAAAAAAGTCATTGTCCAGTCAGCATCCTATGATCAAGTAATGACATACAAAATACAGCCTACATTTTTTCTTCAAAAATTCTGTTGGCTGCGAACATAAACAAATTTATATTTTAATTATTTTTGGATAAATTTTGCCATTTGCATTTCAGCTTCACTTGTGTTCCAGGACACCAACCTCATAGCCCAAAGACACAGGACGAGGCAGCGAGAAGAGCAACAAAAGTTATTTAGGTTTGTGGACAGCAGGCCAATACAAGTCGGGTGTGACAGCGAAGTGTCTGCTTTATATTAAAATAAATTCAGTGAAATTAAATTCCTTCCGGTGAATATTTTACTCCCAGGTGGCGCGTGCATGCTCAAGGCATCCCTCAAGTTATCGATTACGACACTGCCCTCGCTCTGCCAGCTGAAGTCCGATTCTCTTTCACAAAGGAAACCGAGTTTTACTCCAGTGCTGGAAAGCAGTAAGTGACCCTCCTGTAGGGTTCATCTCTTTGTTACAGATTGTTCATGGTTTGCTGGACCCAATATTGGGTTTTTAGAACAACACAATCATAAGAATTTAGGGAAACAACTGAACAGAAGTCGAATCTATTATAATTTCAGTTGCGAACAGTATGGACAGTAGACCTATTCATAGTTAATCTTTGCAATAATGGCTACCTCTTCCAGATCGCAATTATCGGTATTAGCAGCAGGTTCCCATCAGTGTAGTTTTACTCAGAATAAATACATAAAATATATCACTGTTGCAACTGTGTGAGTGTTGGTGTAGTTTCACACACTGCATGCCATCTGTTTTTCCACCATGTTTGCTTTTCTCATCTATGATTTACACATTTCTGTTGCATCCGGGTTCCACGGACCCAAGCACCACAGGAGAGGCAATGTCAGTCCATTACTTTGGAGTATGCTTTATTCAAAAATGAATCAGGAAAATGAGTATTTGTCATGTATACTCGGATAAAATTGGGCTACCCAATGTTATGGTAACTCCAGAGACGCATTTAGAGAGAGTTCATAAGTAGTGGGCCATTTCACCATTATTTGGACAATTGTATCCATGTTTTCTGTTTGTAGGTTAGCCTAAATATGTGTTTTTTAGTTATAGATTGCACTGGTGGAAATGCTGAATATTCATAGCTAGATTTAATTTTAGTTAAAAATTAACTGTGGTGATCTGCAAACATGATATACAGTGTATTTTGCATGGAAGGGGATGGCATTCGCAAAATAGCTCTAGAATAGTCTTATCGAAACAGTAATAATATGATTATAACCAATAAATAATATTCTCACAACTAAAGATAGGATGGATCATAGGTTGTATATCAAGGTTAGTTCAACTATTAATGTTTGCGCTGTGTACCTGTGTGTGTGTAGGTTAGCTGCTCTGAAGCTAACTGGATTAGCTGACTGCAGAAGATCGTGGGAAAGCATCAGCCAACTGGAAGTAATCCTTTGTGAAAACAGAAACAAAACCATTGGTATGCATCTTAAAGGAATGAACTGTTCAAAATGACTGTATTGCACATAAAGTACTGTCTGTACTGTAGCATATGCTCTGACATAGCATGTTTTGCAGATTACGTTCAGGAGCACTGGGATGAGGATGAGTTCTTTGGCTACCAGTATCTGAATGGCCTCAATCCCATGATGATCCAGCATTGCTCAAAGCTGCCCGAGAATTTCCCCGTCACAGACGACATGGTCAAAGACTCCTTAAGCGGGAGCAGCTTGGAGCAGGAGATGAAGGTACGATACTTGCTACTGGCAATGATTTGAAATGACTGGGTCTGGTTTGCCTTTGTTTTGTCTAATTTCCTGTGTTTCTTCATTATTTGGTGTGATCTACCCCCATGGGCAGAAAGGGAACATCTTCCTGTCTGACTATAAGATGTTGGATGGGCTGGTGGGAAATGAAGTCAGTGGCAGGCAGCAGTATCTCACGGCTCCCCTGGTCCTGCTGTACTGCAACCCTCATGGCATGATGATGCCCATCGCCATTCAGGTGAGTATCTTGCCTCTGAAGTGCAGAAATCCATGTGTTATGAATATAACCTCGGTTCTCTGAGGGAGAATGCAAGACATCACCCTGTATGGGATATCACCTTGAGCATATCCAAGCTGATGCCAATTCTAATCCTGCTATGCAGTTGAAGAGTGCTGATGCTCTCGGCCACAACTTAAACAAAGAACTTAAGGCCACAAAACAGACAACACAGTCAATGCAATCTCCTTAAATCAGTGACTACTGTGAATAAAGCAGTCAAAGGAAGACTACAGGACAGCAAGGAAAGACTGGTTTGCAGCGGAGAAGGAGTGGGCGGTTGGTAACCCAACCACTAGTCTCACAAAGTGAGACCCTCATTATCTACCACGAAGACTACAAAGAGAAGACAACCCGCAGGTCCTCCGAGAGGTGGGGTGAAAGATTGGACCAACCGGCCGGACTTCATGGAAACATCTGGAATGAACTCTGCTGACGAGAGAAGCTTGCAGGTATGTGGGTGTGGATGGAAGAATGTGACCATGTTCAGAGGGCTAGGGGATCCACCAGGGAAGAAGGAAATGTGGAGAGAAAGGGCAGCAGGAGACTTGCACTGCTACGGCAGGTTAGACAAGAGGGACCAAAGCCCAGGTTGAAGACCACAGCGCCAGCGGACCCATTGCTGGAAGAAGCCCCCACCTATCTTGAAAGACCAGAGCCAAGAAGCACGGAGAAGCAGGCACCAACCAGGAGAAGCAAGATCAAGTGGCCAAGGGCCAATGAGGCTTCACGTCTCCGTTTGCAGCTCCTCCCTGCCTGCACGTGGCTACTCTCGCCGATCGGTTGCATCCAGCCACAGCCGATGTTGAACACACCTAACCACATGGCCAGCAATGATAAATACAAGCCATGTGCTCACACAAAGACACTGTTAGACACTAAGGGGTGCTATTACGCATCTTCTGAATGAGTACAGAATCTCCTGATCAAAACACAAGTGAGGAAGATGAAAAGTAAGTAAGCAGATGCATATGTAAAATAATGTGATCGTAAGCATTAAACATCATATAAATCGAAACTATCTAATTTTACTGAATGAAATGTCGCCACAGGACGAGCTATAGGACTGCAAGCATTAGGGGTGTTGATGGACTCCATCTACTCCATCTGTGTTTGATGATCGTTCTGAATCTGATCTGGATGTAGTCTTTGACAAAAACGTTATTTTCTCAGCTTTTTGCAACAAAATGTTTCTTTTTTTTATGAAACTTACCCATATGTCTGCACTGCAGACTCCTCTTGAAGATTTTCAAATCCATGCTTGAAGACGGCTCGACCAGGGACCCAGGTCTTCTGGAGATGATGGCACTTAAAAGTCTTCAAAGCAAAGCAGGAATGCTTAACTGAGCGCAATGAAAATACTTCCAACAGCTCAGCTGTAGAAGGGAAAGAGGAGGAAACTGTAGTGTGCACCGGCTAGCGGGATTAGAATTAGCTTCAGCTGGGAAATGCTCAAGAAGCGATATCCCATACAGGGTGACGTCGAAGTGCTTCTACCTGCGGGACCTAGGCGCCAAATGGCAGGGGGAGGGGGCATTATTAAATTAAATACAGATGAAAGAATCTTGAAAGAGGAGGTAAATGATCAAATTAATCAAAAGAAACAAAGGAAAGATTATATGTAATGTACAACATGAGTAGGCAAAATTGTCTGAATGATTAAACATTAAATAAACCTTTTTTTTAATATGTCATTGTCTTCATAGACTAATTATGACAGATGCCTTAGAAATCCTTCGTCATTTTCTTGAAAGAGCCCAGATTCCCTCAGAAACTGTTTGTACCATTTTCACACATTAATCTGCACAGTTAAAGCAAAAGCCCAGCAAAGAGAATCCCATCTTCCTCCCATCGGATTCAAATGCTGACTGGAAACTGGCCAAGATCTTTGTCCGAAACGCAGAGTTTGGGGTTCACGAGGTCGACTTTCACCTGCTGAGAACTCACCTGCTGGCAGAAGTGTTCACCATGGCAACGTTGCGCCATCTTCCCTCTCCACACCCTCTCTACAAGGTATTGAATCTGTCGCACATTAGTTGGTTTGACATGTGTGAACAGTGAGGGCTCCTATGTGTGTTACTTCTATACTATTTGACGGTAGGGGAATTTTTCAGTTGTATACTGCAACTTACTTTTCCTTCTGTAGCTCCTCTTTCCCCATATCCGATACACGCTCCAGATCAACATCATGGCCCGGGGTCTGCTGATATCCAAGGATGGGGCAATTACCAAGGTATGCATATGGCATGGTTGAATTTAGCAAATTTCTCCTCACGATCCTGTCTACCTGCAGACATATCTTGTAAGATTGGGAAACAAATGCATATGGCCCTTTAATGTCTTCTGTGATGACTAACAATCTACTCTTTTCCTAAATTTATTATTTTTCATTTATCTTTTGGGGAAATTATTATTGGATTTGTGGTGCCAGAACCTTGTTTATAGCCTTTGACCTAACATTATATCATGTGTCTTCTCTCCATTAATGACCATACTTTTAGTATGCAGGAGTAGGTGGAGAGTCATTGGATAATTTGCTGAAGCGTGCCACTGCCTCCCTGACCTACAGCTCCCTCTGTCTTCCCGATAACATCTCTGAGAGAGGTCTGGAGAATGTTCCCCACTACTACTACAGAGATGATGGGATGAAACTGTGGAAAATCATCAACAAGTATGACTACTAGTGGAGTTTAGTCTAGTGATTTATTGATACCTCCAGTTTTTAGGGGCTGAACTAATACATCCTGGTGCACTTTCTGATTCATATTTCAACAAGTATGGTGTCAATTATACAGGTTCATGGGTTTAATAGTCAGTAAGGACATGCTGTACATGTCGCTTTGAATAAATTCCTGCTAAAGAAATAAATGCAGAACAAATCTACAAAAACAGTAAAGCTGTAAATATGTAAACCTGGAAAACATCTGACTGTGAGATTGCTTACAGGTTTGTTGCAGCTTTCTTGTCACACTACTATCAACATGATGCCCACATCCAGAAGGACACAGAGCTACAGCGTTGGATCAGTGAGATATTCACCAATGGCTTCCTGGGAAGAGATGGCTCAGGTCTGTTATCAGTCCGTTATCGGTGCTGTTGATGCAGCAAGTGTGATTTCTGGTGGAATAAAAAGTGTCCAGACCAATGAGTTTTGAGGAATTGTTGCTATATCAGAACAATTCATCCAAAAAAGGTTTCCTTTCTTTTTTTGTGTTCAGCCCAGTATTTGCACAGCATAGGGTATACACTGATCAGGCATAACATTATGAACAATGACAGGTGAAGTGAATAACACTGATGATCTCTTCATCACCTGTTAGTGGGTGGGATATATTAGGCAGCAAGTGAACCTTTTGTCCTCAAAGTTGATGTGTTAGAAGCAGGAAAAATGGGCAAGTGTAAGGATTTGAGCGAGTTTGACAAGGGTCAAATTGTGATGGCTAGGCGACTGGGACAGAGCATCTCCAAAACTGCAGCTCTTGTGGGGTGTTCCCGGTCTGCAGTGGTCAGTCTCTATCAAAAGTGTTCCAAGGAAGGACCAGTGGTGAACCGGCCACAGGGTCATGGGCGGCCAAGGCTCATTGATGCACGTGGGGAGTGAAGGCTGGCCCGTGTGGTCCGATCAAACAGACGAGCTACTGGAGCTCAAACTGCTCAAGAAGTTAATGCTGGTTCTGATAGAAAGGTGTCAGAATACACAGAGCATCTCAGTTTGTTGCGTATGGGGCGGCACAGCCGCTGGCCAGTCAGGGTGCCCATGCTGACCCCTGTCCACCGCCGAAAGCACCAACAGTGGCAAGTGAGCATCAGAACTGGACCACGGAGCAGGGGTCTAGTGGAGTCCATGCCTCGATGGGTCAGGGTTGTTTTGGCATCAAAAGGGGGACCAACACGTTATTAGGTCACAATGTTATGCCTGATCGGTGTACATATTTGCTTTGAGGCACAACATCTTTTGTAAAACCCACTGTATTTCACTGTTTCATGAAAAATAATTGAACCAGGTCAATAGTCAAACATAGTTTATAGTTTAGGGCTCCACTCTCCATGTAAGTGTGTGTGCGTGTGTGATTTCAGTGCATGTGTCTGTGTGCATACATCATGAATGAATGAGCCAGGAGAAGAACCATGGGTAAGGTAGCATTGCTGTGTGTGTGTGTGTGTGTGTGTGTGTGTGTGTGTGTGTGTGTGTGTGTGTGTGTGTGTGTGTGTGTGTGTGTGTGTGTGTGTGTGTGTGTGTGTGTGTGTGTGTGTGTGTGTGAGAATGCTGTTTGTAGACTACAGCTCAGCATTCAACACCATTGTGCCCTCCATACTTGACATTAAACTCCGGGCTCTCGGCTTAAACAGCTTGTTATGCAGCTGGATCCTGGACTTCCTGTCAAACAGACGCCAGGTGGTCAGAATGGGCAGTAACATCTCCTCACCACTGACTCTCAACACTGGAGCCCCTCAGGGCTGTGTTCTCAGCCCACTCCTGTACTCTTTGTACACACATGACTGTGTGGCAACCCACAGCTCCAACACCATCATCAAGTTTGCTGACGATACGACGGTGGTAGGTCTCATCACTGACAATGATGAAACGGCCTACAGAGAGGAGGTGCACACTCTGACACGATGGTGTCAGGAGCACAACCTCTCCCTCAACGTCAGCAAGACCAAGGAGCTGGTGGTCGACTTCAGGAGGAATGAGAGAGAACACCGCCCCATCACCATCGATGGAGCACCGGTGGAGAGAGTCAGCAGCTTCAAGTTCCTCGGTGTCCACATCACAGAGGAACTCTCATGGTCCGTCCACTCCGAGGCCGTTGTGAAGAAGGCTCATCAGCGCCTTTTCTTCCTGCGACGGCTGAGGAGGTTTGGAATGAGCCGCCACATCCTCACACGGTTCTACACCTGCACCATAGAGAGCCTGCTGACTGGCTGCATCACCACCTGGTACGGCAACAGTACCGCCCGCAGCCGCAAAGCCCTGCAAAGGGTAGTGCGCACGGCCAGCTGCATCATCGGAGGTGAGCTTCCCTCCCTCCAGGACATTTATGTCAGGCGGTGTGTGAAGAGAGCTCAGAGGATCATCAGAGACTCTAGCCACCCGAACCATGGGCTGCTCTCACTGATGCCATCAGGCAGACGGTACCGCAGCATCAGATCACGCACCAGCCGACTCCAGAACAGCTTCTTCCCACAAACAATCAGACTCCTTAACTCTTGACCCATCAGGATCATAACACACACTGGACAGAATATCACTCAGCACAACCCACTGTAGATAAACACACATTATATACACATTTATTTATCATACAGCATCTATTGCACTTTGGATTTCAATTTTTCAATCTGTGAATAATATTTTATACTGTACATTGTATATTATTATTACTATTATAGCGTAATGTATATTGTTTAGTGTATGTTTAGTGTATATTGTTTAAAGTATATGTATATTGTAAGTATGTGTATATTGTTTAAAGCTGTGAGAACTACACTCACATTGTGTAAATTATTTATTGTTTATTGTAGAGTTTACTGTGCTGTGAGTAATTGTGGGCGCATCAGTGTAATCTGATGCTGCTTTAAATGTTGTACATGTCATGTCATGACTACCATGTTGCTCGGAACTGCACCTAAGAATTTCACCTACTGTTGCACTTGTGCATATGTAGAGTGACAAATAAAGTGATTTGATTTGATTTGATTTGATTTGATTTTGATTTTGTGTGTGTGTGTGGACTGGTAATCAGAGGTGGACAAAGTACACAACTCTATTACTTGAGTAAAAGTAAAAGTACTACTGGTCAAATATTACTCCGTTACAAGTGAAAGTTCTAAAAACAGATTTTTACTTAAGTAAAAGTACAGAAGTATTTTTTTTTAAAAGTACTTAAGTATCAAAAGTACATTTCCTTTTGTATGTCAATGCATTATTTTATTACTGTTGCATTGTTGTATAAATGCACGCTATGCCATGGTGGTTTAAGCCAATCAGTGATGCTCCATCCGACATGCAAGCATACGACCACCTTAAACTAATTTCAATACTTATATAAAAGTAACAACGCTCTTTACAAAGCTGCTGTCACTTTAAGGCAGAATGCATGGACCCTATACTCTGATACTGCATCCGATATTCTCCCAACTGTTTACTCTTCTCTTTCTCCCAGACATTTACATTTTTTTACATTTTATGAGACATGCGTCAAGTATATGCCAACTAAACTAATCTTTAATCTTTTGAGAAAACTGAAACACACTTTTAGTATGGCCATGGTGCTCACACTGTGCCAAGGAACCGTCTTTTTCCATTTTGCTATAAACTGATCAGTGTTCAAAAAATTGTTAGGAAACTTCACATGACCCTAGATAAATAAATAAAAACCTTTTAAAGAAGAAAAAATCATCCGCTTTCAAAGCTGCTACAGAAACGACTTTCGACTTTGTGGACTTTGATAGAAATGTAGTGGAGTAAAAAGTATGATATTTGTCTTTCAAATGTAGTGAAGTTAAAGTAAAAGTATCCCTAAAAAATAATACTCCAGTAAAGTACAGATACTCAAAAAGTGTACTTAAGTACAGTACTCAAGTAAATGTACTTAGTTACTGTCCACCTCTGCTGGTAATCATCACGTTATGGGGACAAAATGTCCCCACAAAGATAGCAATATCCGAAATCCTCATCCTTGTGGGGACATTTTTAGGTCCCCATGAGGAAAACATCTTATAAATCAGACTAAGTGATGTTTTTTGAAAATGTAAAATTGCAGAATGTCTCCTGTGAGGGTTAGGTTTAGGGGCAGGGGCAGTGTAGGGGGATAGAATATACGGTATGTACGGTATAAAAACCATTACGCCTATGGAAAGTCCTCATAAAACATGAAAACCAAACATGTGTGTGTGTGTGTGTGTGTGTGTGTGTGTGTGTGTATTTGTTTGCATGTGTGTGTTCCTCACTGAGTTCCTCACAGAAACGGCTTTTCATTCTTCTTCCCAGGGATACCATCATCTTTTCAGACCTTGAAAGATCTTATCAAGTTTGTTACCATGGTGATCTTCACTGCATCAGGCCAACATGCCGCTGTTAACAATGGACAGGTCAGATAATACTAGTCAATTCACTTCTAATCCTTAGATTGGCTGTTGAGCTCAAATATCAACAACCTTTCACGAGTTTTAACTGTTGTCTGTTATTAACATGACCTCAATATGCTTTAACCCCCTAGAGCGAGTAGGATATGACAAGAAAAACCTGTCCATGTCCACTTCCCATGGCTTCAGTGATGTTAATTATGTGCTCTTATTATTCTGAATATTTAGCTTATATGTCACAGTTTTCACTAATTATTTTCCCCCAGTTTGACTTTGGCGGCTGGATGCCTAACTACCCCACTGCCCTCAGAAAGCCCCCTCCCAAGGAGAAAGGCCAAACCACTGAGGACACGATCCTGGAGACCCTACCGGATGTGAGTACGACGGTGAATGGGATGGCAGTCCTGAGACTGCTGAGCAAGGACTCTGCAGACCATGTGAGTTTGTACATCACCAGGGCACATGTGAAAAGACTGCAATTCACTTTTGCTGTGGACAAACTGAATGACATTCTTGTTCATCATATTACTCTGGATGACAATGGCTTACTTAAGGCCCTTTCACACCAGACACAAAAAAGCGAATAGTTTGTGTCAAAACAATTCAAAACCGAAAGTTTCAGAGTTAAAAAAAAATACATTGAAACGGAATAAAATAAACATTGTTTTTCCGTTACAGCAAATTCATGTTCGGTGTGGAAGCACTCATTACACAAACAGCTGATCAAAAAATAAAACCATCGCGTGAATTATTTGCGCGTCAAAATCGCGTCCAGTGTGAAAGGACCTTAACACTACTTTTATTCCTCTGGTTTGCATTACCTGACTGTTACATTACAAAGGACGTTTAGCAAACTAATATGTATTAAAAGCAACACCCCATATCACGTGCCAAACTTTCCTCTCCCATCTGAGTTTTTTTTAATTGCCCTCTCACGCTAATTTGCCCTGTTTAGTAAATCTGGCCCGTAGTGTGTTAAACATGATTATAAACATGAGTATTATCAAAGTGTTATTTACGATTACAATCTTCATGCCCTGTCCGTAGTACCCTCTGGGATGTTTCCCAGAAAAGCTGTATGATGAAGAGGTCCCTTTCAAGCTCGTTGAAGATTTCCAGAAGGACCTGAGAGAGTTGTCAGATCTCATCGAGGAGCGGAACAAGAAGTTGGAGCTTCCCTACACCTACCTGAACCCCAAAAATGTGGACAACAGTGTGGCCATTTAAACGGATACAATAGTCCTTCTTAATACGTCTGTCTTTCTATTAATAGCTTTGTCAATAAAAATAAGACCAAAGCAAAAATAACTCAAAGTGAGATCATGGATTTTGGCTTTCAGGAAAAATTAAATAAATACTGTGAAAGGCACGGCCTAAGATATGTGATGCATTTTTTTTTAACTTGTGGGTTCTGAGATATAAAATCTTACAACTGTGGTGCCCTCTAGTGTCATAAAACAGTACAACCCTGCAATAGTAAACGTGATACAACTTAAACAGTCCCATCTTTATTGCTTGTGTCTGTGTTACAGTGCAAAATACAGTATGATGCAATTAACCTTTGTTGTTTGTTTATTCCAAAAACAACGGTGTGTGTCAGATAAATCCCAGATAAATAAATAAATCCCAGATAAAGTCAGATAAATCCCAGCACATAGAGACTCTTTCATCTAGATATTATCACATAGAGACTGTGTCTGTTCCCCGAATTAACAAATACAAAAAACCACAAACAAAATGTCCAACAAATAAACAACAGATATAATACAGATGAACAAATGATAAAGCTTGGGTTGCTAATTGTGAAATTGTTGATGCTCGTATGGCAGCGTGTGAGAGGAATTACGAGACAAGCCGACCTCGTTAAGAGCACCTCCCGACCTCACGATCATTTTTAAACTTTGCTGTCGGCTTGAATTCGTGCCATGTGTGCGGTTCAATGAGCCGATGTTTCGATCGATCTGAAGTTGACCAATCAGGTGCAGAAGAAGAAAGCGACGATGGCAGCGCCACAACGAATTTGGACACTTGAAAAAGAGGATAAACTCGCTGAACTCTGGCAGGAACAGCTGTCTTTCATATCTTACTTTAAAAAAAATCTGGTCACCCTAAATAAATGGAGAAGGCATAGTTAGACAGAATAATTGAACGTTGCTGTTTTTTTCTGGTATTGTTTATACAGCACAAGATGTCCAAACGAGAATGTCCACACTAAGGGCCCAGTTTGGGAAACTAATAAAGGAAAAACCAAGTGGTAGTGGCTTTAAACAGCCAACAGCCAGGCAAAAATGGATTTTGCAACACCTGCAGTTCGCCTCAGCAGGAGGAAGGTTTAATTTTCTTTCATCCAAGGCAGCTCTCAAATCAGACTGTGCGAATAAACCTGCATCTGAAACTCTGCCTTGCACTCCCACATTTGTGTAAATAAATCTGTAGTGGCCATCCTCAGGATGGAGAACCTGGACTTATAGTTGTAGAATGTGCTGCCACTGTTGGCTGGGGGCTGAATAAAGATATGCTTTCCGTCTATTGCACCAAAGCAATGAGGGTATTGCCACTTCATTTCAAATTCTTCTGCAATTTTCCTCCACTGTTCTTCAGAAGTTGGTGTTTGTAAACATGACATTATCAGATTTACAACAAACAGCTAGTTTGATATACAGGTGCTGGTCATATAATTAGAATATCATCAAAAAGTTGATTTATTTAACTAATTCCATTCAAAAAGTGAAACTTGTACATTATACTCATTTATTACACACAGGCTGATATATTTCGAATGTTTATTTCTTTTAATTTTGATGATTATAACTGACAACTAAGGAAAATCCCAAATTCAGTATCTCAGAAAATTAGAATATTGTGAAAAGGTTCAATATTGAAGACACCTGGTGCCACACTCTAATCAGCTAATTAACTCAAAACACCTGCAAAAGCCTTTAAATCAGTGGTCACCAACCTTTTCAAGCCAAAGATCCCTGACCTCAGCCTTGATGAAAGGCAAGAGCTACCTATAGATTTTTCATGGGCGATTCAGAGTTTTTTTCTTTATTTAAGCACATTTATTTGTTGTTTATTTGCTCTATAACAGGCCAAACTGACCTTAAAAAAAATTGACATTTGCCAAACAAAGATACACATATGTAGCATGAGCAGTTGTTTTTTATTTAAATTATTGCATAATTTGAAGACTTAGAGTAAATACAGAATGCTCTGACTTTAGCTTTGTGAAATTGTAACATAAGACACACCTGCCCAAAACAAAAATAGATGGACTGAATAAAAATGCTAATTCACTCTCTGACAGTAGGAGGTGCTTATGGAAAACAAGCATTTATTTGGGTACCGCAGTAAAATGCCATAGAAACTATTCTGAAGACAGTCAGTTTTGTTCAGGGATACATTCATGTAACCCCCCCTCCCCAATTCAATATCTATATTTTTCTTCCTATATTTCAAGCTTCCCAAAGAGTGATCTTGCTGGGCCTATTAGGCTGGTCCACTTCATGTGTTTTTACAGATCAGATATTTATCTGATTTATAACCATTCCATTTACACTTGGCCACATAAATGTGTCTGCACAAAACGGATATAAATCCAATCTTCAATTCCCACGCTATATGCCTGTTCACATCATCATGTATATGAGTTCACATCACCAACATTTTATTGGTCAACAGTTAATTCAAATACCGCAAAATGAGAGAGAGAGTGGCATAAGAACTGATCATTTAGTTTCTTTACCTTTAATGATGATGATGATGATGATTGTGTATTGAGCGTCTGCAACTTTTACTTTAATTTGTGTCAGTTTGCTGAAGAGATATTCAGCTGATCGCCTGCGGCGATGCGTGCTGCAGTAGCGCTGTCATATCTAACTATAACATTGGTCGATTTGTGCTGTGCGAATTTTGAGGTTGTATATCTAAAAGCGGACATTGAGCCGACACGTATCCCATCACAAGGCTTGGATGCTAGCAAGGAAATTAATTTGAACCATCACAGACCATACCACATATATCCAGGCCCATCAGGAAGTTCTATGCAAAAATTAACAACCCGCCCCCCCAACTTTTTAAGAACCACGAGAGTTCATAACCCACAGCAATTCACCAGTGATGGCCCCACTGTTTCAGCTCCAGACAAATGGTCTTCTTCAGCTAAGTTACAGAGCAGATGTAGACAGGCCACAGCAAACATGATCCAGCCCACAGTAATACACTCTGTCATACTGACCACAGCACAACACTAACCTGGCTAAAGTGCACAAAGTTTTATGAGGCCTACATCAAAGTGTTCCCTGCACAAGTGGCGGCACTGATGGAAGGAACCAGGATGCAAAGTGTGGTTCACAGTTATTGCATGATGCTAGAAAGCTGCGTCTAACAGCCAGTCAGGCAAAACGAGTCCCAAAACGAAGCACCACAGATCCCCAAAAATGCCTTCTGTAAAACGTTGCAAGCAAGACACAAGGGTTTTGAATTCAAGTATATCAATACCAATGGCGACGAACACAGATTAAAGCCGAAACCCAGGGTTGGCATAAACTAATCTTAAAGTTACCTGGCTACCCATCTAAACCTAAACCGGCTTCATGGTACAGGCCTCTGGTATCTTCACGGTTTAACAGTAACACAGAAACTGCCCTCTGTGACCTAGGGTGAATTCGAAATCGCCCCCTATACCCTTAAATAGGGCATTATTTGAGGGGACGGCCATTTGTAGGGGTGTCCGAAACCATAGTGGACGTTATTGAGTGCACTCATTCAATCCCACATTGCACCGCAATAACGAGTGAACAGCCAATGAACACACAACGGCTGTCCGAATTCACTCATTCGTTTTCATTCACTCCTTCAAGTGAACTAACGTAGGGAATAGTGAATGAGGGTTTAGGGGGTGATTTTGGGTTCAGCCCTAGTTTTCTCTGAAGTCGATTAGTTCATTAGTTTCCACCTGTGTTCATTAATTATCTTGTTTGTGTCAGTTCTTTCAAGGCCTCTGTTTTCACCCAGTCTCTGTCTGTCCTCGGAAGAGTTAATGCTATTGTTTGGTTGCCCTTCTCCTGAATCTCCTGTGTGTTTGTGATTTAAAAGCTATTTCATTGATCTTCATCATCGTGACATCAAACTGTTGCCAAACCTCTGTACATTTTTGTAAATGTTTTATTAACCACTGTAACGTTAACTCATTGCAAGCCCTCTGTAATCCTCAACATTAAATATTACAGTACACGATTTATCTTAGCAATGAATTTATCTCTCTCGACAAGGGTTTTTGCAGGTTTTAATAAAATGTAATTTAATATTTCCAGTACGTGCCCCAGGCATTCATAGTATTGACTCTTCAAACTCCCAAATTTCCAGTAGGTGCCCCAGGCTTGCATAGTATTGACTCCTCAAAGTCCTCTGCAAACTGGTTGAACCGGCTCATTCGGCTCTTTTTGAGTCTGACATGCTCCTTCAGCTGTGCGTCATCAACCCGAAACTAAATTCGATTAACCAGCTTAACTGCTTAAGCATTTTTGTAGACATATGAAAGTAATAAAGTCAAACTGGTTAGTAATAAGTGAAGATTGTAATGTTGATTTACAAGTTGTTAAATCATCCTTTACTGAGATTGTCATGATCCCAGCCTGTGTTGTGAGGACTCTTTTGTCATTTCCTGTCTTGTTTTGTAGTTCTTTGTAGTCTTCATGGATGATTACTTTTCCCCAGGTGGTAGCCACTCCTCTTGTTTATCTTGTAAACCTTGTTTCCCTTAGTGTATTCATACCCCAGTGCGTCAGTTGTTGCATGTGTGCTCCTGTCATTGGTTCTGCCTGCCTTCTGTGGCCTCATGGATTATCTCTGTTTATGTTTCTAATAAATGTTCGTGCTGCTTTTGGATTCTCACTCTGCTTCTTCCCTGCTCACACGTTACAGAGATATTGATAGAGTTAATGTCTTAAAGGCTGTGTGGCTCAGTTGTAGCTTTTGTGTTGTGTGTACGTGTATAGATGACGGACTCATTAATACTTAATATATAATGACTCGTCCTGAAAACCAGTTTCTCTTGTTTTGTTCATGTGTAGAGGGAAGCATCGAGTGGATCTGAGACTGTGAGAGATCTGGCAAGTACATTTTATCATTTTATTCAAAGCTGTAACATATCAATCACTGGAAATTCAAAGAACAACCAAGTTTATATACAAATCAAAAGCAGAATAGTCTATTTCTTCATTGGTTGAACTGGCTGGCGAATTGATGGAGTTTTTTAACCTCCACCAATAAAGAAACAATAATGCATATTTTGTTATACATTCCAATGCTAAATGTTTTATCATTTTAATGTTATTAATATTTTAATATAGGGCAATACACAAATTGACTTAATAAAATAGGCAGTGTGTTGAGTAAAAAACAATCAACAATGTCCAATTAAAGGGTTAGTTCACCCAAAAATGTAAATTCTGTCATTAATGACTGAGCCTCATGTGGTTGGACACCCGTCAGACCTCCGTTCATCTTCAGACACAAATGAAGATATTTTAGTGTAAATCTGATGGCTCTGAAATGCCTCCATTGGCTCAATGCACTTTACACTCTCAAGACCCTTAAAAGACACTAAAGACATCGTTACAAAGTCCATCTCACTACAGTGGCTCTACAATAACTTTATGAAGCGACGAGAATAGTTTTTGTGCGCAAAGAAACAAAACAAAATAACGACTTTATTCAACAATCGCTTGTCGTCCGTCTAGGCCTCTGACGTGAACTCACGAAGCACCACAATGAATTTTTGGGTGAACTAACCCTTTAAGCCTTACACAACACTATAAATATCTTGGGCTTGATACACTTCATACATGTTTTACATGGAAAGCACATTTTCACAAACTAGTAAAACTACTAATAAAGTTCAGCAGCGTTCCTGAGAATGAAGGATTCATGTAATATTACTGAATAACAAAGCAGATCAGAGTTGAGTGTCTGACTGTCTTCTCATCTGGTAGAAGTTAAACATTTCAGAGCTGCTGTTCAACACAACAGTTCAGACGAGGAAAAAAAGATTATCAAATATTATTTGAGGTGAGCGTTCCATCTTTCTTTAGTTGTTTTCATGTACATAGTGTGTCATTTTACCATGTGTCAATGGTAACTGCTTCTGAGATTTGAATGCTCATTTTGATGATTTTATCTAAACCTCAAACAGATGATCAAGTGTCTTTGAAAGTGAATCACAGAAAGCTGCACTGTAAACCCTAACACTCAAAATGATTAATTGGTTTGAGTAGAGCCAACTCAAATGAAACAAATTAGTGCTATCAAATGAACTTTTATGAGTATTTTGAACTTTATTTTTCTTTTGAGTTCTCAAAATGGACACATTTTAAGTCATCTGAATAGTTTCGAGTTTTATGAACTTACCAACTTAAATGTGACTGAAACTGGGCTGGGATTTCCATTTCCCAGCATGCTTTGCCATGACACTCAAACGGGAGAGTAAATGCTAAAATGAAGTGAATGTTAAGGTGTAGATTTAGTAGTGTTTAATGTTTTGGTATGCTAGTTTAGAAGAGTTTCTGTTATGTTGTGTTTTTTTGTAGGATTACCATCATGATGATTAGTGGAGCTTGAGAACATCATGTTGCCTTCATTCAACAAGTGCTATGCTAATGCTATCTAAGCACTGTGTAAATGATAAGCATTGCATTTACTGAATTAGCTAGTTAAAGTAGCCAATTTCCACTTTAATATTTAATATAACACTAAAATGTTTAATCTGAGATTACAAGATCATTTTGAGTTAAATGTATGAATTATTAGCTACAGAGTTGTTCTTCTTCTTTTGAGGCGGTGCTTCACTACACTTGTCATAGCCGGGCACTTTCTGAAATTGATCGTTTGCTGGGGCTGGCGTCTATAAAAGCTTTTCTTTGACTAACAAGGACGTTTTCAGCTCTGAAATTTACAGGATATTCTTATATTACCATGACCTTTTATATATCAAAAGATCAAGGGAAAGTTGATTTCTCAATTCATCACCTCTTTAAGAGTTAAAATGTATATGAGTACAAAAAATCGGCAATTTCTGCTTACTTAAATTTGACATTTCTTAACTCAAAAAACATTTGTGGCAATTGATTCCCTCAATTTTTTGAGTTTTGCCATTTTATTTGGGTTTACAGTGCACATTCTGATGTTGTTATCACATGGTGTTATTTCTCAGTTTCTCATTTGACTGTTTATTAGTGTGACTGTGTGACTAAAATGCATAAATGACTGTGATTCCTCAACAGTATTTCCTATCATGCGTATTGATAAGAAATGTGTATGATAATAAGAAATCTGTATTTCTTATTCCAATCAACAGTGTTTCTAAATTGGCATTATTGTCTTGCATTTACAGTATTAAAAAAAACATATGGTACTTTTAAATTAGATGGTACAGAGAAACATGAAATGTAGGTGAAAATAAAATATATTTACTATAGTAATTAATACTGAGACACTAAATTGAGCACTAATGACTTGAACTTGACTTGGACTTGGCTGTCTTGACTCTCTCGTGACATAGATCAAGATAAACCTTTTCATTACTACTGGAGCTGCCAGTTTGATACGTTTCAAATGATTATTAACCCTCTGGTGCTCTTCGGTCATTTCTGACCGGAACATTTTCGGTTTTGAATTTCTAAAAATCACAGCTTCATCAGAATGAAACGAAACTTGGTGACTTTATTGGCATTAAGACTGTGAACACACACAAAAAAATGAGGGCATGATTCAAGCATGCTAATTGGTCGTAAAAAAAAGTTTACCTTTCATTATCTTCGGTCACAAATGACCTACCATAGGAAATGAATGGGAAATCTGCAAAAACACAAAAATTCACTGAATATTTGTGTGCACAATCTACAAATCGGCCACAATGCTGAAAAAAAGTATACAGCAGTAAAGGGGAGACACTCTAAAACAGGGGTGTCAAACTCAAATACCCAGTGGGCCAAAATGTAAAACCTGAACAAAGTCGCGGGCCAACATTGAACAAATTAACCTTTTAATATGGACCCAAACAAGTTTTGCTTTAACATTGAATAAACAAGCATCGCTTATTACCATACAATATATATAATTTAATAGTGAAGACATGCAAAATCGAATTTCAAATGAAAAAACACATCAATGGCATTCATTTATTAAATAAATAAAATTTAAATAAAAATTGTATGCCTCTTTTCTATTTGCAGCCTTCTGATTTAAATACCAAAATAAACTTTTTCCACTGGCTAAGAATTTTACAAATAAAATGATAATAAATCAATCAACCATTCAAGCCCATGCCTTGTAGCAAGAAAAAGTGCATAAAGAAAACGTTAATTATTGCACACTGGTCTAATCTGATGTGCCCAAGCCAGATACCTGGCATCTCTTCTTGGATGCTAGTTCATCAATGACTACGTTTACATGGACAGCAGTAATCTAATTATTGACCTTACTCTGAATAAGGCAATAATCTGATTAAGGTGTTTACATGAGTTGCTTTTAGAATATTACGTTCATGTTCCCGTTTTACATGTTACAGAACATAGTTTGATTAATGGTACGTCATTACGTCCCCATGCCACGCTACGCTGTCCGGGGTCCAATCATAGCGCGACTTTAGTGGGTGTGTTCAAATCAATGGGCTCAGGCAACCCGCTGTAACTTTACCTGCGGGTGTCGCTGTTGGACAGTGTGACTTTATAAAAACGAGTGATTTTTATACTTTTTTTATGATATTATGATATTATATATATATATATAGTTTTATTTTTTGTAATATTAAATATTGTCTTTCAGGTTTTTTTAAGAGACACTGCCCATCTTGCCTCCTTCTTGACAGCCTACATTTCGAATAATAGTTTTGATAAATGATGAAAATGTGATGAAAAGGTTTCAAAATCGTGATTGTTTGGATTGTTTTTTTTCTGCCATCGAGCCACAAGCGTTCACTGAATGGCATATGGCTCGCAAGCCTAGAGGTTCCCGACCGCTGTTGTAAGCAGACAAATATGAATCTGGGATTACAGATACAAAATGATTGTATTTTACTTTTAAAATGAGCATTATTGCAACACAAAGAATTTTTTTTTAGAGGAGGCCGTGTCCGAGTGAGCAGAGTTTTTACGGTCTATGAGCAAGACACGCAGTCACGCACCATAGCAACACGTCATGGCAACGACATTTCAGACTGAAAGATACGTAAAAGATAAACGGGAATTTAAGCGCATTGTTTTGTACGTGCGGTTATATTAATTATAATTATAATTCTGTTTTTATTTGTCACAATATTATTGATGATTGTTTAGAGGGGCACTTTATATACTTTTGATACGAGCCCCCAAAGCCCTCCCCTCTGCACTTGCCTGGTGTGTGTGTGTGTGTGTGTGTGTGTGTGACCTGTCACAAAACGCGGCGGAAACTCCTTCACGACGTTAATAGTTAGATTAAGGTGTGTACATGTCTACAATGCACTTAGATAATGCGACTAAAACAGGCATACTCCACATGTCTTAATTCGATTTTTGTTTAATTCGAGTATGGCTTTAACCGGATTAAGGTAATTAGAAATCGCTGTTTACATGGTAGTTTCTTAATCAGAGTATGGTCTTAATCAGATTAATATCGGAGTATTGTTGTCCATGTAAACGTACTGAATGTCTGGGCTCAAGCTCTGAGCTGAAGAAATCCTCAGTATCGAGCGAAGATGTTCATCAGTCAGACGTCTCCTGTGAGTTGTTTTGGTCATCTTCATCGAGGAGAAAAGTTGCTCGCATAGATAAGTGCTGCCGAACATGGAGAGCATCTGAGCAGCTTGGGAGCGGAGCTGAGGCATTGTGTCAGGAATGAACCGTGGAAACTGTGCGGCGCCCACAGCATCATACTTTGACTTCAGCGTGTCGTTGCACTGGAGTTCAATCAGCTCCATTTGGATGTTGGTTGGTGCATTTTCCACATCAACTGCGAAGGGATTACTAAGCAGTTCAAACTTGCATTTCTGGGCATCGAAGTCGGCAAATCGCCGGCTAAACTCAGCGGCGAGAACACTGAGTTTTTCAGCAAACTGTGCGCATGGGAACACGGCGGGAGAGATCTGCGCTTTTATGGATTGGCAGCAGGGAAAATGGCAAGGGTTTCCTTGCAGCATCTGATTCTCCCACAGGCACAGTTTAGTTTTGAAGGCCCTCACTGCAGCGTACATGTCTGTGATGATGAAGCTGCAGGTTCAGCGCATCGAGATGGCTCGAGATGGCACAGAGAAAGGCCAGCTCACACAGGAACTTTTGCTCCCGGAGCTCTGCTGTATCCTTCCCTTTGGTTTCCAGGAATTGACATATTTCCTCACGTAGCTCGAAACATCTGTTCAGTACTTTTCCTCTGCTTAGCCATCTCACCTCTGTGTGATACGGCACGTCTGCGTATTCCGAACCACAATCCTCCAGAAAAGATTTAAACTGGCGGTGATTTAGACCTTTGGCTCTTATAAAGTTAACTACCTGTGTCACTGTAGTCATAACATGTTCCATCTTTAGGGCTTTGGCACACAGTGCTTCCTGATGTATGATGCAGTGGTAAACAGTTAGCTCACCTGCACAGTTCTCTTCCCGCATCTTCTCCCGAACCATGCCCACCAGTCCACTCTTTTTACCGCACATCGCTGGCGCACCATCTGTCGTTAATCCAACGAGTTTATCCCACGGCAGCTTTATTTCAGTAACACATTTGGAAACCTCCTCAAAGATTTCCTTTCCTGTGGTTGTGCCATGCATTGATTTGAATCCCAATAGCTCCTCCGTAACACACAGATTTGAGTCCACTCCACGGATGAAGACTGACAGCTGAGCAGTATCAGATGCGTCGCAGCTCTCATCCACAGCGAGGGAGAACGCAACAAAATCTTTTCCCTTTTCCATCAGCTGGTCATACAGATTGGTGGCAAGATCACATGTGCGATCAGCTACTGTGTTCCTGCTCAGGCTCACGTTTGAAAATGCTTGTTTTTTCTCTGGGCATACGAGGTCACAAACCTTCATCATGCACTTTTTCATGAACTCTCCCTCATTAAAGGGCCGGGCTGATTTTGCGATCTCTGCTGCCACTATATAACTAGCCTTTACAGCAGCCTCGCTTTGTGATGTGGCTTTTTTAAACATATTCTGTTGTGAAACCAAACTTCTTTTCATCTCCTCTACTTTCTGGCTCCTTTGAGTCATGTCCAGGTCCTTGTATTTGTCATGGTGTTTCGTTTCATAGTGTCGTCTAATGTTGTACTCCTTACTTACAGCCACGTTGACTCCACAAACAAGACAAACAGGTTTGTCTTTTACATATGTAAACAGATATTCTGCCTCCCACTTGTCCAGAAAGCTCCTGTTTTCTGCCTTTCTTTTCGCCATTTTTGGGAAGGGTTAGCTCGCTGACAGTTGTAGCGTCTATGTTGCTATGACTACTGTCACAGAGGAGAGAGAGCGTTTCTGAGTCCTGTCCTGATTGGCGCGCGAAAACAGCAGAGCATTATGGGATTCGTAGTATTAGCGGTGAATGCGCTGTATAATACCGGCGGGCCAGCTCTAGTAGTAATTTGGTATTGTCTCGCGGGCCAAATATAATTACCTCGCGGGCCACCAGAGTTTGACACCCATGCTCTAAAACATCAAGAGTGTGATATTGACACATCCACTCACACACACACGCACACTTATACACACACACACACACACACACACACACACACACACACACACACACACACACACACACACACACACACACACACACACACCTATGAACCACTGAACCACATTTTGAATTTTTAAAAATCACAGCTTCATCAGAATGATATGAAACTTGGTGACTTTATTGGCATTAGGACTGGGAACACACAAAACACAGGGTTCCCACGCTTCTTGAAAGTTCTTGAATTTCAGACACATGGATTCAAGGCCTGGAAAGTACTTGAAAACAAACACAGGTCCTTGAAAGTGCTTGAATTAAGCATGAACTGCATTTTGTTAGAGTAGCGTGGTGCTATTACAAAAATTGGCCTTCATGCGCTGCCAAAGCCAAAACAAAACAGCATTACGGGAGGAAGATATTTCAATATATTTCTGCTGTTCCATAAGCACCATCTACTGTCAAAAGCCCTATTCGGACGGTAATTGTTTCTCTTGGGGTCGTAAGGTGTTTTCATCATTGTCAGGGGCTAGTCAGTGATTTTATTGCCGCCCGAATCCAGAATGTCAGTGTTTTTCTCCCACCACCTGCGTAAAAATCCCCAGCCGAATTACCTCCTGTTTATAGACAAAAACCAATGACGTGTGGTAATTTAATTTCCATCCGAATCAACATTTCTGAGTTTTCAAGATGAGATCACTTCAAAATGCACTGTTTATATCCTTTTTGACCCCTGCAGGCCACCGTACGGTTGCGCTTTGCTGTAATTTGGATGCATTTTAAAAATCTGGACTTTCATTACTGAAATGCTGGCAAGTATTTACAAGAGCAATATTTCATCACTGCTCAAAAAATAAAAAGAAGAAAAGCACGTAAAGATTTGAATTGGGCCGTTTTTACGGCAGAAATTATATATGTTAACTATAATATATGTGCAGGTCTTAAAAGTCTTCAAATTGATTCGAAATGTACAGGTGATTTAATAAATAATTTTGCATATTTTTAATCCCTAACAATAACTTGTCGGTATCTTTTCATTTATTTGGAAAATTCATGTATACAATATTATCTCTATATTTTGATGTTTTAATTAAGTAATGATTTATAAAAAAGAAAACTAAAACTAGTGTGAAATACATTGTAAAAGCAGGATTAAGAGTGCTGCAAACGGCATCTCTTGTTAAAACTCACTCGCTCTTCTACACCAGCCTCTTTCCTCATTGAATTTTGTAAAATTGGAAATTTTTCCTCATTGGAAATGGTATTTTAGTTGTCAGTATATGCCTTAGCGTTACTGCATTAATGATAGACACAGGTACAGTAGGTGTTTGATATATTGGCAGTAACACACACATCTTTATCGTATTTATTGTGCTTGATTTAAAATAAAAGGTGCTTTAAAAAGCCCTTGAATCTGGTGTTCATGAAAGAGTGGGAACCCTGAAAACAATTGAGGGCATGATTCGAGCATGCTAAGTGGTCATAAAAAAAATACTACAGTTTGTGTTCCCCATAGGAAATGAATGGGAAATCTGCAAAAACACAAAAATTCACAGAATGTCCAATGTGGAAAACCCCGTTTAGAATCAAACCGTGTATGACCTCCGAAGCAGAATTTCCTTTAGGAATGGGAATCAAGAGTTTCGCAAGAATATCCACAGTGGCCTCGCAAATCTGGTAAAATAATACAAATGTAGATCATAATACAGTTCATGTCATACTTCTACTCAGTGAGAGGCGTTTTGGTATTCATTAATATTTTATTCTTTCACACTCAGAGGTGATTATATGACTGTACATGACTGTAATGTGGACCTCGAAGTCCACCCAACATAAACGCATTAATGAATACTTCAGTTTTTTTATTGTCTTTTGAGTTGTAGGCTTAGGTGGATCGCCAGGTATGTTTCAGTTTAGTTTGCGCCAACCCTTGTTTTTTAGGCACAATGTTCATCGTCATAGTAACCCAGGGCAGATTATGTTCCAGATAAGAGATCTCAAAACCAAATTGGACCAATCAGCTGTGAGTAAAGTGACATGTCTGATGGAATAAAGCCCCAATTTCTACTCCAAATTAAAGGTCACTACATATCAAGTGATAATTATGATCACATGCACAATTTATAAATTATTATTAAGCACTTAATGTTTGAAGTTTAAAGTTTGTTCAACTACCATATACGACAAATGATATATTGATTGTTAAATTATTTACAGGTCATTTTCAGATTCAGAATCAACAATGTCCCACACTGTCATACCCATGACCTCTCAGACGCTTGTCATCCAGTTTCAACCACCAGCAGCTGGAACTGGGACAAACGCTCCTGTGCCTGTTTATGGACAACAGCCAGCTGGAGTTTCACCTCCTCACAGACTTCAGCCGTTTCTCAAAGGACAACCAAAAGCCCTTGGGGTGAGACATTGTGCATATGTTCATGTGTAGTACACACTATAACAAAGCATTGCCTTGGTGACAATGCAGGAAAGACAGCAATATAAGATCAGGTTATCATTTATAGTGTTTATAGTGTATCAGTCACAGAGAACAATGTTTTAGGAGTTGCAGACTGTCAAAAATGTGAATGTTAAATAGAAAAAAAGAGATATTTGTACTGGAAATATTGTTCATAAAATGTAATACTGTTTTACTTGCTCTATAATAGCCTCTCTTGTCCCTCACAGACTGTCCAGATAATGATTGGCCTGTTTACTTTCCTGTTTGGCATCGTGTCTGCATTTTATGCAGGATCTGTCTTTCTCTATAGTGGCATTGCTTTCTGGGGATCAATCATCGTAAGAAACAATCATACAATCAAGTGTTGTGTCTTTTATCACACAAGTTACATATTCCCGTCTTGATTTTGTCTTTCTCTGTTCTCTCAGTACATTATCGCAGGCTCACTCTCCGTTGCTGCAGAAAACAAACTCAATTCACCCTCAAGTTTGTGTTTGGTATGTACACAACACTTGTTATGGATCCAAGCTACAGAAGTACTGAAACTCTATTGTGTTTGTACTGATTTCTTCTTCTTCTTCCTTATTGCCATAAAAGTGTATGGGCATTAGTGACCGTAATTCATAGAGAACCCAAACTTGTCAGGAAAGACTCAAACGCGCGGATCTACTCGGGTGCACATCTGTCCAACACTAGGTGGCGCAATAATAATACAATTCACATTTTTAATTACCTGAAATAAAATTATTTTCTAACTCCTTCTAGGCCAATTGTCCAATCTTCACTAAATTTAGCACATTGCAGCTACTAGTGTTGTCAAAAATATCGATATTTCGATATGTATCGATACTGAAATATATGAAACGATACGATACTCATTTTCTACAGTATCGATACCAGCGGCCGACAGCTGGATTTTTCCTCATGACTGAGGAAATGACTCATGAAATTCAGCGTGCTAGTGTTGGCGTGACGGGTCTGAATTTCGCGTGGGATTGCACATAACATTAATTCTACTCATTCCCACAGATTTCGCGCTCGCATCTGAAGCACACACACATACCGTAATAAAGCCGCCTCTGGCATACAAGGGCAAAATGAGCTCCTTTTCCCAGCTTATTAATGGTCAAATACACTCAAAAAATGTCTCTATGTCCATCTTGGTGAGTATTAACATAAACACAGTCGTAAACCGTTCAGGAAGAATGTGTAGCAGGAACAGTTTTTGGGATCCATGAGTGCGTCAGGTCTTAAAGGGACAGCAGTTATTTATTATTCAAACTACAAAAAGACAAACGATCACTGACTACTCTTGACTGATTAACTTGTGTAACTCTAATGGATTCATCTGTATTTCATTTTTTATAATGAAGATTATCCAATGTTATTTTAAATTTGATTACTTTGTTTTTTCTTTATTAAGTTTCTTACCTGAATACTGTTAGACGTACCTGAAAAAATAAAGCAGTCTATTTAATTCGTATCTTTATTCTATTGTATTTATTTGTGCGATTGTTAGTCATTTGTTTATTTGTTGTTCTTTTATTACTGTTTACTCGTCTTTTTAAATTCAATTTGAAATCAAGCTTCCTTGTGCTTGTAGCTATTGCATATTTGTGAGATAATTGTAATTGTAATTGATCAAGGTTTATATATGAGAAAAACCTTAAAAGCTTTATCATATAAAGTGATCTCTTCGGAAGAATTTTTGAATCGCCTAGACTTTCAATAGACGGACAAAAAAAATAAATTGTATTAAAAATATCTATTTGACAGTATATGCAGCGTTTTTTCCCCATGGTATTTTTAAGGTATCGTATCGAAGTTAGAAATTCCAGTATCGTGACAACACTAGCAGCTACAGATGTTGCTGGCAAAAAGTTATCACATTTTTGATTAATCGAAGCACTGTGATATGCCACACTGTGAGGTGGATGGATGATCTCTGCAAAAGGAGAAGTGCTCACTAACACAGATTTAGACAGATTTGTGAACAATATTTGAGAGAAATAGGCCTTTTGTAAACATAGAAAAAATCTTAGCTCTTTGAGTCGAAAGATTATGAAAAATGGGGCAAAAACTAAAGTGTTGTGTTTTATAATTTTGGTCAGTGTGAGTTGCTGCTGTCCTTAGTTGTAAGTTGTGTGTGTGTATATATACAGTATATATGTCAAGTAGTGTCACACTCCATATAATGTTCCATCTAAATTAACAAGCAATTTTTTGTTCATTTATTAATCTATTTTATGTTTTATTTCCCCCCACCGATAGGTGAAAGGTTCACTTGTAATGAACATTCTCAGTACCATAACTGCCGGCATTTCCTTCATCATAATTGCAGTGCATTTGGGTATAGGGCCATTGGGCGGTCACTGCAGCAATTATAATTGTTATCAAACTTACATTGCTGAAATTAGAAAGTATCAGGTATGTCACCAACTTTTATATTCACATTCATTTAGTAAGTACAATGTGTGGTCAGTACACTTGTCAAAAATCAAGCCATAAAGTCTTACACATCGTTCCTCATTATTATTTGTGCTGATGTTGAAGTCTCTCTCAGACTCTCTTCTCAGGAACCGGTGGTGTATTGTTGCTATTCGCCTTCGTTGAGTTTATCGTCTCCATCTGTGTGTCAGCATTTGCCTGTAAAGTCGTCTGCTGCTGTGCTCCTCAGGTGAGTGATGGCAGGGCTTCCCAAACCTTTCTGTCAGCTGATCCCCTCCGATATGCATATAGAAGGAAATACTTATCACTTGGGTTCATGCCTCTTTAGAAGATCCAAATCCTTAAAACTATTAACATGTAAAATTACAAAAAAAGTAAAAGTGGAATTCAAAGACTTCCTGTCCTGTGGCCCCCTCTATCGGACAGCATTAGTATTACAGCCAATGTAATAAACATTTAGAGCTCTGTAATTTATACAAAGTCAGATCAGTTAGAAACGATATTACACACTAAGTCTGAAAAGTCTGAAGGTCTTCTCCAAGGTGGCCATGTTGTTAGTGTCAAAATCACATGATTAACATCCAGTCGACGTTAAAGGTAGCGTAGGCAATTTATTTTAAATCACTTTTTGTTACACTAGTTGAAACTCGCATCACATCCAGATAGCAATCAATATTAGAAGTGGAAATGTTAAAACATACATATTGTATATCTTTTGAGGAAGTCTCAGGACCAAAAATGTTCATCCATTCGACGTTTATGGTTTGACAGAGTCAACCATAAACGACTTTTACAGTCATTATTATTGTCCAGTCATTTATACAGATCAGTGGTCCTCACACCTCATACTGTTATTGGGATTCAGCACATTTAATTACTCACCACAAAGTGAGTTTAAGGAGGAATTTGCTTTCATTCATTTACTTATTTTACTATATAGTCAGAAATTAAGCTGTCATTTGTTAAGTAAACCATATATAAAATCAAATAAAATGTGGTTAATTTTGACAGAGGGTACTCTGGTTGATGGGCATTATAGATCTAAAGCTCTAGGAGGAGTTAGTCACAAACTTTTAGTCTCAGACGTTTAAATAGTATATCAGTATGTGCTTTAAGCCAACTTAATTATTCAATGGAGTCAATCCATTTTCCAGCCTTAAATACATTTGTCAAGTTTTTGTCATTCTAAGCACATTTCTTGTAAATACTTTCTTACACATACCTCATTCCAAAACATAATTTTAGAGCTAGTAATTGAGGTTTGAGGAAATTAAGTGTGTGTGAATTACTACAGTTTTCAGCAGCAGCATCTCTACTAATAGCAAAACCCCAAGTTTAACTGCTTCAAAAACAGCAACATTCCCATCTACATCTCATGTGGTTTTTCAGTTGGGATTTCTGTCTTTTGCTTGTTTCTACTACACTGATGTCTGTAAACCTGTAATACTGAAACGGTCAGCCAGTGTCATTGCATGTGTGGCATTTCACAGTAAGAAGACATAAAACTCTACATGTGTGTTTTTTTTCCAAAGGTGCCGCTTGTTCCACAAGTTATAATTCCACAGCCGAATCATTTCCAAGATCTTAACAACAGAGAGGTAAGAGAAGCCCAACCCGACTAAAAAATGAATGTACTCTCACTGTATTTGAACTGTAAGTGTGTAAATGGTTAAGTATGTGGTGTATTAATTGTTTAATAGTATCAATAAATAAGATATCTGTAAGCA
Organism: Gobio gobio; assembly: GCF_949357685.1. Lineage (NCBI taxonomy): Eukaryota > Metazoa > Chordata > Actinopteri > Cypriniformes > Gobionidae > Gobio > Gobio gobio. The sequence goes on from NC_137097.1 coordinate 4,128,944, forward strand.
AGGAAACTAAACCTATAGCTTTTTCTCTTGCAGATATCTGTGGACAACAACCCTGCCATGTATCACCATCCTGCAGAAAATCCCCCACAATACAGTGAATTTAAAACAATGTGAATATTAAAAGTCGACAGAGTTGAGGTGGGACACATGGGTTCCCCAGTGATACACTGATCCCCAGTGATGTCCTGTCTATTGTCTCTAATGTCCTTTCATTAACAAGAGAACATGAAAACAAAGAAAAAAATAATCAAAAAAACTACTCAAGACTAGATACTATTTCATGATTTACTTTCTTTAGTTAAGTCAAGAAAGTTAATCATTCATGGGAAACTTTATAGATTGTTATTGATAGATTGTTTTCAACAACTAATTGTTTAATACAGTAACATCTGTAAGATTAAAGTATACTAAATGAAAAAAAAAGATAGATTTATTCTTTGTTACCCTTCACCTTTATTTAACCAGGCATGTCACTTAAAAACAAATTCTTATTTACAACAACAGCCTGGCAGAAGATTATCAATCTCCTGTAGGACATACAGTCATTGTTATCATTAAAACTTAATTACATCAAATAAACCTTCACACTCATCCATTTTAGGTAACAAATGCATCTCGCATGCAACAATCTTCCAGATTGAATTGGGTGATCCATTTAAAAGTCTAATGTATAAAACACATACGAAGAGCTGCAGTTCTACTTCGCAACTTTATAAGACCCTGTCCTCCTTTATCCTTTTATAAAACGAACACTTTGGGATACCCAGTGTAATTTTTGCCAGAGTAAAATGATTAAAGCCTTCTGAATATCTGAGAGGGGAAACAGAGGAGGATCCACACATGCTAAACGATGCCACAAAGAGGAATCCACAAGGTTGTTAATAATTAAAGTGCGTCTCTTGTACGACATCTTTGGAATCAACCACTTTCATTTATTAATCTCCCTTTCAACATCCACCCAGTCTTTTGTTACAAAAGAGTTATCTCCTAGAAATACTCCCAAATATTTAAAACCTCACTTAGACTAGGTTATGCCATTTGGGAGCCATGGTGCACCCTGTAATCACTTCTGGCCCGATTTGTCTTATCTGATGACATTTTTCTGTGTTATGGTGGCCCTTTTGCATTGCCTATATAGACACATTCACTATATTTGTTTTCATAGGCTTATATTTACACATTGAATTGAGGACAACATTGTATAGGATAATAATAATAACTTCTTATTTTTAAATAATGAAAAAAAATAGGAGGGGGAGGGACAGAGAATCGTCTCTATGGGTAGCTCGGGGTGGGAGCCTAGGGTAGATCAGGTTAACGGAGCTGGTTTGGAGGATTACAGAGGAAGACCAAAGCGTGATGAAGGGGATTAGAGAGGTTTTGGAGAAATGGAACCTGTCCAAGGTGGAGTGGGAGGCTCTCAATGGATTTAGAAGAGATAATTCCCTAGGAATTAAACCTGTGGATAGAGGGAGCATGGTGGTGGTGATTGATCGAGAGCAGTATGTAAGAGAGGCCATGAGGCAATTACAGGATCGGGAGTTTACCCAGGAGCTAGACAAGCCGGTGTATCCCCAATCAATTGGGACAGAGATGGACCGGTTATAAGAGAGGGATTCTTAAGAAACGGCAGGTCCAGTATATTAAGGGGGAGGATAGACCGAGGGAGAGAAGGTTTTATCTACTGCCAAAAGTGCACAAGGAGAAGACGGCTTGGCTGTTTCCAGACATCCCTCCTGGCAGGCCGATTGAGTCCGACTGTGGTAGTGAGAGCTACAGGGTGGCAAAATTCACCTGGCACTTAAATTCACTCTCCACTAGGCTCGCTAGTCACGTTAGAGACACATATCACTTCCTGGAGAAGGTGGGGGAGATGAGAATTGGTCTCTTCTCCATGGATGTAGCAAGCCTCTATACGAATATAGAAATAGAGAAGGGACTGGCGGCAGTGAGATGTCTACAGAGATATCCGGAGGAAGCGAGACCGGATGAAAGCTTGCTACGTCTCCTAGAACTTAGCCTGACCAAGAATGACCTTGAGTTCAATGGCTGGCATTTTCTACAGATAAAGGGCACAGTGATGGGCAAGATATTTGCTCCTAAACCTATCCTTCACACTGGGTTTGAGACCAGTTGGATTAAACATTTGATTGAATAGATATCCATTGAATGAATAGGTTTAGTTGATGGTTGAGAGTCAGATGTATTGGTTGGGCCAGCGGTTGGCGGGAGTGGTTAAGGAACAGGGGGACCGGGGTTTGAGACCAGTATCCTTTTTTTGAGAGGGTGGTTAGAGTGGAATGGAGAGATCCAGGTTGAGTGGGCAGGTTGGTCTAGAGGTCGGGTAGGTTGATTTTGGGAACAGGGAGACGTTTATTGAGATTATGTTAGATTGCTTTGTGTTTTTTTTGGCATGTTCTCATGCGTGTTGGGTGTTTGAGAGTTTACTTCTGGGACGTCTATCATTACTGAAGTCAGTTCCTCATCAGTCGCAGATGTCTGGTGTACTTTGTTTGGTGTGTGTAGATCTATTATCTGATTATCTGATTACTGTTTGTGAATGTGGGTGTGAGCGGACTGTTTGAAATGAAGTCCTCCTCAATGTCCTGACTGTCCATAGTGCTTATGTCGTTTTCTTTGTTGATAAAGTTTGTCAGAAGTGAATTTGTTATAGATAGAGATACTTCTTCATTTTCTTGTTCAATTGTAACAAATCCACTACATTTTGTTACATAGGTGGTACCTTTACGCAGGATTTTGCAAGTAGTGCAACGATGGAAACTGTCATTTTTGGGCAAGGCATGTTGGGGGGTATGACCCTTGGGGCATTGTTTGTTCATTGTGATTGATGCAGCGGTGATGTCTGCTGTTATTGTGTGTAGTGTGAGTTTCAGGGGGATCAGTAGTGGTAGGCATTGCAATTTTTTTGTGAATTTGTGTTATGGTTGTTGAACGTGTTGTGGTGAATGTGATCTTGTCATTGAAGTTTCTGGTGGATAAATTGGTAAAGTTGTAAGACTTGTCAACATCAACAAGGTTTATTTGTGCATCCCATAAGGACAGTGTGATAGTGCCAGTCGTGTCCGCGTTGCGTGTTGTAACGTTGGGCCTATGCATTTCCAAACTTGAGGATGTTTACGTCTCATATCGTCCGCCTGCTGAAATCTTCCCATCCAAATGTGCATTCTGAATAACAAATACATTTAACCTGCCGCAGTCCAGTCCTACCTGTTGAATTTACATTTTGAAATTAATTTGACTGATAATCACCCTTACGAAAGTTAACCATGGTTTTATTATAGTAAGAATGTATTCTTTTTTTTTTCGTGGATTGACTACCATTTGTATTAGTTTTACTACAAATACCATGTTTTTTTTGTTTTTTTTTTGTAATGAAACCATGGTTAAATATGAAACTACTAAAAATAAATATAAAACCGCCAGTAGATGGCAGCAATGAACTCTTCTATTGAGATTACTGGAAAAAGTTCTACCTATTCTTTCAAAAACACAAATATATATTTAATAATACCCACACAACTTCTCCTTTTAGACAAGGGCAAGTGTTCTGCTGTGGTGCTGTTTGGAACTATATTTTCATTGACTATTGTGTGAAACACCAGTCATTAACATATTGTTTAATTACAGGCATTCTGGTTTTCTAATGATTGTTTTTTATAAGCTAAAAACTGCTCATTACAGAAATATTAAACAAATATTTACAAATTTGTGTTTTACTTGGTATTTTTCCTCAACTTTTTGTCTCAATTGGCAGTTAATTTTCATTATATATTTTTTTTACAACACCGGCAAAGATCGTTTGCACTCATCTTCATCTTCTACTTCCTCCAGTGTGTGTGCTGTTGAGTTCTGTCGACAACTAATGTTATGCGTCGCTCCGTTGCTCTGATTGGTTGTAGGTTTATCCAATTGAGGTCTTTCCTGGTTCGGTTGAAACGCGTCCCATAATCACAGCCCAACAGAGCAGATCAGACTCATATTCTGACTAGAATTGAGTATGACGACATCAGGCTAAAATTGTTGCGGATTAGAATGCCATTGGATAGTTAATATATTCCCACCCCTGCGCCAAGACATGCGTAATGAAAAGACTAGATGTTATGGGACATGTTATTAATATGGGGGATTAATGTTTTTGATTAAAGATTGCAAGTGCACATAAATAAAAAAAATGAAAAAGAGAGAAATAGGCCTAATGAGGAGCATGGATAAATCATTCGCAATAAACACTGAAATATTATGTAGAAAATAAGATTTAAAAATTTGGATTTCATAGTGACGAAATACTCACAAATAGATTAAAATATTTTTAGAAAAAAAAAAAAAAATGTTTTTGTTAAAAATTTGTGCATGTATTGCCAAACATTTACTTTTCAATTTTATAAAAAATTTGACTTTTGAAACAATTACATTACAAATAAATGCAAATTCTTACACCCACATTTTCTCTACTAAATATTATTTTAATTAATATGTTGTGTTGTAAAGCGTGGGGACACTTTTCCTAGTGAGAGGGTTCAACACCTGCACTTTTTATGCAGTTTTCTCGCAGTTTTGCACAAACGCCTTGCAGCAGTCGCTCCTCTGCTTCTCTGGCCGCTCTGTGTCTGCGCTCGCTGCGGCTGCCTCTCCATTTCAAAAATGTATTTTTCTTGGTAAATGCAAAGTTTTTAATTTCAAAAGCATTTCTAAATTAAGTTCATATTTCCAACAAACAAAATTCTGAGTCAAAATAATAAAGTGGTGCTCAAGTAAGCTATAGGCGCTTTCCTTGCCATTAATGCTTAATAACACTCCTGTGTCTCCGAAGCGGTGGCCGGGACATAAACCTTCCAACATCCGTGGCATAATTTTTGGAATGACTTATGGAATATTTCTGAACTACTGCACAATGTTTCAAACGAATGTAAAAGACTTCGTTTTGGCGAGTGATTGGTTAAATGTCTCATGAGTGTTGCAGCTCGGCAGGTTCTCATGTGAGATGTTATGCACTGAATTTGGCTTCTCAGCGAGTGCTAAAGTTGTTTTTCTTCTGCATTAGCCAAAGTTTTAAAGATTTTTTTGTGGCTCTAACCAAAGTAAACTTTTTTTGCTTTAAATAAATTTTTTGTTAAAATGTTCTAAAGAAACGAAAAAATTGTCACACTTAGTTGTAAATTGAGAACTGTTTAGTCTTAATGGTTGTTCTTTGCAATTGTATGGCTTACTATGTTTCATTAGAGCTTGTTAATCTTGAATATAACTTTGTTAATAAAATAAAAGTATTGAAAGAAATCTTCATAATCATTTTTAATATGGCAATACTGTCAAACAGATATTCTAACTAAAAAAAAAAAAACACATATTAGATCCAATTTTGGTTAAAATGTAAAGTTCATGTACTTGCACAGCAGGATAATTAGTTACCAAAAATGTATGTTAAGAATCATTTTGGGAATCGAATCGTTAAGTGCCTTAAGATTCCCACCCCTAGTACATAGGCCTATAAAAATCACGCAATCTGCGTTTTAAATTTCAGCTTATTTAACTATTCGCAAGATGAATTACTGGTAACTCATAGGGTTACTGAAAAAACTGAATAGCTAGGGTTTGCACTAGGCTTGCTATGATAGTCGGTGTTCAGACTGAACATCACAACTGTCACGAACTCCCTTCATCCACATGCAGCGGTACTGATCTTGACAAAGGTACTACAAGTGTCCTATTGTCTGACGACCCAGCGAAATGGCCAAGGATTTTTAAGGATCATGAGCAGGTGGAGTTGATGGCACAATTCGATCCCATTCTAAATGAACACATCAGGAGGATTCAAAACAAAGAGGCAAAGGTCCATTACCTTAGCAGTACCAAACAGAATGAGATCATTACATTAATTGGAGACAAAATACTGGAGGAGATAGTTAACAGGGTGACCAAAGCGAAATACTATTCTGTACTATACTATTCTAACTTGAGAGATTTAGATTTCAGATTGTCAACTTAAAGATTTCAGATTACTGTGGCCAATCCTAAAACAATGGAAGTAATATGATGTTCGATTACATCTACAAGGAGCAACTCCTAGATTTGTGTGGAAACTTGAGCATTGCTCTTGGTCTGCTTCTAACACTTCCCGTCACCGTTGCCTCTGGTGAGAGAAGTTTTTCAGCTTTAAAGTTGATTAAAACATACCTGAGGTCAACAATGAACCAAGAGAGGCTCTCAGCACTGGCATTCATTTCCATTGTACGAAGGTCTATGGATATGGAGGACATTGTGGCAGCATTTGCTGTAGCTAAGGCTCGTAAGCACCGTTTCTAAGGTCACAATCCACTGTAAAGATGTCTCTTGAAAATTGTACTGTATTGTATCTTGATGAAGATTGACATTTTATAAATTAAAAATAAGAACTTTAATGTTGTAAGCAATAAACGATTTATGTTCTGTTATATATGTTTTGACGACTTTTTGTATGTTGAATAATTATATCCCTAGGTAACGAAGATATTAACACATTTCATTGCTGGGAAGACCAGCACGAGTCAAGCTGTAGCAAGGGTCACCGCAAACACACGGCCAAAAGCAAAAGCAAGAAGCAAAGCCCCACCGTTGATCCTGAGATTTTAAGACCAATGGACAACAGGATGTTGTTTGGACCATTTGGGCCCAGGGCTTAGTTTTATGACTCGCTAATGAGATTAGGAAAGGGGCCACAGAGTCACTGGGAGGTGAGGCCTCTATGAATCAACGCTTGTTCATGTATTTTCCTACAGGACATACTAATTCTATTTTCGAGTACTACTTAGTATGGATAATATGCGAATTGGGACGCAGCGGCAGTTTCGACAGGCACCACCTTATGAAACACTTGAAGCTTTGTTTAGCCGTAGTCACGTGACATGGGTGTTTCGAATCACAGTTCGGAGCAGCGTTTCGAAACATTTGCGCTTCGGGATCTCGACAAAGTGCTGAAACGTCAGTTTCGCGTCAGCCATCCCTAGTTGGTCTGTGTTTTTGTTTGTTTGTTTAAGATTATTTGTCAGTGAGTTGATTTTGATTCATTTCACCAGTTGCCTAAACGGTGACACGTGAGTGCTGTGATATCAATAAATAGTTAAATTGCCTTTTTAAGTTACCTAGCTGGGGACTATTTTCAGGTGCTGCGTAATATCATCGCACCGCTACACTCATGGTACGGCTCAAAGTTCCTTGATTATTACGCAGGAATGAGAGTCAATAGCCATCCGTCGGTCTTAGTACATGATGTAACTACAGAAGAGTCAAGTTTTAAATTGGAAAAATATAGAAACACTTTGATCATTTTTGAGCAAGATGCTAACGGTCTAATCAGATTCAATGAATTATGCTAAGCTATGCTAAAAGTGCTACCGCAGATACAGAGATCGGCTGAATGGATTCGAAAATGGTCAAACTCAACTGTTTAACTCTAGGGGAGACGGAAAATGAGCCTATTTTCAAAAAAAGTGGAGGTAGATATTCTACTAGAATAAGGCGGGTAATATAGCCCTTTTCATACAACGAGACACAATAATTTGCCACCGTTAATTTTTAAACATTTAGGAAGCAATAACTAATAATTAATTATATTAATTATATAATAATTATATTTATAACACTTGTCTAGGCTGCGATTCTACCAGAAATGCGAGTCTATAAGGCCTTGTTAATTACATTCTTTGTTATCTTTTGTAAATTCCTAAATTTAATCAATAATGTAGTATAGCACAGCTGCTCTCAAATAAAATGAAATTAGTATCGTTTTTATCTCGGTATGATTTGTGTATTTTTGGCATAGTCTTTAAATATGTACATTTATGAATATTATATTTTATGAAGGGGTGTTTTTATTTTTAAATGTGGACGATTTAAAAGACCGCGCTCATAAAGACTTATCCATAGCAACAAGGTCAGGCCTGTCCTAAACCTATATTAAGATTTCTTAGTAAAACTTGCCGTTTAGAGTTTTGGGATTAGGTTTTAAGCTAAAACTCCTCGCTAGAAAGGATGACCCTATAGAGGATAAGATAAAATACTTTGTGAATAGCCTACTCGCTCTAGTTTACAGTAGCCTATTATTAGCCACACAATTTTACACAAAGTTAGTTAAAAGTAATCATTTTTAACAGTTATTTTTAGCGTTAAGTAGTGCCTCTTTTCTAACCTTGAATAATTATTTTTTTTAATTACGCACTTGCATAACTACATATTTATTTTAAAAAGACTTAGGTGGTAATCAGTATGCAGTGAATATAGCCTACTCTCGATTGATCTGAACTTTAGTCCGGAATATTCCTTTAAATTCATCTCTATAAAGTTGCGATCACTTCCCAGTTCCCGCGCGGTTTAAAATCTGGCAGGCAGACCTCAAGAAGCTCAAGAATGTCAGCTGAAGATTCAAGGTATTTGACTTTTAATTCATATATCAGTAATAGTCTATTGTGTTATAATCAATTAAACTGTTAATTTCTTGCTAGATAATACTTTTTGTAATTTTGTTAACATTATCATTCATGAACAACATAATTTTGGCTGTACCTGTAAGTTAACTACTTGTACCTATTATTTTAGTTTGGTTTAACAAAATCTTATTTTTTGCAACGAGCAGCTAGGTTCCTAGAAATGGCCAAAAATTTGCTGCAAAACCCTCCCTATACATCTGCCATCTACTGCACAACCACTGGCTTCCAGCCCAGAAACAACCAGATGTTTAACATCGTCCCCATCTCCCACGTCCAGCTCTTCAAGATCAAACCTTTGCACACCCTCATTCTTCAGCCCCTCTTCTGTGCACACAGCATCAGCTCTCCAGTCAGCATCTCTATTACAAACTGGCACACCTGTAAACTTGCGCACTGGGCGAGCCCTTAGCAGACTCTTCCAGCCATATGGAAACATAAGGCCCTCAAGGGCTCGTCACAGGCTAGGCCCACCTGCATGGGAGCACAAGTCCATCATGCAATGCTGTACCCACACCAGAGGAAAACAGTATTTTAAAATTAAGTGTGCTAGGGGGGAAAAAAGTGAGATTTCAGGATATGAACGGATACTTTGCAGATTTTCCCAAAACAATTGGAGAGGTGTTCCCTGCAAGAAAGAGAGCAGGTCCATTTAAAACAATGCGTACAGCCAGGGGTCACCAATTGGTTGACATACCAATGCCACCAGAAGAGTACAGTATCCCATATCTTAGACTGGAGAGTTGCCAAAATCATTTTACAAGTATGATTTAGCAATAAAGATAGGTGGATGTTGTATTGGTTGGCTTGTTGGCTGTAGAACGGTGACTTATAGCGGTAATTTAGACTATGATTTTAGTGTGACCCCCCCCCCCCCCCCCTTTTATTTGATTAATATTATTTTATTTTTGCGTCAGTTGGAATTTATACCGGGTATAGTGCCAATAAGCATGTAAAACATATTCTAGTGTCTTATTTATACGTAATAAGCAAGGATATATGTTGTGTAGAGCATTTATAGTTGTTTAAAATGCAAAGTCCCATGTACTGTTTTATTAGGAAAGCAATTGTGTGTGCCATTGCCGGAGACAATCTTGGCTCACATGCTATTGGTGGTTTTGTAGAAAATTTCAGCACCAGTTCCTTCTTTTGCAGATTCTGTGAGATCGATCGACCAACATTTGTGGCAGACCCACTGGCCAAGCAGGACTGTGCAGTCTTATATAGGTAATGTCCAAGCTGATGATTTGCACCTGAAAAAAGGGGTCAAATTTGACCCACTTTTCAATGACTTGTCACATTACCATGTCTGCCAGCCTGGCTTGCCTCCATGCATTGGGCATGATCTGTTTGAAGGTGTTGTGTCCTATGATTTGGCTCTATGCATTAAACATCTGGTCAGGGTTGAGAAACTGTTTACATATGTGGAACTAAATAGAAGGGTAAATCAATGGAGATACCTAGGTAATGATGCACATGATAAGCCATGTGACGTAAATGCTGGGAGTGATAAACTTGGAGGGCATGCGGTTCAGAACTGGTGTCTCCTGAGATTACTACCAGTGTTTATATGAGATACAATAAGGGATCCAGCTGTGGCAACTTGTTTTTCAGCTCTGACTGATTTAGGCACCTGCCATTTCTTCAGGACAGATCGCCTACTTGAAGGTAATGATTGAGGACTACATGTATTTTCGAAAGAAACTATTTCCTAACCATCCTGAGGCCAAAACACCATTATGTTACTCATTATCCAGAACTAACAGTCCAGTTAGGGCCACTCATTTGTCTCTGGACCCTCAGATTTGAAAGCAAACACACATATTGCACAATTTCAAGAACATTTGCTCTAGTCTCGCTGAAAGGCATCCGCTACTTCAAGCTTATTTAAGTGCTGGTAGTCTATTTTACCCAATTAGAACTAAAGGGCCTAAAGTGTGCCAAGAAAACATCCCCCACACCATTACACCACCACCACCAGCCTGCACAGTGGTAACATGGCATGATGGATCCATGTTCTCATTCTGTTTATGCCAAATTCTGACTCTACCATCTGAATGTCTCAACAGAAATCCAGACTCATCAGACCAGGCAACATTTTTCCAGTCTTCAACTGTCCAATTTTGGTGAGCTTGTGCAAATTGTCGCCTCTTTTTCCTATTTGTAGTGGAGATGAGTGGTACCCGGTGGGGTCTTCTGCTGTTGTAGCCCATCCGCCTCAAGGTTGTGTGTGTTGTGGCTTCACAAATGATTTGCTGCAGACCTCGGTTGTAACGAGTGGTTATTTCAGTCAAAGTTGCTCTTCTATCAGCTTGAATCAGTCGGCCCATTCTCCTCTGACCTCTAGCATCAACAAGGCATTTTCGCCCACAGGACTGCCGCATACTGGATGTTTTTCCCTTTTCACACCATTCTTTGTAAACCCTAGAAATGGTTGTGCGTGAAAATCCCAGTAACTGAGCAGATTGTGAAATACTCAGACCGGCCCGTCTGGCACCAACAACCATGCCACGCTCAAAATTGTTTAAATCACCTTTCTTTCCCATTCTGACATTCAGTTTTGGAGTTCAGGAGATTGTCTTGACCAGGACCACACCCCTAAATGCATTGAAGCAACTGCCATGTGATTGGTTGATTAGATAATTGCATTAATGAGAAATTGAACAGGTGTTCCTAATAATCCTTTAGGTGAGTGTATAACTCTTCAACTCTCATTGAGAAACCTGCAAAAAGGCTGTGTTGTGTCAGCCAGGAAAAACTTTTGGACTACTATCCCTAGCCCATGTACAGTAGGGCTGAACGATATGGACAAAATTTCATATCTCGATTTTCATGCCAGATATCTCTATCGATACAATACGATATGACTACGTGTTCGGTGAAAACCAGAATCTGAATTAAAATGTGTTTGATTTAAGCCTACATTTCAAAAATTTGTGTCAGAAAATGTATTGTTTTTAAGCCTTTCGCACGTACGATCACAGGTGTAATCAGTCTAGGCTGGTCTCTGGAGCGGATGATCAAGTGCATCACATGATCAAATGTTGAATTTAGCCAGAGACAGGCGCGCTCAGAGCTGTCATATATCACAACTTTTCAGTGTTTTCAACCACATACTGTTTATTTTAGGTTTCAAACATATAAATTCACATAAGTACTAAAAAAACAATACATTTAGAGTTTGTAAAATACACACTGATGTCTATGGAAGAGGTAATAATAATCCTTTCCATTATAATTCGACACGTTTTATTCATATCAGATACACATTGTAAGTAACTTCAATGTTTACTTTATTCTATTCCCAGTTCACCAGCCACTTACTTTTAAGTATTTCGGGAGAAGTGGATGAATTCACGTGTTGTAAACATAGAGGTTGTAAATCCAACAGATCCGATTCTCTGAACTGCGTCTGCGGCACAAACTAATGCTGCCTTCACGTGCTATCGGAAATGTGATGATTCCGACTTCTGAAATCGTGATTACGAGCGCATTGCATTCAAGTTTCAAAATGTGAGGGCGTTCATGTGCAATGTTTACCTAGGAAACTCGTATTTACGATAATTCCGAGAGCACGTGAAGGCAGCATTACACGGCGGCGCCCATCGCGCATACAGCTCAACTAACGCCATCGTTATAAAGGTGTTTAAACAACAATATACTTCCACTTGCATGTGTTTGACAATCGGAATATCAGATATTTCATGCCATAGCCAACACATTTGTGAATATTCTGAATAAAAAAGGAATAAATGACAAAAGCAGATCATCATTCATTCAGCGCTGTTGCTGCTGCGGTGTGTCACGTGACAAGCAATGACGTGTCACCATGGAAACGCCGCCCCCCCTCTCACAATATAGTTCCCAAGTCCCTGTAGTGTGTGTGCGCTGGCTTTAGCGGGGCATTCAAGGGCACTCGAAATACTGGTGTTTGTTGTGACGGCCAGAGTTGTATGCAGGACGAGCGCGGAGAGGGGAAATCTATATTGTCTATATCGTTGCTTTTTTCGATAGTAATATCTTGAAAGTTCATATCTAGATATAGATACGATAATGATATATCGTTCAGCCCTAATGTACAGGTTGTGTGGCCTGTCAGTGCTTGGTCTTCACCACTCTTTTCCTTCTCTAGAATGATGTCTACAACTTTGGGGGAGGAAGTACAAAATGTCATTTCCAAAGCGCTGCCTGGTGTTCTTGAAGAAAAGAAGGAACAGTTGCTGCAGAGACTTCTTAGCTGGGGTGTGGAGAGCACAGATGATCTTAAGTATGTTAAGGGAGCTCCTGGAGTGGACCTGTCTGATTTACTCCCGCCCATCCAGATTTGCAAACTGCTAGACAGCTTTAAGAGAGGTTATTTTTACGTTTTTTTACGTCTAGCGTCTCCTGTTCCCCGTGATCCTGTTGATATGTTTTCAAGTATGGTATGTTTTAGAGTTGTTGTTTTCTTGATATTATGTTTTCCCCCTCGTGTATTCTTGATTACAGTAAAATTCTGTAAATTAAATGACAGGACCGCTACTGTAAAAATTACCCTACTGCCCGTGTTTTACTGTAATATTTACAGGTCATTTTTAACACTGTAAGTAAATCTAAAGATTACTACTTAAAAGGAACTGATCAAGTAAACTGCATTTTTGTGAGGTAATTTGTATTGTACAGTAAAACGAGTGCATCTGTCCTTTGAAGACCTGCTTGCTTTTGTGACTGCAGCAGATGCGGTGCGGTGCCACCCCTTGGGTTCCCACAGCAGCCTGAAATCCAGTTCTACCACCAAGAGACTGCATCTAAACATTTTCCCTATGCCTCCACCTGTTCAACAGTGCTGTACCTACCAAGAGGTACTTCTTCTGAGGATGACCTTCTGAGATCCTAATAGAGGCAGTTCATGGATCGGCTGGTTTTGGGAAAATATAACATGAACCTGTGTTAAATTCTACATGCAATGCATTGCCAAATTTCTCTGTTCAGTCTCAGTTGCCACAATGAGAAAAAGTTAACATTTATGAATTATGTGTATAAAAAATAAAGTAATTCAACATTTCTCTGGTTATCCTCAGTCTCAATGAGACAAGTTTAACATTTATGAAGTTTCTCAATATATTCTGATTAATCTTGGCATTAATTGCTCTTTGGTCAGCCACACCATCAGCACCAGATCACTCTCCACCCATTCGTTCCCAATCACCAGAGTTCTGATAGCAGCACATACAAGTTTTATCACTGAGATGGCATGCAAACGTCCACATGAGAAACAATTACCGTACGGATAGGGATTAAATGTGGATATTATGTAAACAAGAGATTCAGCTTCACTGATTAATAACGAAACTGTGTGAGATCTCGGTCATTGAATGAGCTACAGCTTTTAGTGATTATAAAGGGAGCGCTCTTTGCACGCTGTCTAGGCGATATAAAAAAATAAGTACTAGGCCTAAAATATATTCAGAATTTCCCTTCTTGACAAGTGGCCACATAGGCTACACGCTTCAATACACAGACCCATCCGCATGCGGGATTCACTCTCGAAATGACTGACGGGGATAAATATTAATGTATCGAAATCAAGCTCATATAAATGTCAGGAAAACACGATTCCTGGCTATCCATGGATCTTTGGCCCCAAAACTTTACGTTTGATAAGAGTCCTGTCCTGAGCACATTTACATGACAATATTCAGTGACAATCATAATGCCACCTGCGGGCAACAGGAAGTGTGGCACATCAAAATTACTCTGTGGCCATATTTCTCTGTTTAAGCCTCTGGGGTTCTTCATTTATGGGTCACACTCAGGACCTTCAGGTCAAAAATGAGTAAAATCAATGAAATATATTTTTGTTCAATAATATTTTTTCTTTTCTTTTTTGGTGTTTTGAGATAATTTTATGATTTATAATTCATATTTATGCAATAATTATGACCCATTTTTCCCCAATGAATATAATAAAAAATGTATATATATATATTATTATTTTTTTATTAAAGCTGTATTTCATTTTAGAGTCAAGCCTAGGCCTCATGAAAGCAATTTTTTAAATGAGATCGGTGCCATCCGGTGGACACATTGAGCATTTTTATTACACAATAGCACATTTTTACCACTATAGTGGATCTTGCGTTTTATAAAATTTTTTAAAAAATCGTAGCTTCATCGGAATGGTCTGAAACTTGGTGACTTTATTGGTACTTGGTATATGAACACCCCAAAAATTGGGGTCAAATTGACCCCCAAAGGAAATTAATGGGAAATTAGTTTTATGCATACAATCTAAAAATCAGCCAGGATGCAGATAAAAAGGACTCAACAGTGAAGGGGTGAATCTCTAAAACATCAAGTGTGCAAAACAGACAAAAAAAATCTGTGTGTGAAAGTTTTTTTGTCTGGGTTAGGTTTTTTTGCCAATTTCCCATTCATTTCATTTTTGACCCGAAGGTCCTGAGTGTGACTATTTTTTTTACGACCACTTAGACTTTTCAAATCCTATCCCCAATTACCAAGTACCAATAAAGTCACCAAGTTTCGGACCATTCCGATAAAGCTACGATTTTTAAACATTTTTCTTTTAAAAAATTTGGGTCAGAAATGACAGAAGAGCCCCAAGAGGGTTAAATGCATATTGCCCACTGTTCACTGTTTTCCTAAGACAACCAGATGGGCCTTTCAACACGGATTGCAGCTTTCATTTTTTTTATATAATTCATTGATAGTAGACGTTTGTGTTTACTTTTGTTTAATTCCTTTTAGTAAATCAGCAGTTGTTCCTGTTGCTTGTCTTCATTAAGAGACCAAACACAGAGGGAATGTTGAGGAATTTGGCACAAAGATCTCGGATCATCACCAAACAATCTGTGACCAAGGTGTCCCATGATTTCCTTTAGTTGGTGTTGGTTACTACTCACATTTTTCATCAATTCATTCGTTTGTTTGTAGAAACAGCATGCTCCATTTGTAGTTTGTTTCATGTTTATTAAAGAAGCATTTTACATAAAAAAATTGTCACATTATTTGTAAATTATGCTCAATGTCAGGATTAATTCAATAACAATTAAGAATAGTCAAGTGATACAGTAAAATAAATCATTGTATTATTAATGTTTTTTTTTTTTTCATATATTTTGAAGTTCATACATTTACCCACACATCACTAAAACACACCAGAAATGAATGCTTAAGCTAATCCATAAAAACTAAACCATAAACAAACTGTTATAGAAAACATTGGGTCTTAAACATTGGTTGCACAGTACACAAGAATCACTGTGTAAGTTTTTCCAGAAATTATTATGCAGCCTGCGAATCTGCACACAGAAGATAAGAGAAAGTAGTAAGCACTGTGTATTCTAATTTACTTCATACATTGTATTTGATTTAATTTTCAGTGCTATTAGCCAACCATAAAAATTAGTTCATGTTTTACAGTACCCATAAATTCAGCCCCAATCTGGCACATGCAGCATGGGATGATGGTTAGAATTAAACAATAATTGAATTTGTTGAGACCAGCTTTTGGAAACACTAATCACATTTATGATGACCTCAATTGAAACAGAGTTAAATCCCTGTTCATTTTCAATAAAAACTTTGACGTCTGACAGAAATAAAGTCAATCTGGTTAGTAATAAGTGAAGCTGGTGATCAGATCTTGTGAGATTAAATGTATTTTATCTTCAGTTGATTTCATGTAAGGTTGTGGCTGTAAGTCAGTTGTAGTTCTTGTGTTTTTTTTTTTTTTTCTCATGTTCTCTTCTTTCCTTCAGTGATTCAACTTGTTAACCCTTAATCGTCCCTTGGGGTCCAGCTCAGAGTCCTGCAACGGGTCGGGTACCCGCAAAAAAGTGGCTAAAACGTGTGGATTGTGACATTCCTAAAATTCACAGGCGGGGATGCGGGCGGATAATTAACTCCTCGCGGGCGGGTAGTAGCGCGGTTGAAAAATATGTGCAATATTTGTCTAAATTACCATTACACATACGCAACAAAGACATGACATTTGACCCATCACGTCACCACCACTGCGACAGTGCGACTTTTGTTGATGCTTCTCGTAGTTGAAGCGAGCGTTGCAGGAGTATGGATGAAGTAAAAGTAAAGTTGGCGAGTGGAGTATATAAAATTGTTGACAACGAGTCTTTAAAGGCAAAATCGGATGTGTGGAGAAAGTGTGGTTTAATAAGAGATCAGGAAAATAACATCATAAGCGGCTTGCAAACTTCGAGGAGAAACGCGAACATCAGCGAGCAGGCTGCAGCATGTCGGCGGCCCCAGCTGCGAAGAGAGTTTGTTTGGTTTCAACAGTTTTTGCTTGTCAGACGTAGAGGACTCCAGCGAAGACGCTGTGCTGCCCGAGGACGAGGTCTCTGCATACATCGAGTTCAAGCCACCCAAGGGGGATCCTTTCTTTGTTTTGTTGTGGTGGAAGGAGCATGCGAAAACATTTCCCAACCTGGCAATGATAGCGCGGAATGTTCTTTTCATCCCAGCATCGAGCGCTGCGAGTGAGAGAGACTTTTCCACAGCTGGATTTGTAATCCAAGAACGGAGAACGCAACTTCAACCTGGGACTGTGGACGATATCCTTTTCCTGCACAGTAACCTTAAGGGAAAGTAAATGCACAGGCATAGGCTAGCCTATAATATATTGTTTGTGAGCGACAGGCTCCGGTTCTTTTTTTTTTTCTTCCTTTAACAGGTCTATTTTCGTAGGCTATAGTTATCAGGTTCCATAGCCTATTTAGGTTCGTAGGCTACTTGAATGGCGCAAAACAAAGCGCACTTTAGACTGTTTCATCAGCCCATTCATGACGCTGTTGTGAGAGGTGCAAGATAAAAAATAAAGCACTTTAATTGGAATGGTTTTAGCGTGTGTGATTTTATCGCGGGCACGGATCGGGTAACGGGACAAATATTAACGGGTCTGGGCGGGTGCGGATTTCATTTTGATATTATCACGGGTGACGGGTCGGATCCGGTGCTGAACTTTGCGGGTACGGGCGGGGGCGGGTATCCAAAAATGGACCCGTGCAGGACTCTGGTCCAGCTTACCCCACTGGACTTTTCCTCCATTTTTTAAAAGTGTTCCCTTCATCTCAGGACCATGAGACTCGGTGACTTTTCCTAAATAATCTATCTAAACATGCACAAAAAATCTGGGCTTGATTTGGTTGTTCTAAAGGTGTGTAAAAAAAAAATTACCGTTTAAGTCCCTCGGGGTCAGATTGACCCCACATTGAGAATGAATTTTTTTCACTTTTTTTGTCAAAATTTGTATCCAGTATAAATCTGAAAATTTCCACATTTATATCAAGGTCTGGTCCTAGAGCATAAACACAAAGTGGAACGAACTTTCTGTCTCACACACACACACACACACACACACACACACACACACACACACACACACACACACACACACACGTGTGTGACTGCAACAGAGAGCATTTTTATAGAATCTGACAAATAAAATCAACAAAACTGGCATAGATCTGAAAAAAATCCATACATAAATGAAGGACAAATACTTGAGCACAAATGCAACATGGAACAATCATGAGAAAGAGAGGGAAAAGGGCAAATAAAAGAAAGATGAAAGGCAGCTTAACTTTTGCATAACTTCCCTATGGATCTCTAGTGGATAATGCGGTCATTGCACTCTCTTTCTCTTTAACTATAATTCCTAAAGTTTTTCCACAAACCTGCAGATGGCGGTATTCTATCCCTAACACACAGAGCAATGTCCAAAAACTATTTATATTTATTTAAGATCATCATTCAAGTGATTTTTTCATAAAAAAATATTTTTAATGAGCCAATTTATGACATAGTTAAGTATTTGTGCAGTAAATAGGTTAAAAAACTACCAAATACCCACAAAAACACAGCATAAATGTATAGTTGAGAAGTAAATTAAAAAAATTATATATAGTTTTCCATGTAAAAAAATTATATTTCCTTATGCAATCGCTCTGTAAAAGTTTGGGGTCTATCTGAGCACAAGGGACTCAAACGTAAACCCTACTTGAGGGACGATTAAGGGTTAACAGGTTTAACTGTCACCCCCTTTTTTGAGTTCACGCTTAAAAAGGTGATGTCCAAATTAAAATGGGTGTAATTCTGGAACGCTTTTTAATAAATGCTTGATTCTGGTCTTGTTTTCAAGAAAACCCTTGGAGGTTTATGGTACAAGTGTCTGCAGTTGAAAAAATAATAATAAATGAAAATATACTAACAGTCCAATTTATAGCAATTTAAGTTTATTATAATAAAAAAATGACTATAGTAAAATATTTTTTTATTTAAAAAATAAAAAAAACATAATCCAAAAGAGGTTTTACCCTAAAATTGTTAGGAAATTAAAGCAAAAGTTCCAAATTTGGAATTGATATCACAAACCTTGTCTTTTAGCTGCTGTAACAACAAAGGTCACTAGGTGTCATTTTTTCCTCCATTGGGGATTCATATGCTCCATTGGTGACACTTGTTTACTACTTGATCTCAACACCACAACACACAAAATTAGTTTTTTTAAAAATTCAAAACATTCTCAGAATATATATATATTTTTAAATACTTAAACGGTATATAAATTGTTTAATAATAATTTGAGGTCCAGGGGCCCGTTCTTCGTACGTCGCTAACCCAGTTAGCTGGATTTGATTGTTGACGATTTGACATGATCTTGGATTGTTTGGTTCTTCGAAGCTCATCCTGGACTTGCTGTCATAGTAACAGGTCCGTAAGCTTAAACCTGCTCGAGCGGCTTATTTCATGTAAACAGGATTAGATTAGCATCTTGAGGGGATACTTAAAATCTGTCCCAGCCACTGCTACTTTATTACAAGAGTTCATTACTGAACCAGGGGCAATAATAATAATTTTAAATAATAATAATATAAAAATTTTATATTGTTTATGTATATGAGAATGTATATAATATTATAATGTTGTATATAATAATAAAGACACAGCCACTTGATTGAGCGATTTTATTTGTGACGGAATAATTACTTTATAATTTTATTGGAGGTTTACACACATGTTGTACAGTTAATCTGAGCCGTGCATTAATTTAAGTGATCACAGATATTATGGGATGGCTTGATGCAGCGCAAGAGATTCAGAGAATTTGATCTTGACCCTTAAGAAACTTTAATACTGTCACGTTACAAATCAGCTCCAAATTAATTAAAAATTAAATTACAACATTGAAATAAAAATGTAAAGAGTGTACAAATACTGTATAAAATCGTGAATATAAATAATTGGTAATCATGTTAAAAAAACATTTATCGTTTATCTATAATAACTTTTATGTTGGTTTGGTGGTTTGGCTGTTTCCTTATAAAGGTCCAGAAATTCGTGGGGTTTTTATTGTATAATTTGTCAAGTTTTTTGCCAGGTGGCTTTTTTAATTATATGATGTCATTACGTTGCTGTCTTGACGCCAGCCAATCGCTGCATTGCTGATCGTGGTTTCGAGTATCGATGCATCTGCCCTCTTCAGGGAACACAAGAACGCTCAGTGATCTTAGATCATTTAATCCAGATATTTTAATCCAATCCGCAAATTCGTTTGAAGAACCAAATTAGCCTGAGATCAGTTATCACGATTAAAAGATCTGGGATCTGTCAAATCATCTTAGATGTAATAAGCAACGTGCGAAGAACGGGCCCCAGATGTTCAAGCTGGTCTGAATCTTATCTCTGGTGGTGAAAAATCAGGCTCTTCTTGGGTGTACCATCGATCATCAGTGCTAGCGGAAAAGCCACTAGAGCCAGATGAAGATCTTTCTTCCTGTCTTCCTCTGCCATGACCTTTGTCTCTCCCTCTCCCGCTTCTTCTCCCTCTTCCTCGGTTTCTTTTTTGTGTACAGTCACAATAAAAACAAAATGTTTTGCTTTTTGCAAAATAAAGAAAACAAACATGATGCGCGATCTGCAGCCTCTCTCTCAAAGACGTTCTTTCAGATCAAAGCGGTTCGTTCTGTGCTTTAGAATGTAACCAATTATCACGTGATGTCAAGTTCAATATAATTATAGTAGGCTACAAATGACTCCCATAGTTTACAGCATTAGTTGAGAGATGTGTGTACCTCATATATATATATATATATATATATATATATATATATATATATATATATATATATATATATATATATATATATATATATCCAAAATAATCAATATTGAATCAAGCCATTCCAAGCTTTTTTTGTGACAATTTATTTATTTAACCCTTGGGCACTGTTCGATTTCTGGTTCCACCCCTTATGGTCTGGGTCAAATTGACCCTAATTGGATTCAATACAATTCCCCAAAAATCACACTATGAAAAAACGCATACAATCAGGTACAAACAATTCACTTTTAATATCAATACTTTTCACACATTACAAAGAATAAATATCTGAATTTACGATTTATAAAAATACTTTTAAAGCTGTAGTCTACGATGTTGAAAATCAGTCGAGAAAGCCTGAATTTTTTAAAAACTCATCCCGCCCCTCCACACGCCCACCCCTCCCCTCTGTGCTCCCACCGGGAAACGACCTGAACAACGTCACTCAGTCAAGCAGGAGTAAACATCGGAACAGAGATGTACCATGTGCGATGTGCCATGTGCTTAGTCGCTTCAATCTAATGACCTCGCTAATGACACATCGTATGTAAAGTTGACTTTCGACACTTGAACTTACAGGGAGTGCAGAATTATTAGGCACGTTGATTTTCTGATCATATTTTTTTTTCCAGGCACATTTGACCAATTCCAAACCACAGTAATCCTAATAACTACTATTGATTTAGTATTTAATAATGTATAAGTGATATATAATTGTTCATGAAGGCTGGAAATGAAAATCACCTTATATTCAGGTGTGCAGAATTATTAGGCATGTTTTCTTTTACAGATAAATTGAGCCAAAAAAGAGATTTAACTCTTGTGATTGAAAAGTCAAAAATTATTAAATGCCCATGAGAAGGATGCAATACTAATGCAATACTAGACATTGCAGTTAAGGCATGACCATTGGACAGTGAAATGCTCGTTGGGTCAGCAGGATCTGACAAAAACAGGTGGTGAAGAAAAGACACCTGTTAACTGCAAAAGAATTAAGAATTAAGGTGAAGAATTAAGGGTGAAACCATCAGGAACCCTTTAGTCTCCAGCGCCACCATTTTCCAAAGCTGCAACCTACCTGGAGTCTCCAGAAGTGCAAGGTGTCAGGATCTCAGAGACTCTTGAAGGACCAGCACCACATCCTCTAGTACCACTGTTTGAAGAATTCATCTTCCAGAATCTGGCAGTACGTTTTGGGAGTTCATTTTAGTCCATCCTGAAGTCCGTTTTGCAGAGATGGACTAAAAATGAACTCCCAAAACGTACTGCCAGATTCTGGAAGATGAATTCTTCAAACAGTGGTACTAGAGGATGTGGTGCTGGTCCTTCAAGAGTCACTCTCAACCTATCTGTCCATAAAGCCTATAAAAAAACCTTCTTCATGTATTTTACAACACTTCAGCTTGTGATTATTATCTAGTGGGGGTAATTTTTTAGGATTCTTTACCAAACTGAAGCATGGTAACTCGGCCATATAAACAACTCCTTCTTTCACTTTGCTGTTTCTGTTCTACAAGTGGCTCTTATAAAGTCCAGCATAAAGGTTCTCTATAAAACTATCTATCTATCTATCTATCTATCTATCTATCTATCTATCTATCTATCTATCTATCTATCTATCTATCTATCTATCTATCTATCTATCTATCTGTGTGTCTATCTATCTATCTATCTATCTATCTATCTATCTATCTATCTATCTATCTATCTATCTATCTATCTATCTATCTATCTATCTGTGTGTCTATCTATCTATCTATCTATCTATCTATCTGTGTGTCTGTCTGTCTGTCTGTCTGTCTATCTATCTGTCTGTCTGTCTATCCATCCATCCATCCATCCATCCATCCATCCATCTATCTATCCGTGTGTCTGCCTGTCTGTCTATCTATCTATCTATCTATCTATCTATCTATCTATCTATCTATCTATCTATCTATCTATCTATCTATCTATCTATCTATCTATCTATCTATCTATCTATCTATCTATCTATCTATCTATCTATATGTTTTAACTGCTTACAAATTCAACATATAGAGCCTACAAATATGAAAGAGACAACATTTAGACATTTATTTTAAGATTTTTACATTCCACCTTAAAGGTCCCATGGCATCAAATTATAATTTTATGAGGTTTTTCAACATTAATATGAGTTCCCCTAGCCTGAATATTGTCCCCAAGTGGATAGAAATGTTGATCGGTGTAAAACCGAGTTCTGGCTGTCTCTCTCTGCCTTTGAGAAAATGACAGGCCAGACGAGCCAATCCTGAAGTCTCCTGGTTTGACATCCAAGCAGGAACGGTTTCCTCCCTTTCCTCCACCCAGAGAATCTGGCACGCCCATGCAAACGCTCGAGAGATCATTGCTTGTGAACGAGTGAATGCTGGCAGTTTCTCAGTGTTTGGATGTACAAATGAAAACAGAAGTCTTTTTTCAGTTCCTTCTGATCTGTGATCAGTGATTTCTGATGTGTAGCTAATTATTTATTATTCCTGCACACGCAGCGGCTTCTCTCTCTCCAGACAGAACGGTGTTTTCTATCTTGTGAGTCAGTGTTTTTGTACGTCCTCGTCGCGTCTATCGGTTCTACAATGTGCATATAGTCATCAGTTTCTGCTCAACATCGGCAGAGTCAGATCTTTAGAGATAAACTTCACACACGCCGAAGCTCGGGCTGCACTGACTCGGCCTTCAACATCCCCGACCCCCAGTACTGCATCTGGCCCACAGCGGAGGCACCAAACGCGGCGTGAGATTAAGCAGAAGGGGGGTAAGCGTGAGCATATCCGGGCTAGCCAGCCTAGCCCCACAATAAACTAGATTACATTCGATTACTGCTGTCGTGTCTTTGTTTGCGCTGTGTACTCAACGCATCACGCTGACGCTTTTATTTTATTTTAAAAATAATGCTATTATCAACACTTACTTTTAACTCGTTCATTTCGACAGCTGTAATGGTACTTTGCATGTGTTACAAAGTTGGTAATAATGATGAAGACGGACTCGGCGTGACTGGAACTCGTGTTTATTCAGAACTCTCAAATACAAACACAATAAACTCGCGCTGACAGACAGCACAGCTCTCATAACTCAGTAGTTACTATAAATAACTTTGTTAGCAATCGCTCCGTCTGAATCGTTCTAAACGGTTCGCGTCTCCAGTCAGCGCTGATCCATAATTTACTAAAGTTACTAACTTTCTGACATGAGTGACAGTCCCTCCGACTAGAAATAGACTAATAACCTGAAGTATATGCTGTAACTTCAACAGTTCAGACATGCTGAGAACGGATGTGAAGTGAACTCAGGTCCATCCGTCTCTCTGGCAGCAGCTCGTGCCTCGTAGACCTCGTTAAACCACGCCCCCTCCGCTCATTTAAAATGCAAAGATGTCAGCCAATCACAACAGTGGGCGTTTTTACTGAAGTCTCACCGCAGACACGCCTCTTGTAACAGGGCATTCAGCCACATGGCAAACAGCAGTATAGAAAAAGTGCCTTTTATTTCTAAATTATGACATTTTATGATGTAAAAGTCATACTAACAATATAAGTACACCTCAGGAAACATTATAAAATAATAGAAAAATGCCATGCCATGGGACCTTTAATGCATTTTAATTTTTTAAAGGAAAACACATGGGCTCTTGAACAACTGTAAATCATTGATAATTACAGACACTATTGAAGAATGAACTAGAAAAACAGACGACTGCTTTGGTAACTTGTTATACTGATAGTTATATCTAAATACATTGCAATGGATTAGCTAGCTAAAATATATGTGGTGTGTTCTTAGCTATTACGCAATATTCTCATACCTCATTCTCAGTATGTTTTTTTATCCCTCTCTGACCAGCAGTAAAATATAGTCCGCTGTGCAGCGCTTCTCTTCATGTTTGGCGCTAATGTTACCCGTGTGCTCTCCCATTCAAACACCACTCGCGTTGTTTTGGTGAAAGTGCGACTCATTGGTTGGGCGTTACCAATCGGTTCAATGGAGGGCGAGTATTTTTTGTCTGATTTATTATGACAAACTCATATTTGATTAGGAACAAAATTATTGTTACAAAATAAACAAATTCTACATATTTTTCATTTGATCTATATATAGATCTAATATTGGGAAAGGTTCGCCCACTGGACTGAGGAGGCAAGATGCCTGACTGAAGGGACATTACGACCTCTTTACAGGGGCTCTTTTCCAGGACTAACACACGACGCGCCTCAACATGTTGTTGCAGCGAGAGACCGAATGTTGGCCAACCAAGTGCTGGTGGACTTCATTGTGGCTTCACATGTATCAAGAATGTATTTTTATTATTTATTTTACTGCATTTCATACCAATAGCTTGTCTAGTGACTAACGGACTTACAGAGATATACATGGAAATGTTTTAATGTCATTCTCAATTTTCTCTGCAGTCCATCATCAGTGGGCAAAAGAAATCTAAGTGGCTTGATACTTTTTCCACCAAGCGTTCTGTAGCTGTATGACAACCAATGATGAATACTACAGCAGAAATTTCATCGTTGGTCCATATGACCACTGAAGGGCTAAATATGGTAGATATCTGAATTTAGTCAACGTCTATGGGGATGGTTATTGTTTAAGTTTCTAGCGTAGATTTAATGTTATTTCACCGTATATCCTTTTCCCCCTACTGGACGTGTCAGGAACAGCGCATTTTGTTGGGCAATGTAATTATATATCCTCCTGAAACCTACCATTTTTTTAGTAATTGTTGCATGTCATTACATTGTTTAGAGCATAATAGACAAATTGATAAAAAAAAAGAAAAATATTTATTTTTGAAAAAAAGATACATTTTTCCAAAAGGATTTTATTCATATGTTCATATGTCCACTGTAGTGGACACCAGGACTTATACAAACATTTAAAAAAGTAAAAAGAAAGTATTGGTAGTTTTAATGTGATGTTTGTTGTAAATATACAGTAACCACAACACTTACCATGCTTTAAATGCCCTTTAATGTTAAATCCAAATATTGTAATGTAAATAGTACTTTTTCCTGTATATAATGTATGTATTATATATTATGACTTTCTTTCTCTCTTTCTTTTTTTTACCTGAAGCGAAGGTAAAAAAAGCGAAGTCTGTGACGGGAGAGAGAGTCACATAAGTGACTCAAGGCTAAATGACAAACACCCGTCTCTTGTTTCAGTGATTGGTGTGGAGAGACAGGATAAAAGCCACTCAGGAAAGGAGGACTGGAGAGAGAGGAGCTGGACATGCACTGGGACTGAGAAAGATGTGCAGAGAGGACCTGAGAGAGACTAAGTTTGATTACATTGTGTGATGTGCACATTTGTGTTGTGACCTGAGTTAAGACCAATAAAAATAATTGTTCTGAGTCCCAGCCAGCCAACCCCCTTGTCTTCTTCTGTATATAGATAAGAACTTTGTTACAATAGTGTATGTATTATATATTATGACTTTTTTTCCTCTTTCTTTTTTTTACCAGAAAAGACCAAAAGGGCCTTTCGGACTCAGTCAGCCCATTCTTGTTCGTGGAGAAGTAACGGAGAAGACCAAAAGCAGAACCAGCAGCAAATATTTGCAATGGTAAGCATGTGTTGGTTTGAACTCTTTAACAAGCATTTGTTTTTACTTAAACATATTCTTACAAACCCCATGGTAAGAACAACCCTCAATCAGAAAGAACATATTCTCAAAGTCTTAATAATTCACAAGATTTAACAAGCTGTCAAATTCATATGATACTCGTACATATTTGTACAGATACTCGTACACAATGCTGGTCAATGCAAAAATTATGCTTAAATTATTAGATAGGAATATTCGAAACATCGGAGTCATCACGCCGGAGACGGATTTATTGAGGATGCCGTGTCGGTGAGGCAATTATTAGATAGGAATATTCGAAAGATCAGAGTCATCACGCTGGAGACGGGTTTATTGAGGATGCCGTGTCGGTGAGGCAATTATTAGATAGGAATATTCGAAAGATCGGAGTCATCACGCCGGAGACGGATTTATTGAGGATGCTGTGTCGGTGAGGCAATTATTAGGTAGGAATATTCGAAAGATCAGAGTCATCACGCTGGAGACGGGTTTATTGAGGATGCCGTGTCGGTGAGGCAATTATTAAATAGGAATATTCGAAAGATCAGAGTCATCACGCCGGAGACGGGTTTATTGAGGATGCCGTGCTGATGAGGCAATTATTAAATAGGAATATTCGAAAGATCAGAGTCATCACGCCGGAGACGGGTTTATTGAGGATGCCGTGCTGATGAGGCAATTATTAAATAGGAATATTCGAAAGATCGGAGTCATCACGCTGGAGATGGGTTTATTAAGGATGCTGTGCCGATGAGGCAATTATTAGATAGGAATATTCAAAAGATCGGAGTCATCACGCTGGAGACGGGTTTATTGAGGATGTCGATTAGTGTCTGTGAGGCAACCGGGGGGAGACACTTCAGACTCTGAATGGCTACTCTCCAGTGTGAATTCTCATGTGGTAATTAAGGGTTAATTTACATCTAAAACTCTTTCAAAATTGATCACATGTAGATGGCTTTTCTCTAGAGTGAATATTCATGTGTCCCCTAAGGTTTACTTCCCGTGTGAAGCCATTCCCACACACAGTGCAGATGTAAGGCTTCTCTCCAGTGTGAACTCCCATGTGAATGACAAAGTTTCCTTTATGTTTGAAAATCTTTCCACACTGTTGGCAGATGTAAGGCTTCTTTCCAGTGTGAACTCTCATGTGACTGAAAAGGATTCTTTTATGTTTGAAACTCTTTCCACACTGTTGGCAGATGTAAGGCTTCTCTTCAGAGTGAACTCCCATGTGACTGTCAAAGTTTCTTTTATGTTTGAAACTCTTTCCACACTGTTGGCAGCTGTAAGGCTTCTTTCCAGTGTGAAATCCCATGTGACTGTCAAGGGCTCTTTTATGTTTGAAACTCTTTCCACACTGTTGGCAGATGTAAGGCTTCTCTTCAGAGTGAACTCTCATGTGCCTGTCAAGGTTTCTTTTATGTTTGAAACTCTTTCCACACTGTTGGCAGGTGTAAGGCTTCTCTCCAGTGTGAAATCCCATGTGACTGTCAAGGGCTCTTTTATGTTTGAAACTCTTTCCACACTGTTGGCAGGTGTAAGGCTTCCCTCCAGTGTGAACTCTCATGTGCCTGTTAAGGCATCCTTTATAAGTGAAACTCTTTCCACACTGTTGGCAGGTGTAAGGCTTCTCTCCAGAGTGAACTCTCATGTGAGTGTCAAAGTTTCCTTTTTGTCTGAACCTCTTTCCACACTGTTGGCAGGTGTAAGGCTTCTCTCCAGTGTGAATTCTCACATGAACTTGAAGGCTTTCTTTACGCCTGAAACTCTTTCCACACTGTTGGCAGGTGTAAGGCTTCTCTCCAGTGTGAATTCTCATATGAACTTGAAGGCTTCCTTTACGCCTGAAACTCTTTCCACACTGTTGACAGGTGTAAGGCTTCTCTCCAGTGTGAATTCTCATGTGAACTTTAAGGTTTCCTTCATATCTGTAATTCTTTCCACACTGTTTGCAGGTGAAATAACTTTGTGAGGGAGTCTTTTTAGCCTGTGTCGATCTTTCTCCAGTCATGAAGTCATGATGTTTATCATAATGGTCTTCCTCCTCTTCCCTTTCATTAAGTTCATGACTTGCCTCTTTCAATGCCATGTGATCTAGAGCAGAAACATACATAAAACAATTTAAACATTTGAAGCATCAATAGCAGGGTATAGGGTAGTATGATCTATAACCTATCCTATCCTAGGGACCAGGGGAGGGCAGCTTTGGTCCTGAAGGGCCACTGTCTTGCAGAGTTAAGCACGTTCTCCCGTCTGTCTCCCATGAAGTCCACTCTGAAATGCCCCGTATTATATACTATATTATATAAAGAAATACTGTCCTGTATTAGCTCGGGCGTCCTGTATATTGGACCTAAAAGTCCTCTATGTGACTTTCTTTGACCCATTTATTGACTGCTACGCTGATCTAACCACTGACAAAGGGGTTGTTTACTCAAGTTTGTTATTTAAAATGTAGATACTCTCACAAAATAGAAAAATGCCGTTGTGATGCCAATGTGTTTGCGGGTTAATTTAAAGTCCTTAATGCATTAAAATAATTTAATGCAAATTGTCACAGCCAGCTCGTTCTCTGTGGTCACAAAGTGGATCACACACATGAATGGTTTGACTTGCAAGGTTATTTATTAAATAAAGATAGTGAGTGATCTGTTAGCGAAACATAACATGTCTAGGGATTTAAACAATAAAGGGAAGATAATAATCCAAAAGGTGAGGAATGTTGATAAATAATAAACTAGAAAACAACAAAATGGAGCAAAATGACTTCTCTGGAGATGTTCCACCAGAGGAAGTGCTGATTAGCAGGTGAATACCGCTTTTATACTCCTTATACGCCCATAAATTAAACATTTAGGAGTGGTTGTCTGCAATCCCAATCACACCCTCAGAAAACAATAGAAGACAGGGTTGTAACAAAATAAATTACAGAAGTATGTGAAGCTGCTTCAATAATGTAATTTTCATCACGCAGTTAGATGATCCTAGAAGTCGGGAGTTTATCACAAATCACACTGTAGTAGTTCGCACATTCCAGGGCCCAGTTTATGGCCGGGCCACTCTCTGTCCATAACAGTGGACAAAGGTTTGCTACATTTTGATTGGATCTTGGTTGACTTACACAAACAAACTGTCCAACGCCATCAGATAAAGATGCTAGGACAACAGCCAGACACCTCTTAGAGGCCAAGAAGACCACCTCTGGTAAAGCCCAGGAAGGACAGGACATCTCATTGGTCCATTTGCAGTTTCTGCCCTTAACCCACCTAGAGACGAATCCCTAATGTCCTGGTCTGTGACTGCCATATATATTCCACAGGACCTTAGAAGTAGTGGGTGAAAGAAAGACCACAATGACCCATCCAAATCCATTCATAACTATGTTTGGAAACCTTAAGACTGATGTAAACCACACACATCCATTTCATACTTATTCAGAGAAACAAGTATTCTCAGTGACAGCTATTTGTAATGCATAATCTTATGCAGATTCAGCTGTTAATGAACAAATGAATGAACTGTTCAATCTTTTCCCATCATGTTTGGTTTCTATTTGTTTAGAATATTGCCAAGTGTATTCTGATGGTGGTTTCGAAAGTGAGAAATGCATTGGTAAACTTTAAGACACTGTGCACAGTATGCAAATGAGTTCCACAGGGGAAAGAAGGGTGGACCACACTGTGCACCCTCTGATGCCAACAGCCAATCGCAACACTGAAATGGAGAAGCGCCAAATTGCAATCTCCTCCAATTCGGAAAAGGATAAAGGTACCCTTTCAACTGACACACCTTGTTCTGAGTCTGTCCAGCGAGGATTAGACTGTGACAGAGCAACCAGTTCTGGGTTTCTCCTTGAGAGAGACAAACAGTTCACCAAGTTCTGAGCCTCTGGTTAATCCAGAGACAACACAAGATCTGAGGATCTAAGTCTACAGCTTGTGAGGCAGCAACAGATACGACCACGTTCTGAGCCTCCAGCCTGTGAGGAAAGAGACATTATCAACCACTACGTTCAGAGTTTTAGTCCAGCGAGACGACTACAGCACGTCCCGAGCAGAGCTGAAACAACTAATCGATTTAATCGATTGTTAAAATAGTTTTCAACTAATTTAGTCATCGATTAGTTGGTAAATAACTTTTATTTGCCGCAAGCGGCTCATTCCGTGCATATTTTAAATCTGCGGTGACCAAAGTGTGGCAGTAATGAGCCACCGGAGGTTTTACTCAGCCAGTACAGCAGGAGAAGTAGCGAATAGCCAATAGCTGGCCTCGTTTTATGTCACGTGCTTCCCGCACAGCATCTCTGCAGCATTCAGCGAGATGGCGGAGGTAGGCGGCAGTGGAGTAAGCTCGAGAAAGAAAAAGAAAAAAGCGGAAGATAAAACTAATTGAACAAAGTCATTCAAAGTGTGGGAGCACTTTACTTTGAGCCTTCAAACAAAAAAGAGTAACCTGTAAACTCTGCACTACTTAACTGGCCTGGCACGGGAGATCTCATTATCGATTAGTCGGGTCTGCTCTCTGTACGCAAAGCTTCCACCAGTCGTGTCAAATTATAGCGCTGAATAACACATTTTTATGGACAAAATGTGCATCTAGAAATAGTGGAGTGGAAACAGAGTGAGCTGATGCAGGAAAGGGACGTGATCCAAGTGCCCAAAACCTCAGAATTGTTTATTTTAAGCTTCAAGCGAATGTATTAGCGTTTAACATACCCTGTCATGACAGATTTGTGTATGCGTCTGCAGCCTCAGCACAAAATGTTAATTTTACTGGTTATATCCACTGATCTATATAGAGGACTGCAATTACATCCTCATCTGTAAATGTTACTAATTCACGTATTTCCATTTTGCATGAAGGAGCGTCCTGGTCCTGACAGTAACTTCACTGAACGATCGCCGGCGCGGTGTGTCAAACAGACAGAACGCTTTAGAGAGGGAGACAATTAATATTCAGTGCAAAAACGTTCATGAAGCTGAAATATCTGCTTTAGGCGCTAAATTTAGTTTTAAAAGTGTGTCCATAGAGAGAGTGTGTGTTCTGCAGAACAGTCCTCTTATGCAGTAACACTGAGTTTGTAATTTGTTTTCTTTAATATCATTTTAATGTAGGGATTTGCTTAGTAACTTTTTTTGTACATAAAGTATAGCACAAACATACCCTTACAAAAATTATGCAGTATTGATAACCATTTGTATAACCACACAAATTCCATATAGTTAAACTATGGATTTGAAGCAAAACAATTTGAAGTTAATTTGTGGTTACCATTGAATAACTAAAATAAACCTGTTTTTTATTTATTATTATTATTGTTTGTTTTGTTCATTGTAAAATCAAGGGTAATTTATGTAATAGTAGATATATTCACTATGTGTGTTTTCATAGCACGTTTGTTTGAAGGACAGCGTTGGACAGGAAATAGAAAAAATAATCGACCAACTAATCGATTATCAAAATAATCATTAGTTGCAGCCCTAGTCCCGAGTCTCCATGCCAGAGAGACAAAAGCGGATTGACCAAGTCCTGAGTGTCTGACCCACAGAGGCAGAAGACACACTGAGACATTTGCAACAAGGTTAAGCTCAGGAGAGCAAACCTTCACTTCAAGGTTCCTCGTCTGCGTGTTCCAGATTAAGGACCTTCTGCACCTACTTCAGGGCCTCGTCTCCGTGTTCCAGATTAAGGACCTTCTGCCCCTACTTCAGGGCCTCATCTGCGTGTTCCAGATTAAGCACCTTCTGCACCTACTTCAGGGTCTCGTCTGCGTGTTCCAGATCAAGGACCTTCTGCCCCTACTTCAGGGCCTCATCTGCGTGTTCCAGATTAAGGACCTTCTCCACCTACTTCAGGGTCTCGTCTGCGTGTTCCAGATCAAGGACCTTCTGCACCTACTTCAGGGCCTCATCTGCGTGTTCCAGATTAAGGACCTTCTGCACCTACTTCAGGGCCTCATCTGCGTGTTCCAGATTAAAGACCTTCTGGACCTACTTCAGGGCCTCATCTGCGTGTTCCAGATCAAGGACCTTCTGTACCTACTTCAAGGCCTCGTCTGCGTGTTCCAGATTAAGGACCTTCTGCACCTACTTCAGGGCCTCGTCTGCGTGTTCCAGATTAAGGACCTTCTGGACCTACTTCAGGGCCTCATCTGCGTGTTCCAGATTAAGGACCTTCTGGACCTACTTCAGGGACTCATCTGCGTGTTCCAGATTAACGACCTTCTGCACCTACTTCAGGTCCTCGTCTGCGTGTTCCAGATTAAGGACCGTCTGCACCTACTTCAGGGCCTCGTCTGCGTGTTCCAGATTAAAGACCTTCTGCACCTACTTCAGGGCCTCGTCTGCGTGTTCCAGATTAAGGACCTTCTGCACCTACTTCAGGGCCTCGTCTGCGTGTTCCAGATTAAGGACCTTCTGCACCTACTTCAGGGCCTCGTCTGCGTGTTCCAGATTAAGGACCTTCTGCACCTACTTCAGGGCCTCATCTGCGTGTTCCAAATTAAGGACCTTCTACATCTACTTCCGGGCCTCATCTGCATGTTCCAGATTAAGGACCTTCTGCACCTACTTCAGGGCCTCATCTGCGTGTTCCAGATTAAGGACCGTCTACATCTACTTCAGGGCCTCATCTGCGTGTTCCAGATTAAGGACCTTCTACATCTACTTCAGGGCCTCATCTGCGTGTTCCAGATTAAGGACCTTCTACATCTACTTCAGGGCCTCATCTGCGTGTTCCAGATTAAGCACCTTCTGCACCTACTTCAGGGTCTCGTCTGCGTGTTCCAGATCAAGGACCTTCTGCCCCTACTTCAGGGCCTCATCTGCGTGTTCCAGATTAAGGACCTTCTCCACCTACTTCAGGGTCTCGTCTGCGTGTTCCAGATCAAGGACCTTCTGCACCTACTTCAGGGCCTCATCTGCGTGTTCCAGATTAAGGACCTTCTGCACCTACTTCAGGGCCTCATCTGCGTGTTCCAGATTAAAGACCTTCTGGACCTACTTCAGGGCCTCATCTGCGTGTTCCAGATCAAGGACCTTCTGTACCTACTTCAAGGCCTCGTCTGCGTGTTCCAGATTAAGGACCTTCTGCACCTACTTCAGGGCCTCGTCTGCGTGTTCCAGATTAAGGACCTTCTGGACCTACTTCAGGGCCTCATCTGCGTGTTCCAGATTAAGGACCTTCTGGACCTACTTCAGGGACTCATCTGCGTGTTCCAGATTAACGACCTTCTGCACCTACTTCAGGTCCTCGTCTGCGTGTTCCAGATTAAGGACCGTCTGCACCTACTTCAGGGCCTCGTCTGCGTGTTCCAGATTAAAGACCTTCTGCACCTACTTCAGGGCCTCGTCTGCGTGTTCCAGATTAAGGACCTTCTGCACCTACTTCAGGGCCTCGTCTGCGTGTTCCAGATTAAGGACCTTCTGCACCTACTTCAGGGCCTCATCTGCGTGTTCCAAATTAAGGACCTTCTACATCTACTTCCGGGCCTCATCTGCATGTTCCAGATTAAGGACCTTCTGCACCTACTTCAGGGCCTCATCTGCGTGTTCCAGATTAAGGACCGTCTACATCTACTTCAGGGCCTCATCTGCGTGTTCCAGATTAAGGACCTTCTACATCTACTTCAGGGCCTCATCTGCGTGTTCCAGATTAAGGACCTTCTACATCTACTTCAGGGCCTCATCTACATATTCCAGATTAAGGACCTTCTGGACCTACTTCAGGGCCTCATCTGCGTGTTCCAGATTAAGGACCGTCTGCACCTACTTCAGGGCCTCGTCTGCGTGTTCCAGATTAAGGACCTTCTGCACCTACTTCAGGGCCTCGTCTGCGTGTTCCAGATTAAGGACCTTCTGCACCTACTTCAGGGCCTCATCTGCGTGTTCCAGATTAAGGACCTTCTGCACCTACTTCAGGGCCTCGTCTGCCTGTTCCAGATTAAGGACCTTCTGCACCTACTTCAGGGCCTCGTCTGCGTGTTCCAGAATAAGGACCTTCTGCATCTACTTCAGGACCTCATCTGCGTGTTCCAGATTAAGGACCTTCTGCACCTACTTCAGGACCTCATCTGCGTGTTCCAGATTAAGGACCTTCTGCACCTACTTCAGGGCCTCATCTGCGTGTTCCAAATTAAGGACCTTCTACATCTACTTCCGGGCCTCATCTGCATGTTCCAGATTAAGGACCTTCTGCACCTACTTCAGGGCCTCATCTGCGTGTTCCAGATTAAGGACCGTCTACATCTACTTCAGGGCCTCATCTGCGTGTTCCAGATTAAGGACCTTCTACATCTACTTCAGGGCCTCATCTGCGTGTTCCAGATTAAGGACCTTCTACATCTACTTCAGGGCCTCATCTACATATTCCAGATTAAGGACCTTCTGGACCTACTTCAGGGCCTCATCTGCGTGTTCCAGATTAAGGACCTTCTACACCTACTTCAGGGCCTCATCTGCGTGTTCCAGATTAAGGACCTTCTACATCTACTTCAGGGCCTCATCTACATGTTCCAGATTAAGGACCTTCTGGACCTACTTCAGGGCCTCGTCTGTGTTCCAGATTAAGCACCTTCTGCACCTACTTCAGGGCCTCATCTGCGTGTTCCAGATTAAGGACCTTCTGCACCTACTTCAGGGCCTCGTCTGCGTGTTCCAGATTAAGGACCTTCTGCACCTACTTCAGGGCCTCGTCTGCGTGTTCCAGATTAAGGACCTTCTACATCTACTTCAGGGCCTCATCTACATGTTCCAGATTAAGGACCTTCTGGACCTACTTCAGGGCCTCATCTGCGTGTTCCAGATTAAGGACCTTCTGCACCTACTTCAGGGCCTCATCTGCGTGTTCCAGATTAAGGACCTTCTACATCTACTTCAGGGCCTCATCTGCGTGTTCCAGATTAAGGACCTTCTACATCTACTTCAGGGCCTCATCTACATGTTCCAGATTAAGGACCTTCTGGACCTACTCAGGGCCTCATCTGCGTGTTCCAGATTAAGGACCTTCTACATCTACTTCAGGGCCTCATCTGCGTGTTCCAGATTAAGGACCTTCTACATCTACTTCAGGGCCTCATCTACATGTTCCAGATTAAGGACCTTCTGGACCTACTCAGGGCCTCATCTGCGTGTTCCAGATTAAGGACCTTCTACATCTACTTTAGGGCCCTCTCTGCGTGTTCCAGATTAAGGACCTTCTGGACCTACTTTAGGGCCCTCTCTGCGTGTTCCAGATTAAGGACCTTCTGGACCTACTTCAGGGCCTCATCTGCGTGTTCCAGATTAAGGACCTTCTACATCTACTTCAGGGCCTCATCAACATGTTCCAGATTAAGGACCTTCTGGACCTACTCAGGGCCTCATCTGCGTGTTCCAGATTAAGGACCTTCTACATCTACTTTAGGGCCCTCTCTGCGTGTTCCAGATTAAGGACCTTCTGGACCTACTTCAGGGTCTCATCTGCGTGTTCCAGATTAAGGACCTTCTGCACCTACTTCAGGGCCTCATCTGCGTGTTCCAGATTAAGGACCTTCTGCACCTACTTCAGGGCCTCGTCTGCGTGTTCCAGATTAAGGACCTTCTGCACCTACTTCAGGGCCTCATCTGCGTGTTCCAGATTAAGGACCTTCTGCACCTACTTCAGGGCCTCGTCTGCGTGTTCCAGATTAAAGACCTTCTGCACCTACTTCAGGGCCTCATCTGCGTGTTCCAGATTAAGGACCTTCTGCACCTACTTCAGGGCCTTCTGGACCTAAAACTGCTGAAAGACGTGACTTTGGCGCTCCAAAACCGATGAATCGACTCACTGATTCATAACGTTCCGAACCGCTGAATCGACTCGCTGATTCATAACGCTTCAAACCACTGAATCGACTCACTGATTCATAACGCTTCAAACCGCTGAATCGAGTCACTGATTCATAACGCTTCAAACCGCTGAATCGACTCACTGATTCATAACGCTCTGAACCGCTGAATCGACTCACTGATTCATAACGCTTCAAACCGCTGAATCGACTCACTGATTCATAACGCTCTGAACCGCTGAATCGACTCACTGATTCATAACGCTTCAAACCGCTGAATCGACTCACTGATTCATAACACTTCAAACCGCTGAATCGACTCGCTGATTCATAATGCTTCAAACCGCTTTCAAGATGGAGGGGCAACATGGCGACTCCCAATCGAACCCCTTACCCGTATGTATTTTCAATGGCATATTATAAACTTACGAGAATACTTTATTACTTGAAAGAAGTAAATATACATTAATGAGCACATATATTTTTGAAAGAACTAAGAGTTTTTAGCTAAGAATAAACTAAAAAAGTTACACAGTGTAGCTTTAAAGGGTTAGTTCACCCAAAAATGAAAATTATGTAATTAATTGTTCACCCAAAAATGAAAATTATGTAATTAATTACTCACCCTCATGTCGTTCGACACCCGTAAGACATTCGTTCATCTTCGGAACACAAATGAAGATATTTTTGTTGAAAGCTGATGCTGAGGAAGGCTTCAGACAGGCCTCCATAGGGATTCAGTGCATTTACACTCACAAGACCCATAAAAGGCACTAAAAACGTTGTTACAAAGTCCATCTCACTACAGTGGCTCTACAATCATTTTATGAAGCGATGACAATAGTTTTTGTGCGAAAAAAATATCAAAATAACGACTTTATTCCACAAGTTCTTGTCTTCCTTGTCTGCCTCGGCTGTGAACTCACGAAGCACCACGACGCATGCGCGAGAATATGACGCAGCACCGGCGTTCGGACACGTGACCCTGAAGCGAGGAGGAGATTTGTATACAACGAGCAGAGGAAGACGCGCCGTATCTAAGCCGTTGAATTCTACATTGATCGTGCTTTAGGTCTCGGTGCAGGGCTCAAAATGGGACTAAAGTGTGGATTTAATAGATTCCCGAATGCCGGTGCCGGTCATATTTTCGCGCATGCGTCGTGGTGCTTCGTGAGTTCACGCCGAGAACAACAAGGAAGACAAGAACTTGTGGAATAAAGTCGTTATTTTGATTATTTTTTCCGCACAAAAACTATTGCCATCGCTTCGTAAAATGATTGTAGAGCCACTGTAGTGAGATGGACTTTGTAACGACGTTTTTAGTGCCTTTTATGGGTCTTGTGAGTGTAAATGTACTGAATGCCAATGGAGGCCTATCTGAAGCCTTTCTCAGCCATCAGCTTTCAACTAAAATATCTTCATTTGTGTTCCGAAGATGAACGAATGTCTTACGGGTGTCGAACGACATGAGGGTGAGTAATAAATGACAATTTTCATTTTTGGGTGAACTAACCGTTTAAGCTAAAACTCACTTAATTTAGATTTTTTCCCCCAGAAAACAAGGAAAAAATTATCTAATGTCATTATACTAGTAAATCCATCTTGATTTAAGAATTTTTTGATGTTTGGACTGGACACAAGAAAAAATTACTTAATACGAAGAGCATTTTTTGCAGTGTAAAGACAGAGGTAAAGTGGTTTAATGAATGAACAGTTTATTTAATTGCATAGTAGTAAAATACTAATGTACGCTAATTAATTCCAGTTTTACCTTAAACTATATGCAAGCAGCTGTTCTGGGTTCTCCAGTGGATTTTGGCAAAAAGAATCATATCTGTTTTTTTAAACGCATGTAATATCACTTTTTTAATAGCCTAATGTTTTTACTCTACAGTTGTGCAGGTTTAAGGGGACATATGGACATTTTAAAATGTATTTGCCAAAATTAGTAATGATATTTATATACAGGTTTATTTAAAATAGCAACATTTTATGTAAATCTCACATTAAATATCAAAATTTCTCAGTTTAATTCATGGTGAAAACATGAATGTGCATATTAGTGGAAGTTTGCTGCCATCTACTGGAAAACAAACACTTTTGCAGATTTGTGCGATTGAGGCGGCGAGATTTGTGCGATTGAGGCGGCGCGAATTATGCGAATTTAGCTTTTTGAACGCGTGAATCTCGCGAATCGCTCAAGTTCAAGAATCCGCAAATTCGTTTGAAGAACCAGACATCAGCCAGACATCAGTTATTAGGATTAAAAGATCTGGGATCTGTCAAATCATCTCAGATGTGTTAAGAGCGAGGTATGAAGAACCCGAGAAACTGCTTTGCTCTTTTGCTGTTATTTTTGTTGGCCAATGGGAGTTTGCGCTTCATCATGGTTTCACTGGTATCTATGGTTTCTCCACGGGGTTTGCAGCTTTTCGATGACGTTCACGTCGGGTAATTACGTCACTTCAAAGCGTTCCCATGGCAACAGGGGGAAATGGCGGCTCTTGTGAGAAGTAAACGAACATTTGTTAACTTTCTGCTAATATATATGTGACTTTTTTGCAGTGAAAATGCGGGGATTATGCTAGCTCCGCATATTTTGCACGTGGAAATAGGCAATTTACGCTGCGAAATTGCGGCCCCCGCATAAATATGTGGACTTTTTTTCGTGTGCATTTCCCTCATCTAAAATATAAAACCTGTTTATGAACTGATATTAGTGTGATCAGCAGAAACTCCCTCTATAATCAATGACTCTAACGGCACAACACATCTCTTATTTACATCGAGTATAAGCATTGCTTGTTATAATGAGAGGATATGAGCACATTCACAAGACATTCTTCACAAATATCCTTCATTTCTTTAGAGATGGATATTTTAATAAAGATCAAATGAGTTCAGCTTTGAGAATGAAACCAACCTGTGTGTTCCTCAGTTTCTTCATCTTTCACTCTCAATGTTTCTTCAATCTTCACGTCTTCATTCTCCTCTTTAATAAACGCAATCTTCAGCTCTTCTCTCTCCTCTTTAATGAACTCCATCTTTATAATAACAGTGTGTGATCTCAGTCGCTTCTCCAGGAGTTTCTCTGTGTGTTTGTCCTGTTTAAGAGGAGAATGAGACAAGAGTGAGTCTCTATCAGCTCTAGTTCAGTCTCAGTGACACTCAACACTAGCACTACACACTAATAATGAACACTAGAGAGTGTGATAAAGCTCAGTTTCTCTCATCATCTCTACTCTCCAGAGACTGAACTCATGTTTATATGATGAACTGAGTCTCTATCAGCTCTAGTTCAGTCTCAGTAACACTCAACACTAGCACTACACACTAATAATGAACACTAGAGAGTGTGATAAAGCTCAGTTTCTCTCATCATCTCTACTCTCCAGAGACTGAACTCATGTTTATATGATGAACTGAGTCTCTATCAGCTCTAGTTCAGTCTCAGTAACACTCAACACTAGCACTACACACTAATAATGAACACTAGAGAGTGTGATAAAGCTCAGTTTCTCCATCATCTCTACTCTCCAGAGACTGAACTCATGTTTATATGATGAACTGAGTCTCTATCAGCTCTAGTTCAGTCTCAGTAACACTCAACACTAGCACTACACACTAATAATGAACACTAGAGAGTGTGATAAAGCTCAGTTTCTCCATCATCTCTACTCTCCAGAGACTGAACTCATGTTTATATGATGAACTGAGTCTCTATCAGCTCTAGTTCAGTCTCAGTCACACTCAACACTAGCACTACACACTAATAATGAACACTAGAGAGTGTGATAAAGCTCAGTTTCTCTCATCATCTCTACTCTCCAGAGACTGAACTCATGTTTATATGAACTAGAGAGTGTGATAAAGCTCAGTTAGCAGTCGCTGCTTCTGTTACTCGTTTATTCTGTTACTTTACTCACACAGCGCTAATAAATGTTAGATAAATCAATGCAGTGTTACGATTAATAATACACAATTCAATCTGCCTGAAAAACGTTGAAGTTTCTATCGTTTTAAACACTTTAAACGCTTAAAACACACAAACCTTTCTTCAGCAGAAGCACAACCGATGCGGGAGCGCGGCGCCGGCTTATGACGTCATACACAAAACCAAAATAAAAGTCCCGTTCACACACACACACACACACACACACACACACACACACACACACACACACACACACACACACACACACACACACACACACACACACACACACACACACACACATACTCTCTCTCTCTCTCTCTCTCTCTCTCTCTCTCTCTCTCTCTCTCTCTCTCTCTCTCTCTCTCTCTCTCTCTCTCTCTCTCTCTCTCTCTCTCCAGTCTACATTCACAGAAGTGTCCATATACAAATAATACAAGAGATGACATAAATTCAGGGTTGAATGCATTGGTGAAATACATATTTAAATACATGTTGTTCAGTGATGTGCTGAAAATATTAGGAAACTAGTAAAGACTGAGAGACTTGTTTAGGGGAATGCATTATTTATACAGTAAAAATGATCGTTGTGTGTGTCAGCACTGAAATGCATGTCTGATATTAAAATATGTATATAGCTATAAAGTTAATTTGAGTGTAAATAAGTGACAATGTCTAACCAGAGTAAACAAACGCTGAACAAAGCATTCTTGAATTACAGCCCTATATTTATATAAAGTTTGATATTAAATTGAAAAAATAAGATTAGGCTATAATATTTAAACATCAATATGAAGCAAAATACGTTTGACTGGTACTATATTTAAAGCATCTGAGCAGACATTTGCGAATAAAAGCTTTATTGTCATTGGCAACAATGTCACGATACAATACGCATCTCGATACTAAAGTCACGATACGATACGCATCTCGATACTAAAGTCACGATACGATACGCATCACGATACTAAAGTCATGATACGCATCACGATACTAAAGTCACGATACGCATCACGATACTAAATTCATGATATGCATCACGATACTAAAGTCACGATATGCATCACGATACTAAAGTCACGATACGTTACGCATATCACGATACTAAAGTCATGATACGCATCATGATACTAAAGTCACGATACGCATCACGATACTAAAGTCACGATACGCATCACGATACTAAAGTCACGATACGCATCACGATACTAAAGTCACGATACGCATCACGATGCTAAAGTCACGATACACATCACGATACTAAAGTCACGATACGCATCACGATACTAAAGTCACAATACGCATCACGATGCTAAAGTCACGATACGCATCACGATACTAAAGTCACAATACACATCACGATGCTAAAGTCACGATACGCATCACGATGCTAAAGTCACGATACGCATCACGATGCAAAAGTCACGATACGCATCACGATGCTAAAGTCACGATACGCATCACGATACTAAAGTCACGATACGATACACATCACGATACTAAAGTCACGATACGCATCACGATACTAAAGTCACGATACGCATCACGATGCTAAAGTCACGATACGCATCACGATACTAAAGTCACGATACGCATCACGATACTGAAGTCACGATACACATCACGATGCTAAAGTCACGATACGCATCACGATGCTAAAGTCACGATACGAATCACGATACTAAAGTCACGATACGATACGCATCACGATACTAAAGTCACGATACGCATCACGATACTAAAGTCACGATACGCATCACGATGCTAAAGTCACGATACGCATCACGATACTAAAGTCACGATACGCATCACGATACTAAAGTCACGATACGCATCACGATACTAAAGTCACAATACGCATCACGATACTAAAGTCACGATACGCATCACGATGCTAAAGTCACGATACGCATCACGATACTAAAGTCACGATACGCATCACGATACTAAAGTCACGATACGCATCACGATGCTAAAGTCACGATACGCATCACGATACTAAAGTCACGATACGATACGCATCACGATACTAAAGTCACGATACACATCACGATGCTAAAGTCACGATACGCATCACGATACTAAAGTCACGATACACATCACGATGCTAAAGTCACGATACGCATCACGATACTAAAGTCACGATACGCATCACAATGCTAAAGTCACGATACACATCACGATACTAAAGTCACGATACGCATCACGATACTAAAGTCACGATATGCATCACGATACTAAAGTCACGATACGAATCACGATACTAAAGTCACGATATGCATCACGATACTAAAGTCACGATACGCATCACGATACTAAAGTCACGATACGCATCACGATACTAAAGTCACGATACACATCACGATACTAAAGTCACGATACGATACGCATCACGATATGGATCAATTAGTAACAGTTAATATCTGTTTATTGAATATCACCTTTATTACAGTCTGAATGCCTTGTAAATTTTAAAACAGCACTAACTGTGGCTTAAAACCTTTAGCATTAAAAAACCTTCAATAAAGTTATAGCATATATACTACACGTGTTGCTGGAGTCTCGATCTTTGAACTTCTTTTTCCTTTTCCACACTTTAAAAAGAGGGAGAAGTTGGACCAGTACTTTCACTGCTTCCTTCTAAAGTGATTTAAACATATTCTTCTATTGATGTATCAAAGAGATAAAAAAGATTCTAGTTTGAGTTGGTATTTATTTTTTATTTATTCCAACAAAAACACTACTTCAGTGAATCATTAGCAAAATGTTTAGTTATAAAATGTATACATAAATCTAATAAAAACTCTAGGTAACACTTTTTACATTTTACAGTGGCATTTTTACACGTTGCATGTAGTTACTATAGTAATAACAGTATATTATGCATAATTACATGTAAGTTAACGTGAGATGGTGTGAGATGGTGGTCCAGTGGGTTAAACCATGGAACTGATACACAGAAGGTTGCTGGTTCGATCCCAGCGGCCTCCACCAGTGTGTCCTTGAGCAAGGAGATGGTGGTCCAGTGGGTTAAACCATGGAACTGATATGCAGAAGGTTGCTGGTTCGATCCCAGCACTCACCACCAGTGTGTCCTTGAGCAAGGAGATGGTGTGATTCCCTAACCACCTGGTGCACGTTTGTCGGAAACGTTACGCCCCTTCACCGGTAGCC
This sequence comes from Gobio gobio, assembly GCF_949357685.1. Taxonomy (NCBI): domain Eukaryota; kingdom Metazoa; phylum Chordata; class Actinopteri; order Cypriniformes; family Gobionidae; genus Gobio; species Gobio gobio. Next base: position 4,172,072 of record NC_137097.1, read on the forward strand.
TGTGCTTTGGCACAATGAAACAATGGCGTCAATAAAACCATACCAATTTGAGCCTGAATCGGACCCAGAACATTTTAGTGAAGATGATCGAGCAGAACCTGTTCAAGAACGGCTGTTAAACGACGTTTCAGAATGGTTAGTTTTTTTGTTGTTGTTGTTGCCTTATACTTTTTAGATATGTTATTTAATTGTACTAATTATAATAGTTGATGTTTAGTTTATAACAATAATAAGTGTCTAACAAAAGTGTATTCAAGAACCTTTTTTTATTATTTTATTAGGTGTACATAAATGCAAAAATGCCAACTAAAGTGGAAAACATCTGCTGCAAAGAAATACAGAAGGTAGTTTAATAAGCTAGTACCAAAATTATGCAAAATGTGTTTTTAGTTATGTATTAATCCTTTTTCATATTTAAAAGATGACCATAGGTTAATTGAACAGTATATACTCATTGTCTTACATTACTGTTTAGGTTGTAAAACGAATGATGGAGGTTCCAGACCCTGCTACATGTATGGTTGAGCATGCAGGTTTCGAACCAAACTGCTTAAATCCGTATACTTTACAAAATATCAATAATATTTACAGAGCCGACTATGGACCAGTGAGGCGCAGAAATGAAGAGGAGTAAGTATTTATTACATTTTATGAAATTAGGTAGTGTAAAATATTACAAAAAGAAAATATATACAAAAAATATATATATACAAGTATAGACATGTTATTTATGAATATTTTTCTATCTGTAGCAAAGACAAAAACTATAAAAATATCAATTTGTATCAACATGTATCAAATATACCACTGGTTTTATATACAATATTGAGGTTTTCTTTTCCTGCCATAGGCGTTTCCGTTATCTGGCCTATCGCAGCTTTGTCAGCTGGTGCTGGGGCTATCTAGGACGTAGTGTGAGGGTTGTCATCCTTTGGGCGGATCCACCTACAGTTTCCTAATCCAGCTGGACAGTATGTTGGGTTCCGGCCACCCCTCGACTAAATCGTGACACATGGTGGGCAATCACCTCTTCTTTGGAGGGCTTTTCAAAGTGTGATGACAGAGAAGGTGGAATGGGGATTGTCTGCAGCTCTTCCGCATATGGCGTGGGGTCCACAAAGACTTTATGTAACAGAAGGCTCATAAGGTCATCAACATAGTCTGTAATAAGACAGAATATTGAGTCAGTATGGTTTTACATAATTACTGATAAACAATCTACACTCACCTAAAGGATTATTAGGAACAGCATACTAATACTGTGTTTGACCCCCTTTGGCCTTCAGAACTGCCTTAATTCTACGTGGCATTGATTCAACAAGGTACTGAAGGCCAAAATGCCTTGTTGATGCTAGAGGTCAGAGGAGAATGGGCCGACTGATTCAAGCTGATAGAAGAGCAACTTTGACTGAAATAATCACTCGTTACAACCGAGGTATGCAGCAAAGCATTTGTGAAGCCACAACACGCACAACCTTGAGGCGGATGGGCTAAAACAGCAGAAGACCCCACAGGGTACCACTCATCTCCACTACAAATAGGAAAAAGAGGCGACAATTTGCACGAGCTCACCAAAATTGGACAGTTGAAGACTGGAAAAATGTTGCCTGGTCTGATGTGTCTGGATTTCTGTTGAGACATTCAGATGGTAGAGTCAGAATTTGGCGTAAACAGAATGAGAACATGGATCCATCATGCCTTGTTACCACTGTGCAGGCTGGTGGTGGTGGTGTAATGGTGTGGGGGATGTTTTCTTGGCACACTTTAGGCCCCTTAGTGCCAATTGGGCATGGTTTAAATGCCAGGGCCTACCTGAGCATTGTTTCTGTCCATGTCCATCCCTTTATGACCACTATGTCCCCATCCTCTGATGGCTACTTCCAGCAGGATAATGCCCCATATCACAAAGCTCCAATCATTTCAAATTGGTTTCTTGAACATGACAATGAGTTCACTGGACTAAAATGGCCCCCACAGTCCCCAGATCTCAACCCAATAGAGCATCTTTGGGATGTGGTGGAACGGGAGCTTCGTGCCCTGGATGTGCATCCCACAAATCTCCATCAACTGCAAGATGCTCTCCTATCAATATGGGCCAACATTTCTAAAGAATGCTTTCACCATACTAATACAATTTTGTTTTACAGTGAGACACATAAGCCACTTTTTAATACACATCATTTTCATTAGCCAGTATAACAATTATAATTAAAAAACAATATGTACTAGTACTGCATATGATAAAGTATCACACAAACACATTTAATGTCTGTATTTCATACCTTTGCTCCTAAAGTGGAAATTGCTCAATGTACCCATTGAAAGTTGTGTGCCCACTGATCGCATCTTTGGCTTTACCTCTGTGGCTACAGTTTCAGTCTCTATAGGGTCTGACTGACATCCAACTTCATGAAGTGTAGATGTAGTGGGGAACTCTTGGGAACTCGAACCCTGCTGAGATGTTGTCTGTAAGAAATAATGACAATATGCAATCAATGATCAAATAAGAGGAAAAACATACATTTGACATGTAAAAGAGTAGAAAAAATGAATTACTGTATAATAATACAATTAGAGAGGAAGAATTGTGCGCACAACCAATTAAACTTTTACAGGTGCAAGATTCAATAAAGAATAAATCAAAGTAAACAAAAATCTGCACACTGTTAATACTGCTCCCAAAGATTTATTAAAACATGCAACGTTTCAACGCAAAAGGGTCTTCGTCAGGAAATCTTTGGGAGCAGTATTAACAGTGTGCAGATTTTTGTTTACTTTAATAATACAATTAGACCACAAAAAATAAGCTTCATAAACAAGAATTTCATATAATCGTTCTAACAAATTATAGCCTACTACAGTCGTGAAATGGATTTTTATGAGCAAAGACTGCGGATCTATAATGATCGTTACTGAATGTCACCTTTGTATTTTTAGAACGATTATAGCCAAATATCTGTCGCAAGAACTATTAACCCAAAACGAACACTAAACATTGGCTTTACTAGTAGCCAAATCAAACACAGAACCATGTTTAGCATGCCTGTAGATAAACAATACATCAAAAGCTCTAATCAAAGAATAATTTACACTAATTCCAAGTATGCTGTGTAGAGATTTTTAAAAAAGTTTGTTACGTTAGGTGTTTGTCGGATAACGTTAAGTATGAATGAGCATTTAACAAACTGGTTTGCAGAGCCAAACAGCGTTGTCATCTGTGTACGTCCTTTCGACAACATACAATTAACAATATGAACTATTACAGGAAAACACATCGACGAAAAATAAATCATACTTACAGGTTGTGGCCCGTAAACAGCTTCTGTTTTTAAAGTTGGAACTGCTCCATCTTTCAGGACAAGCCGTTGTGCAAATCCTGCATTAAACTCGCAAAAATTGTGGAAGCTTTCCTCCGTGAAATGTGCAGCACAGAGAGCGAGAATTGGATAATAATTATGAGGGACCAAGTTAAAAATAAATGTTAACCATTGATCCCTAACTCCCCCTTCCCTAGGAAGGCTGAACAAAGTGGTCCTGCAATCGGGATGAAAATAGCAGGGTTTTGTCGGCATTGCGGCAAAAACACTCCAGCCTACTAACCGCAACAACTCTTCTCCACAGCAATAAAAAAATGGCCTCTACCCCCTTATTCTCGGAGGAGGGGTTTATGTAAATATTGGGTCTGGTGATGTCAGAGACCCTGGAGGAATGTCTAGTAGTCCCTAGCGGCCGTTTGCTGTAGTCCTTAGAAACTGATTTCTTTAAAAGCAAATATCTCCCTTTGCTTTAAACTTTGAACGTTGTAACTTTGCAGATGTTGTTTATGCTTAAACAGCAACATTTCACACTAGCTAAAGTTAGAAAAGTGAAATCGTGGTTTACCACCCCTTTAATGTAAACATCGCCCTAGTGTTCATTAACCAAGGTCAACAGATACAAATTAAATTCAAACTCAATTTAATGTTGAAATATGTTAATAAAGGAAAAAATACTGCAAATTTCTGGTGTAATTGTTGTGATTTTTTGGAGCATTCTACAGACCTGCATAAAACCTTTCAACACAGAGCCCACCTCAGATGGTTTTTGGTGCACAAATCGTACAAAGTATCTGTTCCTAAATTCTGATTGGGTGGGCAAGGCAGACGTTTGGGCCCTGCAACTGAGACGATAAAAGTAAGTGGGTCCAATATCATTGGTCGTAAAAAGCATACAGCATACAGTCACATACAGTACAATGGTTCCGACGCCCATGATTTTATTATAGTTAACCCCTAGGAGTCTGAGCAGTTTTGGGGCCGTTTAGAAGTTTTGACATGCTCTTACATTTGTGTTTTTTTCAGTTGCTTATAAACACATTAATGGCAAAAGCGTAATTACACTGTATTCAGCACAAACTGGGCTACCATAATATCTGAACAACATGTATGTACATGCTTGTATTTTTGAGAGAAAAATCTTTATGCATGATTTTTGAAAAAACAAAAAAGCAATTGTTTTAAAAATAAGGCCTCAAATCACACAATAGATACGTGTCCACAAGACTTTTGACTAATGGGTGTTGTTGCCTAGAGTTCTTTCTTTAAACTGATGTGAGAATCATTGAGCCTACACATTCACATAAAACAATACACTGATTTAAAATTTGTAAGACAGTTTTTCTTCACAAAGTAAGTATGCGAGGAGGCATGATATCTAATGAATAATGATGAGTATCACCTGAGAGGACAAAAGAACATAATAGCCTGCATAATGAGCTGCATAATGAATGAGCTTCAGGTACTTATGTGACTGAGAGCAGCAGGACAAATTACATTATATTGTACTTATCTAGTAAATGCGTCTTGATTTAAGAATGTTTAAATATTTAGACTAGAAACAAGACAAAAATTACTAAGAAGAGCATTTTTTTACTTTTTTTTTTTTTTAGATACAATTAATACAAAACAAAATTAAAGAATAAAGAAAGCAATTCACTTTCTACAAAACAAAACTCCAGAATAATTTATTTAAAATGTAGTCATAAAAAGGCCAATTATATTTTAAATGATCAAAAGATTTGACTACACTTAAAAAAAGCTCTTTTTTTGTAGTTGAAAATTGTACTTATCTAGTAAATGCATCTTGATTTAAGAATGTTTAAATATTTAGACTAGAAACAAGACAAAAATGACTTAGAAGAGCATTTTATTCTACATTTTTTCATTCTATTTTAATTTTTTTTAAAGTAGTCTCATGCAAAAAAATAAAATAAAAAATAATTAAAATTAAGATACAATTTATACAAAACGAAATTCACTTTAAATAAAGGCTTTCTCCAAAACAAAACTCCAGAATCATTTCTGACAAACTTTGATATTAAATTTAAAAAATACCATTAGGCTATGGGCAATTCCAGCGTTATGGATGTGACATTTGAACTCATAATGACAGCTGAAATGTCTCAGTAAAAATCAATTTCTTACCATATTTAATTTGGCATTGCATATTCTCAGAGCACCAAATCTGGGGAATTGACAGCAAAAATATTTTTTTCTAAAATATACTTAAGATCCCCCAAAAAAGGAAAATAGCTATGCGTTATGGATGTGACAGGAGTTTTCAGTAGATCGTTTTCTTTAAAGTCTGTGAACTTTTAAGTCTAATGTTTAACCCTTGTGCATGCAAAAAAAAAAGTTACACATAGACGCAAAATGGACAAAAATGTCCATGCCCAGAAACTGTCATAGAAATATGATTTATTAACATTTTTTTCCACTTTCACTGATGTCATTTTTTTAACCAGCTTCTGTTCTATCCATAGATACCAAACATTCATTAATTTTAAGAACTTTAACCCTTTAAATGCTGGTTTGTTTACATAATGCCATATGTGTTTTTTTATGAAAAAATTAAAAATAGTAGTTTATTTTCATAAACTAAAAGCTAAGAAGAATTTTTTTTCTTTGCTTATTAGATTCTTGGGTGGGTCAATGAAGAACAACAACATTAATTTTGAGGCATTTTTATTTTTTATGTAGTGTCAGATTTTTTAAAAAACTAACACTTAGGTCCATAATGGACAAAAATGTCCATGCCCAAAAACTGTCATAGAAATACGATTTATTAAAAAAAATTCCACTTTCACTGATGCCATTTTTTTAACCAGAATCTGTTCTATCCATAGATACCAAACATTCATTCATTTTAAGAACTTTAACCCTTTAAATGCTGGTTTGTTTACATAATGCCATAGGTGTTTTTTATGAAAAAAATTAAAATAGTAGTTTATTTTCATAAACTAAAAGCTAAGAATAATTTTTTTTCTTTGCTTATTAGATTCTTGGGTGGGTCAATGAAGAACAACAACATTAATTTTGAGGCATTTTTATTTTTTATGTAGTGTCAGATTTTTTTTTAAAAACTAACACTTGTCCATGCCAAAAAACTTTCATAGAAGTATTATATATTAATATTTTTTTCCACTTTTACTGACTCTTTTTTTATCAGCACCTCTTCTATTCATAATTACCAAACATTCATTCATTTTCAGAATTTTAAAGCTTTACAAATTGGTTTCTTTACATAACGCCACTGTTGTTTTTGTCACAATGAGTCTCGGAGCCAAATGCAAGTTCACAATGTTTATTAGAAGGAGGCAAGAGAGGGTCAGATGAAGCACAAAAGTCACAGTTCACAGAACAGAGACCACACGCGGCATTCCACGAGGTAATCCACTGGACAGAAGGGAAAACAACGCCCGACAGAAAAGGACGCTCACCGGAACCTGGACGATACTGGATCTCGCCTAAAAACAAAGCGCACCAGTAATACCAGGAAAACAGAACACAGTTCACTCGAGGTCAAGTTCACGATATCCACAGGCATGTGAACTCTGGGCAAAGACGAGCCTCCAGATGCCTGCGACCGAACCTGAGGAACTGGAGAGAGACAGCAAGATGAACCGACTGGACAAGGACAGCATGACTGAGACCAACCAAGACAATGAGCACGCGACGAGAGACAGGACAGAGTGCTATAAAAAGAGAACAGCTGATGAGACACGACAGGTGAACAATTACTGAACGAGCGGGAGGAGCCAGTGAACCCGTGAGGAACCACCACCAACAGGTAAGACAACACACACACACACATGATCACCCAGGAGTCCTGACAGTATCCCCCCCCCATGACTGGCACCGGACGGGCATGGAGGAGACTCACCCTGTCGCCGACGGAGATCCTCGATCAGACCAGGATCCAGTATATCCCGGGCCGGAACCCAGGACCTCTCCTCCGGACCGTAACCCTCCCAGTCCACTAAATACTGAAAACCTCTGCCCCTGCGACGAGAATCTAGTAATCTCCTAACAGTATAGGCAGGAGCACCATCCACTAGACGAGGGGGGGGGGGGGTTTAGGGGCAGAGACAGGGGGGTTGTTCTGGGCAAAAATCACAGGTTTAACCCTGGATACATGAAAAACTGGGTGAACCAGACCAAGAATAGGAGGTAACTTAAGCTTGACCGCTACCGGATTAATGACCTTAGATATACTGTATGGCCCAATGAAACAAGGAGCCAGCTTACGAGAAGGCTCACGGAGAGGCAGATCCTTGGTGGAAAGCCATACCTTTTGTCCACACACATAACGGGGTGGAGGTCGCCGGTGACGGTCAGCCGCAGCTTTGGTTCGTCTGGAGTTTTGTAACAAGAGTGATCTAGCTTTCTTCCAAGTGCGTCTGCACCTGCGCACGAAAGCTAAAGCAGACGGAACCGCTGCGTCGGGCTCCTGTGATGAGAAAAGGGGAGGTTGATATCCGACAGATAATTCGAACGGAGACAAATTAGTGGATGCGACGGGAAGAGAATTATGAGAATACTCAACCCAAGGAAGCTGTTGGCACCAAGAATTCGGATATTTAGACGACAGACAGCGAAGCGTTCGACCGAGATCCTGATTAGCCCGTTCGCATTGCCCATTGGTCTGCGGATGATAACCAGAAGACAGGCTGGCTGTAGCGCCGATCTGTCTACAAAACTCCTGCCAAAAACGAGAGATGAACTGAGGACCCCTATCTGAAACTACATCAGTCGGAATGCCGTGTAACCGAAAGACGTGATTAATCAAAACCTGAGCCATCTCCTTGGCAGAAGGAAGTTTAGGCAGGGGAATAAAATGAACCGCTTTAGAAAAACGATCCACCACAGTCAATACGACAGTGTTACCATTCGACGCCGGTAAGCCGGTGACAAAATCAAGGGCTATATGAGACCAGGGGCGGGAGGGGACGGGCAAAGATTTAAGCAGACCAGCGGGAGGTTGATTAGATGCTTTATTACAAGCACAGACTGAACAGGCTAATACGAACTGTCTGACGTCCGAAGTCATAGAAGACCACCAAAAACGTTGACGGATGGCAGCCAACGTTCTCCGAATTCCTGGATGGCTGACAAACTTGGATTCGTGACCCCACCGGATGACATCGGAACGTAGACGCTCAGGAACCCATAGACGACCCACCGGACATCCCTCCGGGACCTCCCCCTCTCGGCCGGCCTCTCTCACCCGCTGTTCGATTCCCCACACGAGGGCACCGACCACCCTCCCCTCCGGGAGAATGGTCTCTGTCCGCTCCGAGCCGGAACCCTCGAACAGACGGGAGAGAGCGTCAGGTTTAGTGTTTTTAGACCCCGGACGGTACGAGAGGGTGAAGTTAAAAAGCTCGAAGAAAAGTGCCCAGCGAGCCTGTCTAGATGTTAATCTTCTGGCTGAACGGATATATTCCAAATTCTTATGATCCGTCCAGACCAGAAAGGGTTCCGAGGTTCCCTCCAACCAGTGACGCCACTCACCCAGAGCGAGTCTAACCGCCAGCAGCTCCCGATTACCTATGTCGTAATTTCGCTCCGCTGGGTCTAACCGATGAGAGAAAAAAGCGCACGGATGCACTTTCCCGTCAACAGAGGATCGCTGAGATAAAACGGCGCCAACCCCGACATCAGATGCATCCACCTCCACTATAAATTGTTTCGCCGCATCGGGAATAGAAAGAACAGGTGCAGAGATGAAACGGGACTTTAATTCATCAAAGGCCTCCTGAGCCTCAGTATTCCAACGGAAACACACTTTAGAGGAAGTAAGAGCGGTAAGAGGTTTAGCGATCTGACCAAAGTTTCTGATGAAACGCCGATAAAAGTTGGCGAAGCCCAGAAATCGCTGAAGCTCTTTACGAGTGTCGGGCACTGGCCATTCGGCGACCGCTTTAACTTTAGCAGGATCGGGACGAATCTCTCCCTCGGCTATGACAAAACCCAGAAACGAAACCGACTCCTTGTGGAACTCACACTTCTCCGCCTTAACAAAGAGCTGATTCTCTAACAGCCGTTGTAAAACCTGGCGAACATGCTGGGTGTGTACGACCGGTGAGGAGGCAGGGAAGTAGCCCGGGCTCTACTGAACACCCGACACAGATCAGAGTACTCCGCCGGAACTCCCGAGAGATCAACATCCGGAACCTGAAAAGTAGAACACACAACAGGAGAAGGAGCAGGACCGAGACATGAAACATGACACGCAGACTTCCAAGATAACACAACACCGTTCTGCCAATCAACGTGAGGATTATGTTTGGTCAACCAATCATGCCCTAAAATGACCGGCGATTGGGAATGTTCTAATAGATAGAATTCGATCTCCTCACGATGATTGCCAGAAACAAACAAACTCACAGGGGGAGTGCGATGGGTGATAACAGCCATATGCTGTCCCTTTAAAGTCCATGCGGAGAGGGAAGACGACAGAGGAATAAAAGGAATATTCCATGATTCGGCCACACCGGCATCCAGAAAACTCGCCTCCGCACCAGAATCCAGCAACGCCTGTGAATGAAAAGACTGTTTATAGTTTATGATTACTGGGAGTGTAGTACAGCTCACAGGAGACTTCAATGACGACACGCCCACCGAAACTCTCAAAGTCATTGGCGGGCAGTCTCTCTTTATCGGACACGCGACGGCAATATGCCCCGCCTTACCGCAATACAGACACAAACCACAGGCCAGACGACGATGTCTTTCGGTGGCGGTCAGACAGAGCTTTCCCAGTTCTTTGGGTTCCTCCGTTTGGAGAGAAGATGCGGTGAATTCCTCCGGTTCAGAGACGGCGAGATGACGAAACGACCGGCGGATGTCACGTTGACGGTGGCGGGTCTCGATCCTCAACGCCAGGTCGATCGCCGTCTCTAGCGATGTCGGCGGATCCCGTGCAGCGATCTCATCCTGAATCTCAGGGTTGAGACCCTCGAGAAACTGAGCCCGTAATGCGGCGTCATTCCAGCCGCAGGTGATGGCTAGCGTCTTGAACGCGATGGCATAATCCGTGACGGAAGAGGTCCGTTGCAGTAGTCTCACTAGCTCGGCTGCTGCCATGTCCCCACGAACCGAGCGATCAAACAAACTCAACATCTCCGTTTCAAGAGCCTCAAACGAAGCCGTGCACGGAGCCCTGGCTCCCCATACAGCCATTCCCCACTGTCTCGCCTTTCCGGTGAGTAGTGTCAAAACATACGCCACCTTGGATGATGAAGCGGCGAACCGCCGTGGTTGAAGTGCAAAGACAAGGGAACACTGCTGCAAGAAGGCCAGGCATGAGTTGGGATCGCCGTCGAAGGACGGAGGTGTCGCCGCGTGTGGCTCACGGTCTGCAGGTGCATTATCAACAGGTGCAGACGGAAAACACTCATCGACCTGGGAACCAATCTGGTCTACCCGGGTGCTGAGCTCCGTGAATCGTTCAGACAGGACACGAAAATCTCTGGAAGCTTTACTCAACAGAGATGTATGCTGTTCAATGGCTTCCTGCTGATGAAGTACGGCGTACACCGAATCCGAACCCTCCGAACTCGCTGACTCCATTGTTGGCGTGCTCATTCTGTCACAATGAGTCTCGGAGCCAAATGCAAGTTCACAATGTTTATTAGAAGGAGGCAAGAGAGGGTCAGATGAAGCACAAAAGTCACAGTCCACAGAACAGAGACCACACGCGGCGTTCCACGAGGTAATCCACTCTGGTCGGTTGACCGGGAAGAAATCCTCATACAGCAGGAGACTGACGATAATGTCTGAACACTGGACAGAAGGGAAAACAACGCCCGACAGAAAAGGACGCTCACCGGAACCTGGACGATACTGGATCTCGCCTAAAAACAAAGCGCACCAGTAATACCAGGAAAACAGAACACAGTTCACTCGAGGTCAAGTTCACGATATCCACAGGCGTGTGAACTCTGGGCTAAGACGAGCCTCCAGATGCCTGCGACCGAACCTGAGGAACTGGAGAGAGACAGCAAGATGAACCGACTGGACAAGGACAGCATGACTGAGACCAACCAAGACAATGAGCACGCGACGAGAGACAGGACAGAGTGCTATAAAAAGAGAACAGCTGATGAGACACGACAGGTGAACAATTACTGAACGAGCGGGAGGAGCCAGTGAACCCGTGAGGAACCACCACCAACAGGTAAGACAACATACACACACACATGATCACCCAGGAGTCCTGACAGTTTTCTATAAAAAGAATTATTACAATAATTTTCCATATACTAAATGCTAAACAATTTTTTTTTTTTCAAAATTTCTTTGATTAGTAGATTCTTGGGTATGTCAGTGAAGAACAACAACATTAATTTTGAGGCATTTTAATATATATTAAAAAATGTATTAATATTTCTTTCCACTTCCACTGACTGTTTTTTATCAGCATCTCTTCTATTCATAATTACCAAACATTCATTCATTTTCAAAATTGTAATGCTTTAAAATCATTAAAATTATTATTTCTTTACATAATGCCGTTGTTCTTTTCAATAAAAATGTAATAAATAAGATAATAAATATAATAATAGAATAGTAGCCATCTTTGCTCCAGAAATAAAACAAATACAAGATCACTTTGAAGCTTCCTCTGCTGAGTACCTTCTCTTCATCTTTGCTAATTACTAATTACACACATTACATTTTCAGTAAACACATGCAAACTACACTCTGACATCCTTACCAATATACCCACACAATTATAGCTGCATTATTTTTCCAATTGACTCTATAATAGACTATAATATGCATAAGTAGAAAATACAAATAAAGCAAGTATTTCTTTTATATGCCAAATTTGAAAATATAGCACAATCTAGTAAAAAATTGTAAAAATGTAAAATTTGAAGCCTTGTCAATAGAATAAATGCCTATTTGCAAATATTGTATCATTTTATAGTCAAATGGCCCTGGGTTAAAAAATTCCAGTTTCAATGGGTTTCAATGTGGACATTTTTGTCCATAAGGTGCTGAGTGTGAGTATTTTTTGTATGGAGGGTAAAATTGATTTTTTTTAAGGAAATGAGGATAGAATATTAAAATTCCAATAAAAATAAACACCTGAGCTAAAATTAATGTAGTTGGCATTAACAAAGGCACACTTTTAACAAAAAACAAAACTGAAATGGACAAAAATGTCCATAAGGTTGCACAAGGGTTAAATATTGTTATCCACATGATGAAGGGGTCTTAACTGAACATAAAAATATGAATGTTTAAATTGTTAAATGTTTTATGAAGTGTATCATGAGGAAAAACCAACGTTATGGATGTGACAAAACCCTGTTATGGATGTGACGAGTCTGAAATACACATAGAATCTGTTTTGAAAATCAACAAACAAACTATAATGGCACTTTCGACGACACATAAAATTACTCTAAATGCCAGTTTTGACATTAAGAAATATGATTGTAATATGATATATAAAATAATTGACAATAAGAGAAGATGAGGGTGAAGGAATTTATTTACTTATATCAGGTAGCCTGACCTGATAGTTTAGTTGAGATAGCCCATTCTTTCATTACCTCGGGTAAGATGGGTCTTAATCAACATGTAAATATACCGTATATATATATATATATATATATATATATATATATATATATATATATATATATATATATATATATATATATATATATATATATATATATATATATATATATATATATAAATATATATATAAAATGTTGATTAAAACCCATCTTACCTGAGGTAATGAAAGAACACACACACACACACACACACACATTATATGTATATATCAAATATGTCTTTAGCCTACATTTTTATTTTTTTAAAACCCATCTTACCTGAGGTAATGAAAGAATGGCTATCTCAACTGAATTATCAGGTCAAGCTACTTGATATAACTAGATTTCTATTCAAATTATTTTCCCTCATTGTGTGCTGTTAGTATCTTACCATTTTATCAATCTGTTGTGGTAGGCGTTCAGCTTTAAGAAAATGCTATCTTCAAGCTGTCAAAACCTCCTGAAGGACAGGAAGAGCAAGCAAATTAGAGGTGGCTGTTTCGCGCCTAAACCAATCAGGTTGCTCGTACACTTTCAATACGCCTCTCTACTTGGAAGTGAATACTATAAACACACGGAACATTACAGCAGAGTCGATTACGGAACATAGTCATATTTTCATTATTGTTTGAGATGTCGATCACAATCCAATTTATTTATCACATCATAAATATGTCCAGAGACATGGCACTTTTGTCCTGTTCCATTTGTTTTGCTAAAGTTTACTTATGATTGTACTTATAGCCTAATGACCTAAGGCTATGTTAAAGATTACATAAACACAGAATATTTGTTTTTGATTTGGTTTGCATTGTTTAAAACCTGACATTTCATCGTTTCTTTAGACATATGTCATGTTTGTGAGACAAGTATTCACTAAGCTAGAGGTCCTTTTCTGAAGAATGAATCTGAATGAACGTCTTTGACAGAGAGGCTGCAGATCGCGCATCATGTTTGATTTCTTTATTTTGCAAAAATCAAAACATTTTGTTTTTATTGTGACTGTACACAAAAAACTTAACAGATTATAATGATGTATAACACTTGCCTGAATGATAAAAAAACAGAGTTATTCGAGTCTCTTTGGCACTGATAAGAAAAAAGAGAGCCGATCACTGACTCGAGGGGGTTAAAGGGATAGTTCACCCAAAAATGAAAATTAGCCCATAATTTACTAACTCCCAAGTCATCCTAGGTGTATATGGCTGTGTTCACACTGCAGGGCTTAATGCTCAATTCCGATTTTTCGAAAAAATGCGATTTTTTTGCAAGGCCGTTCACATTTCCAATTAAATGCGACCTTTTGTGATCTCCTGTGTGAACGTGAAATGACCCAGAAGTGACCCGCATGCGCAGAAGAGTACTCAACGGTCAACGACGTCACTTGTTGTTTACGGTGTAGCCAAATATGGGTGTCAGCATTGGAGTTCGTTTAGCTTTATTAAAGTTATTTTCGCAACGGAGCCAGCACCATTACAACCTTCTCATGTTAAGAAGAAAATTAAAAAAGAGGAGGAGAGCAAGGTTTTTTGCCATGGCGTTTTGTGGAGCAGTGATAGCAACGTCGGTACAGAGAAACGTGTGAGTCGCAGCCAGGAGTGGTGGGATACTGATGTGAGTGGCTTTACTGATACCGAATTCGTCAGTAACTTCAGAATGACCAGATCCACCTTCAATTATGTTCAACTAACTTTGTCACGGGAAGAGACACGTCTGCGGCGGCCCATAACAGTGCAGAAACGCGTTGGAGTTGGAGTGTATTGCTAGCAACAGGTGCGTACTTCTTTTATTTATAGTTGTTTATCTTCTCATTCCCGCCTACTTCAGCGTACAATGATGACGTTTGTCGCGTATCAACGACGTGCGGGTCGGATACATGTGACCTGGCAGTTCAGACTGAAGACGCATTTCAAAAGATCGGATATGTATCGGATTTGGACCACATACCCAAGTGGCCTGGGTCGCATTTGAAAAGATCGGATCTGTGTCGTTCAGACTGTCATGAAAAGATCAGATACAGGTCGCATAAGGGCAAAAAAATCGGAATTGGGTCGTTTCAGCCTGCAGTGTGAACGCAGCCTATGACATTCTTCTTTCAGACGAATAAAATCTGAGGTATATTACAAAAGTCCAGGCTAATCCAAACATTAGAATTGGATTCATAGTCGCAAGGAAGATGTGTTCGGAGTTTTGCCGACCGGATTCAGCGAAAGATTCATCAAAACACAGATGAGTAGATCAAGTTATTTCAAGATTTCTTTCCAGAATGAGTTTGTAAATGTCGTTTCATCTCTGAGTGATATGTGAAATTCTTCTCACAGTGAGGACACTTGTAAGGTTTCTCTCCAGTGTGAACTCTCATGTGGATCTTAAGGTTTGCTTTAATCGTGAAGCTCTTTCCACACTGAGGGCAGATGTAAGGCTTCTCTCCAGTGTGAATTCTCATGTGAATCTTTAGGTTTACTTTAATTGTGAAGCTCTTTCCACACTGAGGGCAGATGTAAGGCTTCTCTCCAGTGTGAACTCTCATGTGATACTCAAGGTTTACTCTGTTTGTGAAACTCTTTCCACACTGACGACATACAACACAATTCTCTCCAGTGTGAATCCTCATGTGAGACGTAAGATTTCCTTTTAATGAGAAAACCTTCCCACACAGTTTGCAGGTGTGAGGCTTCTCTCCAGTGTGAACTCTCATGTGAGTCTTGAGATTTCCTTTCAGTGTGAAGCTCTTCCCACACAGATGGCAAGTGTGAGGCTTCTCTCCAGTGTGAACGCTCAAGTGGGCATTAAGGGTGATATTCTGTGTAAATCTCTTTCCACACTGAGGGCATATGAAAGGCTTCTCTCCACTGTGGACTTTCAAGTGGACTTTAAGGCTTCCTTTTCGGCTGAAACTCTTTCCACATTGTTGGCAGGTGAAAGGCTTCTCTCCAGTGTGAATTCTCATGTGGATTATAAGGTTTCCTTTATTAGTGAAACTCTTTCCACACTGTTGGCAGGTGAAAGGCTTCTCTCCAGTGTGAACTCTCATCTGGAGGTTTCTAGCTTCAGTTTTAGGAGTCTGTGAGTAACTAAAAGATTTTCCCCCAGTCGTGAAATCATGACGCGTCTCATACTGATCTTTCTCTTCCATTTCATTCAGTTCTTGTCCCTCCTCTTTCAGCGGCATCAGGTCTAGGGTGAAAACAAGTTAAAACCATTTAGGCGTGTAAAACATCAAATCCAACAACATGTATCCTAGATCCTATACCCACCAAACAACTGAAAAAGGTGTAACCTGTAATCTCAGAACTTCTTGTCAAAATTTGACAAGTTGATTCTTAGATCTCTTTAGGACACGTCCCAAATAGTCCCAAAAAGAGGACTGGATTAGGATCCCGCGGTTACCAACACAAATCCATCGGGAGCAGGCGGTTTTACCGGGTGGGAGTGGGTTGGGAATTTAACGAGAAGAATGGAATCAAAAAATTTTGTAATACGAAACCTAAACAAGTACAACTTTCTCAGTTGTGTCCAACTAAGTACACCTGGGACTTCTGGTTATGAGGTCTGCAGAGTACTGTTTCTTTTTTATCTTTCTTGTTAAACCTTTCTATTTTCATTTATAGTGTTAACAAAAGTTTCATAAACTGGTGACAGATCACTCGATCATGTCTAAGGCTAAAGCTTGGTACATACGCTGCAAGAACAAAGAAATTAGTTCGTTTTCTCGAGGAGGCAAGAACAAGAACCAAGTTCGTTCTGTCCAGGACATTCCATACTTCACGAGAAAAGTGAACATTTCTGTTTCTCTGCATTAACCCAGCCCACTTTACATTTCTGACCAATCACACAATAGTTCTCGGACCAGGGGCTGTGAGAAAAGAATGACGCAGCCCCGGGAGCGAGAACTTTTTTCTCTGTTCTTGCGGAGTATGTAATGCCCTTAAAGGAAAAGATAAGGAGTGTTTCAGTCCTCGAGTCTGTGAGCAATCGACTGAAACCTGTAGCAGACTTGTCTAATGTTTTGTCGGGAGAATCTTTCGTTACTGTTTTGTTTGTAACTCTAGTGCTACAACACACGCCATGCTTTAACGGATACCAATGAGGGCACAGAGTAAAACTAAATTAAAACTGGCATCTTGGAGGAATTAGACAACAATGCAACCCAAAAACTTCTCCGAAACAGCAATCTGCTTGATCACCCGCTACAGAGTAGGGATGGCTCGATACCACAGATACTCAATACTAGTAGTAGCTCGATACTACTACAGAGTGGCTTTAATTTGAAGGAATTAGAGCAAATTAAAAAGTGCTTGATGCCATCACAAAAAAAATAAAAATAAATAAAAATCACAAGAATGTGAGATGGTGGTCCAGTGGGTTAAACCATGGAACTGATATGCAGAAGGTTGCTGGTTTGATCCCAGCGGTCTCCACCAGTGTGTCCTTGAGCAAGGCACTTTACTCCATGTTGCTCCAGGGGGATTGTCCCTGTAATAAGGGCACTGTAAGTCGCTTTGGATAAAAGCGTCTGCCAAATGCATAAATATAAATGTAAATACAGAAGAACAAGCAAACACGAGCACTCAAGAGGTGCCGTTGAAGAAGAAAACCACACTGAGTGATCTCCTCGGAAAGACCAAAAAAAAACACCCACGAGTGAGCCACCCGGCTGAGCTCGCAGCCTATCTTTTGGAGGATGTGATGATGGCGAGCAGAGCCCACTTCACGAGTTTGTGTGCCCATATAATCTTAGTGAAAGTGGTAAACAGATTTGGCTTGCTGTCTGCTATAGAGGGGCTCGGAGAGGATATTCTACACGAGCTCCGATTGCCCCCCTATAACAGGCAAAATTGTACAAAATGGAGGAAAAGGCGAGGATTACCCCTTTTCCACCAAAGCAGTGCTAGAGCTAGATCGGAGCCAGAGCCTAGTTTCAAATCGGTTCTTTGTGTTTCCACACCCAAAGCCCCAGCTCCAAACCAGGAAAAGTGGTTCTTAAGTAGCACCAAAACATTGCTGGGCTAGAACAGGGCTAGAAGTAAGAACCGATTACGTAAGGCGCTGGGGGCGGGGTCAACAAGACCAACACAGACTTTAGATCCGCCATTGTTGAAATAGCAGCTAATGGAGCTAACAGCTGCTGCTCGTTTGTAATCTCCGTCTATACAAATTACGGCGAGCTGCATGAATGCGTTGGATTCGCTGTGTTTTCATTGTGTTTTGATGCCGATGTAGGATCGTAAAGCCATGTGAATCAATAGTAACGCAACGTTTGCAGTGTTGATGGAAGACTTGTTGGCAGCGGTGCTGTGCAGAGACCGATCGCCGTATGATAACGAGTCCAGCGAGAGCACACGTCTCCTTATGCTTTTGATTCACTCATGCGTTTTTTTAAATATTATACGTGGATCGGTCTGTGCAGCGCCGATGCATCTTGAACAAGCCTGGTGTGTTTGTGTTTCCCGCTAGTGTTGCTGAGAAAGATGTGACGTATACAGTGACGTAAGACCTGGCTCTGTTGTGGCTCTAGCCTGTGGAAAAGCAAACGGTTCTTAGCAGGCTCCTCAGTTGAACCAACTATGAACTAGGACTAGCTCTAGCTCCGATCTAGCTCTAGCACTGCCTTGGTGGAAAAGGGGTAGATGAGGCATGCTGAAAGAACTAACAACGGGAAGAGGTAAGATTCTGGTTTTACACCTTGGTATTAATTGGAAGATTAGATGGGCATTCTCCTTACGAAATTAAGTTTGATAACTTCACTTGCGCAGTGGAAAAATAATCACTTGTAACGCAAAATTTTGTGTGTGTGCCTGCAACAAGCAGTCCTTCGGAAAGGGATTTAAGCAGAGCAGGTCAAATTGTCACCCCATTCTATAACGCTTTAACCCCGGAGAAGGTGAATATGCTCGTTTTCCTGTGAGTTTATGTTTTAGACAGTTTATGTTCAATTAAGGTAATGTTCTTATGGTTTTGTATTTTATTTTTTAAGAATATTGCGTCTCAAAAATACAATTCATATTGTTTTAATTTTGATTTCGCGCCTGATTCTGTAGCCAGCCCACCGACTCGCTGGCATGTTAGATAAATAACAGGCCTACGTGGAGCTAAACCGGATCGAATTTCCAAGCAATAAAGCTTATGGCATGTTTCGAACATGAATTCATTTACATTTATGCATTTACATTTATGCATTTGGCAGATGCTTTTATCCAAAGCGACTTACAGTGCCCTTATTACAGGGACAATCCCCCTGGAGCAACATGGAGTAAAGTGCCTTGCTTAAGGACACACTGGTGGAGACCGCTGGGATCAAACCAGCAACCTTCTGCATATCAGTTACATGGTTTAACCCACTGGACCACCATCTCCTTAATCAAGGACACACTGGTGGTGACCGCTGGGATTGAACCAGCAACCTTCTGCATATCAGTTCCATGGTTTAACCCACTGGACCACCATCTCCTGGCTCAAGGACACACTGGTGGTGACCGCTGGGATCGAACCAGCAACCTTCTGCATATCAGTTCCATGGTTTAACCCACTGGACCACCATCTCTACTTATTCAGCTTCCTTCGGATTCCAAAATGCATGGTTGAACTTTATTTTTAATGAATATCCAGCTCACGTGCGGAAGACGTTGCATTTGTTCGCTTCATTTTACCGCGGATTCGTTTGTAAACAAGAGACTTGATTTGCAGACAGGATGAGATAAAAAATAAAAAACGATGCTGTGGCTTCTGAATCTGACAGGAATGATGCAACACAATTGTGTGAGTAAAAAATGTAGATTTTTTTTTATATATGCGATAGTACTGCACAGTGTTGCATTTGATATCTATTATGTACGCGTCTAACTAAACATAACTTACCACACTGTCACAGGCTTTTGTTATTTGAGTTGGTTCATTGACTCCTGCGATTCCTGATCAGACTTGAACATGTATGGGCCAGGGCTCACTGTCTGTCTGTCTGTCTCTGTGTGTGTCTGTCTGTGTGTGTGTGTGTGTGTGTGTGTGTGTGTGTGTGTGTGTGTGTGTGTGTGTGTGTGTGTGTGTGTGTGTGTGTGTGTGTGTGTGTGTGTGTGTGTGTGTGTGTGTGTGTGTGTGTGTGTGTGTGTGTGTTGCCTCTGGCTTGGCGTGCTCAGTTGGGGACACAAAAATTTTTCAACTAAACATCGAAATAAATCTAATTAATAAACTAAATGAACCATATAATAATGAACCATATATTACTGATCTAATTATTGATCTAAAGCCCACACTGTCACCGTATGGAAATTTAAACTGCTGACATCAAATGACTATACAGCTTAGTAAAATTATGCTGCATTATTTTCCTGTTTAACACTGTAAAGCTGCTTTGGAACAATCTACATTGTTAAAAGCGCTATATAAATAAAGTTGACTTGACTTGACTTGACTTGACTTTGTGTGTGTGTGTGTGTGTGTGTGTGTGTGTGTGTGTGTGTGTGTGTGTGTGTGTGTGTGTGTGTGTGTGTGTGTGTGTGTGTGTGTGTGTGTGTGTGTGTGTGTGTGTGTGTGTGTTGCACGGTTATATCCACCGATAAAATTAACATTCCAATCAATCGCGGGTGGATGAGAGATAAATCATTGTGTTTGTTTGATAAAGACATATTGTGAGCCCTGTGGGCGAATCATAACGGTTGCCGTTTTTCCACAAGTTTTCAAAACAATTCCCACATGTACTGGTTGGGGAGCCGAAGCTCATTATAATATGCAAACCTCTAATCCAATCATAGCTGTGGGCGTTTACTTGAAGGTCTTCAGTGTGACACGCCCATTAAAACAGAGCGTTCCAGGAGAGAGGCTGAAAACCAGGGCAGAAAATAGCCCATTACTTATTTATTATGATGTTTTTTTTTTATGTAAAACCCCCCGCAAATGTCATAAGTTGACCTCAGACAACAGTATACATTTAAAAATAAAACCCAGTTAACAGGCATGCATCAAAAACAATAAAAGGTAAGTGAATGGTCACTACTAGGCTATTTATAATGCCTTTGGTAACTTCCTAGGTTCATCAATTGTGTTCATGCGACGAACAACCGTATTAGTCCAAAAAAATAAATAAATTGAGATAACCATGTGACTTGAATGTATGTGTGCCACTTTGTATACAGAACCACAAAGGGGGGTGTTCGCGCGACCAAAACTCTGTATTTTAAAATTTAAAATAGTCTCACGCGGAAAAAACGTTTATGACCACTAACGAAAAATGGAGACGCTGGTTGCTTTCATGTCCGCTGCGGACATTAATAGGCAAAACCTCGGCAAAAAAAGGAGAGCGAACGAGAATGAATGGAAGGACAGAGCAAGGAAGTATTTGAGGAATGCTGGGAAACCCTATGTGAACCGGAGAGGAGAGCAAAAACAAGGAAAAAGTCCATTTCATATAGCTCACTCTGTTTAAAGGATCATTTCATGAATGGGTCGAAATGAAAGCTGAGAAAATTAGGATTCAGGGGACGTTTTAAACATGTCTGTACTCCTTATAACCACGGAGAAATGAATCGAAACGCTTTAGGTGCGTCTCTAACACCAGCTCAGCTGCGTCATTCATAGATTGTGTTATACGTAACGTTACTGCTGGCAGAATTGTATACATAAACAAACATAATATGTAAATATTATTATGTAAATTCATCCCCAATCTTTAAGATGTTTAGAGTAGAATTTGATTGCTTTATGTCTTCACTGAAATTGGTAAAAAAAAAAAAAAAAAGTAATTGACGTGTTTAAAATATTTTGATATAATTTTTGTATCCCGTTACCATTTAATGCAACACGTTGTTTTGTAATATTGTATGCTATGTTATGTTTGTTACTTGTTATTTAATAAATAATAAAAATAAATTAAAAAAAGGTAATAATAAAAAAAAATGCATTGATTGTGTAAGCTGATATTCTAGCAAGTAACCTTAATAGCTGCTAATAGCTCTAGTTTTTATAGCTAAAAAAAAAAAAAAACGCTAATGTGACTTTGTTTCTGTTAAGGGCAAGGTGTGCAAGGAGACGTGTCCCAGGCAGTGTTCAAGCCTAACAGATGAAAGAAAACTCCAGCTCTTCACAGAGTTTTATGCTGTCTCTTATGAGAGGCAGCAGGCTATCATTCTCTCTGGTTTGGAGCAGGTAGGCTAACTTAAGCAATTCATGACCATATCATGTCAACAGTATGCAATGCATTACAATGTAGGCCCATGAAATAACCAGTGAATTGAATACTACTGTATGCCTTCAATTCACTAAGACTGCACATGTGCTTGATCACTGTAAATGTTAAATTTTGTGAGGATGGATGAAGGATGACCAGCATCAAGTAGGCCACCAAGTGCATTAAAGACCACAGCGCTTTGATGCCCTAAAAGGCACACACATGGCTTATTCATTCTCCTAACCAAAGCCTACCCACATACTCAATGACCTTAACTTGACAGCATACGACGGCTAGCCTGCTACGCTATGGTAAATGTATTTTTTTTTCTTTTTACTTCTAGCACAAGGTGAGCCGCAGACGACCACGTGGGCCTGACACTGAGAATACTAAGAGGAAGTACACCTTCAAGTACAATGTGCAACAAGGAGGCCAAAGACTTGCTGTTTGTAAGCTTACATTTATGTCCGTCTTTCAACTGACCAACAGTCGCCTACAGGCAAGTTTTCTATAGCCTAGCGTTTTCCGTTTAACTTTTCATTACATGCATGATTTTAATTAGATACATTGTCCATAACATATTTATTTAAAGTTACATATCTTTGAAAAGGTTATTCAAGAAAAGTTAGGCAGTCAGTCTGAGGGAACAGAGCAGATAGCTAAAGTCAGGTCTCCATTAGAGGACTTCAGAGGAAAACATAAGAACAGGTAAGTAAAAAAAAAAAAAAAAAAACTTCACCTCAGGAAAGATTAATGTGTATTTAAAATGGGTCATTTATGTAGTAGAAATGTAAAATTATTTTTTAATTTGGAGCCTTCTAGACTGAGAAAAGTCAGAAAATTAATTTTTGATTTATGGGGATGAAAGACAACAACTCCCAGAATGCACTGGGACACAGAGACGCACTGGTCTCGTAGGCTATCTCTCACGGAGGAGAATGCACATCAACTGATCACTTGGTTAGCGTTCATGTAAACACTACATTCAGATTCACAAATCGTAATAAATTCAGTTAGATTTAAACAAAAGATGTGCATGTAAACAATGATGATTTTTGCGTCATCGCAGGATTTTTTCCAGACAAAAAATACATAAATCTCTCGTCTCAGGGGGACATGAGGGAGGAAAGCACGGTAATTCGAAAATACTACAGGTTTTCTACTGATACAAAGCTTAATGCTAAATCCTGAAGTATCCCTTTAATGACTGTATGTGAAAAACAAAATCCTATAATTTAATGTCAAAGAAACAATGCAATTTTGCAAAACAGACCAGCATAGTTTATTATATTTCCCGTGTTCATGAGTTGTGTTGTTTATTTTTTAGGCCTCATAGCATTCATCCTGCAGTGAGAGAGGGGATAAGAGAGCATATCCTGAGCTTCCCACGCCAACCGAACCACTACTCACGGTTGAAGGGAGATGTGGAGAGGGAGTACCTGAGCCCTGATTTAAACCTGCTCCGCATGTTCTGCCTGTACAAGGAAAACAATCCAGCATCCACTGCAAAGTTCTGGCTCTATAGGGACATCTTCAAGCAGCAGAACCTCAGTTTTGGGCAGCCAAGAAGTGACACTTGTGCGAAATGTGACGCCCTGTTCTCAAAATTAACAGCTGCTACAACAGATGGAGAAAGGTTGAAGATCGCAGCCGAGAGTGAGCTTCACCACCGGAAAGCTGAAAAAGCATACACCCAGTTGCAGGCTGACACAGATTGGGCCAAAGCCAATGATGACTGCCATGTCATTTGTATCGACATGCAGGGGGTAGTGTTCACGCCAAACCTGACACACTCCAACGTGTACTATCAACGGCAGCTGGCCAACTACAACCTCTGTATCCAGGAGATGGGCACTGACGATCCTCCTACAATGTGCCTCTGGCATGAGGGCATTGCTCACAGAGGTTCCATCGAGGTGGCAAGCTGTCTTTTGAAGTGGGCAGAAACATCTTTCGCTCCCCTAGTCCAGGCAAAGGAACGGAAGCTCATCATCTATAGTGACCGATGCTGTGGGCAGAACAACAACTGGCGAGTCCTAAACCTCATGGCCCTGCTCGTATCTAGAAGGTACTTCAGTCAGATAGAGCAGAAGTTCATGGTGTCTGGTCACTCCTTCCTTCCCTGTGACCGTTCATTTGCCACGCTGGACAAGAGGCGTAAGGTGTCCACACTCCACACCCCCAGCGATGTTGCCGAGATGATCCGTGGAGCCAGGCAGCAGCATCTATTTAAAGTAACTGAGATGAAATGTGCGGACTTCAGGCAGCTTCCTGATGCAACATTAAAGCGTCCACCTGGCCTCCTAATCACATCCATGATGTGGTTGAAAGTGACAGGTAAAAAACCGAAGAACTAAACTAAAACTAAACTGGTTTTCTGAGATTAAAGGTGTTAGGGATATGTGCGTGAAGGAAGAATCTTTATTGAAATTCTTGTTGAATCATGATTTCAGCTGCTGATCCATGGTGTGTCCACACAAAAGGGAGCCACAGCCTTTACGAGGGATGGAAGACCTGGCTGATCACCAAACAGAGGAAGAATCAACCACCTCCAGCTCCCTTGTTCTCCACCACGTATGCTCGTGCTTACGAGGACCCTCTGCCCGTCAAGAAGGAGAAGCACCGTGACCTGAAAATGCTAGCCTACATGCCAGCGGAGGCCCAAGCATTTTATGGGACATTAGAATGTGAAGAGTAGCCTGGTATGTGTAGGTCATGTGCAGGGTAAGGTGGGGTATATTGTGTATATTGTGTAAAAGTAATCATAAAAGTAGTTGTAGCTTATCTTGTATGCCTTATCTTATGTTGTATAATAGGAATATATAGGTATTTATTTATTTAGTAAATGAATGAATGGGGTGATTATTTATGAAATGTATTATAAAAGTTAAAGGAACAAAAAAGGAAGATGTATATGTAAACTAGCATATGGAACTATAGCATGGAATGATGATGATGTATGTATTGTAAATATGTATTGTTTACTGTTATTACTGTTGTTTATTGTTTGTATGTATTTATTGTATGTACGGTTTATTGTTTGTACTGATGTTTATTTTTTGTACTATAAGTAGGCCTATGTATTGTTCATTGTTCGTACCGTATTGTCCGTGTTTTTGTTCTGTGATTTACGTTGGCAAAAAATAAAAGAAATTAAAAGAAAGAAATGCTTAATATTTTCTTTAAGGTTCTGTTACTGTATTAAAACTAAGATAAAGCAATCAAATCTCCAGTGGCTTAAAATGATAGGATGAATTGGACTTATACTGTTATTCCACATTAAATGGACATATACTGTTCTTCCACATTCCAGAAATGTAAATTACTCTAACTTTTTATTTTTAAGATTGATACTAAAAAATTGTATCTCATTAGAATTGGGAAGCTTTTGTTGTCTATCTTCAAGTAAAAAAAAAAAAAAATACATATAATATTCAGAATCCAAATAAAAAAAAATGTATTATTCAAAATGTGCAAATATGGACTTATATGGTTCTTCGTCTCAAGCCCTCATATATTTGAGAGTTTTTTCAAAGTATTTTGAGAGAGATTTTTTTTCTCAGAAATAATTAAAAAAAATTCAAATGTATTTTTTTAATGTTCTATGAGAAAATACTTTCTCTCAAAACTTTTTTTTGTCTCAAATATTATTATTTTTTGCTATTGGTATGAAAACCTTTTCTCTCAAATATTTTTTTTTCTCTCATGAAATGCTTTTTTGCTATCATTGTGATAACTCATTCACGCTGTGAACATCACCCTACTCTCTGTCTCTACGGGGGTAGCACGACCGGAGCCAAGTAAGCACTCTCTTGAATAGCCATTGATACGTGCTTGTGTCGGAGGAAATTGTGTGTGCGTGTGCAGGGCCCGAGGAGAGGAGAGGGGAACGCTACACATGCCCGGAGCAAAGTCATATTTATCTGCACTTACCTGCGCGAAGCCATCTAGAGAAGCGCCCGATCCAGCACCACCGCCGTGGTCAAGCCCCCTTGAGCCACCACTATCACAGAGCCTGGAACAAGGAGAGAGAAACTGATGAATCGTGTCTACAGAGTCTGTGAGTGATATCCATTGAGAAAAGTCATACTTACCTGCACTTACCTATGTGAAGCCATCTAGAGAAGCGCCCGATCCAGCACCACCGCCGTGGTCAAGCCCCCTGAGCCACCGCTATCACAGAGCCTGGAACAAGGAGAGAGAAACTGATGAATCGTGTCTACGGAGTCTGCGAGTGATATCCATTGAGAAAAGTCATACTTACCTGCACTTACCTAGGTGAAGCCATTTAGAGAAGTGCCCGAATCCAGCACCACCGCCGTGGTCAAGCCCCCTGAGCCACCGCTATCACGGAGCCTGGAACAAGGGGAGAGAAACTGATGAACTGTGTTCGCGGAGTCTGTGAGTGATATCCTTTGAGCGAAGTTATACTTACCTGTATGCCAAACAAAAGTCCCAGTATTGACCCAGATCCAGCGGATGCCCCGGAGGTACCGACTTCTATGACACCGGCCCCTTGATCCATTCCTAAAGGAAGCCGTCGGAACACGCCCGAGGAGAGAGGTACCCCTGTCGCCCCCGTTCCCCAGCACTTACCCGTTATATCCCTGTGTTCAAGAGAAGGAGTGAGCCGTGGCGTAAATCCCCCGAAAGGTCCGACCTGGGAAAGAGAAAAAAAGAGTCGAGTGAGCAAATAGCAGGACATTGAAGCCAGACATTGAGTAAAGGGACGAGACGACTTATCTGAGGTTCTCCTGCGACAAGAGCCGGCGAGCTCTGAGGCGGTGTCCTCACCCTCCAGTCCTCTTGGATTTTAGCCCCTTCACTTCCCCTTCCCCCATTTTAAGTAAATTAATAAAGATTTGTAATTTTAAACCTTACTCCAGTGTCCTCGTTGTGTCCGGTCGTCTGGGGTATCCCTGGGAACCTCCCCGAGGTGGAAACTAGGGGAGGAGCGGGACTCACGCGGTCCGCTCCAACCTGTGACACCCGTCCCATCTCGGTCTCTGATTGGTGGTTTAGACCACGATATGATCCAACCATGA
The DNA here is from genome assembly GCF_949357685.1 of Gobio gobio. Taxonomy (NCBI): domain Eukaryota; kingdom Metazoa; phylum Chordata; class Actinopteri; order Cypriniformes; family Gobionidae; genus Gobio; species Gobio gobio. Next base: position 4,199,172 of record NC_137097.1, read on the forward strand.
GAGTTCCATAGAAATAGATACATAGATGCCTCATTCGACCGTTCAACGTATAGCGGCCCTTAGAAACAGACGCTAATGAGGCATCTACGTATATATATCTATGGAGAGTTCAGTCAAAGGAGAACAAACGCTTCGTTCGTGGAGAGGCAGCGGATGCGAGGATGTTAGGTGCACCGGTCCGACCTGGGAAAAATTTTAGTCGCACCCTTACAAATATTGGGCGCATTTGCGACCAAATTGGTCGCACTCTAGAGCCCTGCCACTTCGGGCCGCTATGCCGTACGAGTCAGGTCCCTGCGTTCCACCTTGCTGCCCCACCGTGGGTACGTCTGTGGATCCGTTGGTCCTACTGGTCGCTGGGAGCCTGGCTAGCACTTTCCAGCCCGTCCGACTGGCTTATCCGCACCATCAGACTCGGCTATGTGATTCAGTTCGCCCGGTGTCCCCCCAAGTCCAAGGGCATTCAGTTCGCCTCTGTTTTGAACGAGGGTGCTCCTGTGTTAAAGGCGGAGATCGCAGTCCTACTGGCGAAGGACGCGATAGAGCTGGTTCCTCCAGCCGTAATGAGGATTATTATCTACAACATTTTAAATAGCATTAAATATGAGATCATCAAATCAGCACATAATTTACTTTTTAGAAGCATAATTACAACAACATAAATTTAATTAGCACTAAAGCCTAACAATTGTATTTACAATATGATTGCAAAAGGTTTGTTATTCATTCTCTATATTAAGATGATACTCAACCCCGTTATAGTGCCCTTTTGTTTGGTTTGGGCCACTGCCCCTCAAAATGCCTGTGCACGGCCCTGATTTAGGAGCGATATTGTTTCCGGGAATTTATCAGAGGAATTCAAATTTACTCGTTGGCCATTTAGGGCCAACTTGACACTAGACACTCTACAACTAGACACTAGACACTCTATTCGTGGCTTTCTTTCGTTTGAAAGCCACGTTTCTAGCATCTGTAAAATTGCATTCTACCATCTTAAAAATATATCTACATTACGACACATGCTCTCTGTGCAAAATGCTGAACAGTTAGTTCTGCCAGAAAGACTCGGGAGATTAAATACTGTGACAATAATCCATTTATTAACAACCCAGCAAGCAATAAAGTATATTGGCATAGGCCCCGTCCGTAGCTAGCAATCTGAGGGTCCGGACTCTGCATATCCTGCCTGAAGACGAAGGCAGAGGCGCAGCCGACCCCCCCGTGAGGTATGGAAGGGACCATCCTGGTGGTGGGGTGGATGTAGGGAAGGATTTAACTTGGAGGTGGTGGGGAGGATGGCGGTGAATTGGAGCGTCAGCATCTGCGAACTCAAACATGCGTAAGTACCGATCTTTTATACCCAGGTATTTAGCATGTGATTGGATAGATAAAATTAAAGTGACATGACAATTAAGTCTTCCCGGCAGAACTTATGCTAAAGCTTCCATTTCATGCGTTCATGACCTCAAGGTTAGATTATTGTAATGCTCTACTGGGTGGTTGCCCTGCTCGCTTAATAAATAAACTCCAGCTGGTCCAAAATGCAGCAGCGCGAGTTCTTACTAGAACCAGGAAGTATGACCATATTAGCCCAGTTCTGTCAACACTGCACTGGCTGCCTATTAAACATCGCATACATTTTAAAATCTTGCTTATTTCTTACAAAGCACTAAATGGTTTAGCTCCCCAATACTTCAGCGAGCTCTTAACACATTATACTCCATCACGTCCACTGCGCTCTCTAAACTCTGGCCAGTTGATCATACCGAGAATATCCAAATCAACTCCATCCTTTTCCTATTTAGCACCTAAACTCTGGAACTCTTCCTAACATTGTACGGGAAGCAGACACACTCTTGTCAGTTTAAATCTAGACTAAAAACACATCTCTTAACTATGGCATACACATAAAACACTTTTTCAATGAAATGATTGTTAGGCTGCATTAACTAGGTCAGCCGGAACCGGGAACACTTCCCATAACACCTGATGTACTCGTGACATCATCAGAAGAATGGCATCTACGCTAATGATAGTCTCTCTGTTAATCCCGAGGTTTACTGCAGTCAGCCGGATCCGGGCCGTATCCAGATCAGATGGTGGACCTGCACCCGGACATGACCAACACATGACCCTGAAGTGTCTGCAGAGACCGTGTCAATTAGCCTCCCCCTGAAACTGCCTCGTCGACACGGCATCCTCAATAAACCCGGCGTGATGACTCCGATTGTTAGAATATTCCGATCTAATATGACTTCTGACCTGTAAAGTTGTCAGAATAATAATCGTACGCTGTTTGTTAATTGGCCAGAGGAGAACTGTCACCCCTACTGAGCCTGGATTCTCCCAAGGTTCATTTTTCTCCATTATGCTCCTGATGGGGTTTTGGTTCATTGCCACTGTCGCCTTTGGCTTGGCTTGCTCAGTTGGGGACACTAAATTTTCAACTAAATATCCAAATAAATCTATTTAGTAAACAAAATTAACTATATAAACTAAATTACTGATCTAGGTAGACTAGTCGCCCCATCACTAGCATTAGATCATTGTTGACCTCGAAGGTTGCAGAAAGGCGTCTTCAGGTCTGGGGTCATGTCCATCTTCAATATTGGGCCTGCAACGATCATACAACGCACACACACAAAAGCTCCCTAGAATCACAGCTCTCCCAAGGTTGGAGAGTCTTAACTAACTATCAACAAAACACTGATAGCATGTACTTCTCTCTCAGTGAGAGGTACAGACAATAGTACAATTGTATTCATACAATTCTTTAGGGTTTCAGTAAAAGGAAATATAAAATAAAATAAAATAAAAGACAAATCCATATTTCATCTCTGGAAGCAGTCACCACTCAGAGACCAAATATAAACTTGAGAATCATTAAAGTCATAATAATTATATGGGAGAATGAATATTGATTGAGGTTTTGATTATGAATTTAAGGAGGATATATATATATACATAATTATATTGAAGCAGCGGTAGATTCCAGAATCTTTCAGTATCAAAGAGCACACCAAGGTTCCTCACTGACGACAAGGATTGACAGAGCAGCCATCAAGTGTTAGACAGTATTCTAGGTTACTACTTGTGGAGCTTTTTTGTCCAATAATTAAAAAAAAATTCTGAATTGAGTTGCAGGAAATTACTGGTCATCCAATTTTTTATATCAGCTATGCATTCTGTTAATCTTGTGAATTGGTAAGTTTCGTCAGGGCGTGAAGAAATATAGAGCTGAGTATCGTCAGCATAACAATGAAAACTAACGCCATGCTTCCTAATGATATCTCCCAGTGGTAGCATGTACAGGGTGAAAAGCAACGGTCCTAGCACTGAGCCTTGCGGTACTCCATACTGAACTTGTGATATCTTCATTTACTGCTACAAAAAACTGATAACAGTCAGATAAGTACGATTTAAACCATGCCAATGCAATTCCACTAATGCCAACATAGATTTTGAGTCTTTTCAGAAGAATGTTGTTGTGATGGCTGAGCCTGCAGCCACACATGGAAAAGGGTAACTTTCATTCGCCATGCACTCAGTCATTCGCAGCGTATTCATTCATCCATTCATTCGCCATGCACGCATGCATACATTCATCCACAGCGCATACACACCACTATATATTCATTCACACGGATAGTTATTTTCTCTCTCTCTTTATCCATCTTATAAAGTTATAAAGGCATTTAAGTTTGTTATATAGTTATTTATATAAGAAAGACACTACACAAGTTTTGTTGAATACATTTGCAATGCTTTATTTAGTACTTCGTTTGCTGGTTTGGAGTGCACACTTACTAGCTTGCGTTGTGCTATTTCTGTTTTCTGATATGTGTTTCTATTGAGTTTAAGTTACCGTGAGGTGGATTGGAGCTGAGAGGAACGGTGTTGGTTGCAGTGTGTCTGTCCATCCGTTGCAGCGGTTTTGACAGGCAAAAGGCTGGCGCTCAGGCAGCGGTAGAGATTTATGGCCAGACAGTTCCGCTCGGCGATACCAACTAGGAGTGACGTCATCAGGGGTGGTGAAGGAAGTTGAATTTGATTTGTTGAGTTTTTACTCATTTTTATTGTTAACATTTTTGTGTTGCAACATTTATTATTATTATCATTATTATGTTGTTTATATTTACTTCATTTTGTTGGATTATAAATAACCTGTTACTTTATAAAATGTTGATTTATGTTTTCCCCTGTCTTGTTTAAGTGAGCTCACCGTTTGTCTTAAATACCTGCCTGTTGTCTTAGTTGGGGGTCAGCTTTGTTCTGTTCAGTTCTCATTATGTTTCCTTTCTGCTGAGTTAAAGCTTATTTTGCTGACCTCAGTTTAGTTAAGTCTAGCTAGCGAATTTGTTAGATTAAGTTGATTTACTTTATATTTGGTATTGGTGGTTTTCCTTTATCTTTTTTTTTGGGGTACAATAAAACCCATTTTTCTGTTGGAAACTTAGTGTCCTCGTGTCTGACTACCTGGCTATTTTACAGTTGTGGTCGATAGTATCATCATTTGTAATTCTGATGAGAGCAGTCTCAGTGCTATGATACAGTCTAAATCCTGACTGGAAATCCTCACAGATACAATTTCTTTCTAAAAAGGAGCATAATTGACAAAGATGAATTTATGATATTAAGAAGAGGATCTATGACCTCTGGTAGCATCTCTTTTAATAGCCTAGTTGGTATAGGGTCGAGCATACATGTTGTTGATTTTGATGATTTAACGAGTTTAGCCAATTCTTCTTCTCCTATAGCAGTGAATGAGTGTAATTTTTCCTCAGTGACACTACAATGCTCTGTCTGATGTGATACTGTAGTAGACGGCTGCATGGTTATAATTTTCTTCCTAATATTATCAATCTTACATGTGAAGAAGTTCATAAAGTCATTACTGCTGTGCTGTTTACAAACATCAGAAGTTGAAGCTTTATTTTTGGTTAATTTAACTACTGTATCGAATAAATACCTAGGGTTGTGTTTGTTTTCTTCCAAGAGAGTTGAGAAATAAGCAGATCTAGCAGTTTTTACGGCCTTTCTGTATGTGATCATGTGCTCTTTCAACAAATTACGAAACACCTCTAGTTTTGTTTTCTTCCAGCTGCGCTCCATTTTTCTGGCTGCTGTTTTAAGGGACCGAGTGTGCTCGTTGTACCACGGCGTTGGACTATTTTCTTTAATCTTCTTTAAGCGCAGAGGAGCAACTGTGTCTAAAGTACTGGAAAAGAGCGAGTCAATAGTTTCTGTTGCAGCATCGAGTTCTTCTAAGTTATCTGGGATGCTGAGGAGATGATACTGATGAAGAAGATTATTTAAAAAGCAATCTTTAGTGGCGGCAGTGATTGTCCTGCCATTTTTGAAGTGAGGGGGGCGGCTTTGCAGCCATAATTATACGTGATACTAGGTAATGATCTGAGATGTCATCGCTCTGCTGCAGAATTTCAACGGTATCAACATTTATTCCATGAGACAATATTAGGTCTAAAGTATGATTATGGCGATGAGTGGCTCCTGACACGTGTTGCCTAACTCCAATGGCGTTTAGTGTGTCTTTAAATGCTAATCCCAATGCATATTTTTCGTTGTCTACATGGATATTAAAATCACCAAAAATTAGTACTTTATCTACGGCCAGTACTAACTCTGATAGAAAATCAGCAAATTCTTTGATAAAGTCTGTATTATGCCCCGGTGGCCTGTATACAGTAGCTAACACAAATGTTAAACGGGTTTTATCATGTACACTACATAGCGTTACATAAAGCACCAAAACTTCGAAGGAATTATATTTGAAACTAGACTTCTGAGTAATACTGAAGATATTATTATAAATTACAGCAACCCCTTTACCTTTCAGACGCGGCTCATGTTTATAACAATAATCTTGGGGGGTGGACTCATTTAAGGTAATGTAGTCGTCAGGTTTTAGCCAGGTTTCTGTCAAATCTAGATAAGTAAGTAAGTAAGTAATCCTTTATTTGTCCCGCAGTGGGGAAATTGCATTTAGCAACAGCAGGGGTACAATGGTAAAATAGTATCACAAACATTAAGAAAAAGAAAATCCTAAAATAAACTAGTAATAAATAAAGTAATAAATAAAAAAATAAAAAAATGCTAACAAATATTGCACCGTTTCGGGAATTACACAGTTAAATGGCCCATTACTAAAATATTATAAAAATATAAAAATAAAAATATTGCTACAGTAGAAAAGAGTTTCATGCTAACAGTGTTCATTGTGCAGTCTGACTGCAGCAGGAAGAAAAGACCTTCGGAATCTCTCCTTCACACACCGAGGGTGGAGCAGTCTGTGACTGAAGCTGCTCTCCAGAGCTGACAGAGTGTCCTGCAGGGGGTGTGATTCATGGCCCCGCATAGATGACAATTTTGCCAAGATTAGATTATTATCTGTTATCATATCATTAACAAGAAGCGCTTTTCAGCAACCCGAGCTTTATCATTTGTTCATCTGTATTATATCTGTTGTTTATTTGTTGGACATCAATTACATTTTTACTGTTGAATGGTTTTGATGGTTTAATTCGGGGAACAGACACACTCTCTATGTGATAATATCTAGGTGAAAGAGTCTCTGTCGGGATTTATCGACTTTATTCACAAAATATTTCGACTTTATTCGCAACATTCACAGAGAGAGAGAGAGAGAGAGATATTTACTATTGTGTTTAATGATCATGGGTGGCTCAGTGAATAGAACTTTTTCCTCACAGTAAGAAGGACCCCAGCTGAGCCAGGAGGCCTTTCTGTGTGGATAATGTAATAAATAAAACCTTTGCAATGCCACTTAAAATTAAAGTGATACATTTCATAAAAAAAAGAAAAAAAAAACTAAAATAGCATAAGTCATGGGTCTTCAACCAGGGATCCGCAGCGGTAGTGCAGGGGGTCCGCCAATTAATATTTGATTACAAATATTTTTTTGATAAAATTCTAATATGGGGAAAAAACATCACAAAGTCAAATTCAAATATAATAATAACGAATATAATAACGATATATAATAACGAAAGCAGAGCACCCTCCTCTGATACTGTAATAGTATAATATTATTGGCGAAACAGATTTGGCAAACATTGCGTTTAGTTTGCGCTCTGGAGAATGTGAGATGTTCAGTGTACAGCGTGTTTTGCAGCGGTGAGAAATGTAGCCAATCATAGACATGCTTGATGATCTCTGGAACGCAATGGTTAGAATCCACTCACCACTCAAAACAGTAAAACACTGGCGGAGATTTTATTCAGTGCTGGGTTCTGCTCGATCTTGTGAATTCTCAATTTAACAAAGACACGATGCAAGTAAGAGATTCATTATTCAGTGTAGACAACTTTACTGATTTTGATACTGTGAGATCGCGAACTGAGATGAGTGACAGCTTAATTGTGATTGTAAAGTGAGCGCTCTAAGCTATAATCCATTGAATAAACATAGCTTTTTCATTACATAACATTGTTTTTCATCTACTTATAGAACGCGTGATTCTTGATTAGACTATGCGTGATTCACTAACTCTAGTGAATAACTGGCACGGGACGGAAAATATGGCATGTTAAAATAATTATAAGATGTAAATGCAGACTAATAGAATAAAAAATATTCCTATCTATCTGTCCATCCATTCATCCATCCATCCATCCATCCATCTACCTACCTATCTGTATGTCTAATAGCCCAGTGAATTGATTCTTAACTGTCCATCTCACTAAAATTAAAATGTTGTTTTAGTAAACTTGAAACTAAAGTTCAAGTAAATGTTGAATTGCCCATCTGACAGTAAAATTAAAATCTGATTTTTTTAAATAAACTTGTAGCTAAGGTCCAGGTAAATGTTTAATTGTCCATCTGATTATTAAATTAAATGTTATGACTGCAAATCAATTAAAACTATTTACAACTACAAACAACTAATGAATTGTGATTTATTTTTTAGTGCAGCATGTTTATTATGATGTATCAATCTCAATTTTAACAATGAAAAGTAATACACAGTCATGCATACAACAACAATAATGTGCATAGTTCTAATCTAATCTGATCTACTGTCTTAACATAATATAACTTATTCTTAATCATAATGTAGTTAGTTTCTATTAATAATGAAGGCTATATGCTTAATATGTAGCTCTGTTTGGCATTTTGTATTGGGGGTCCTTGCTCCATGTCTCTATTGCCTAAGGCAGGGGTTTTCAAACTGCAGGGGTCCTCCACAAGGTCCTAAGGGGTCCCCAGAAAATTTCAGAGAATAAAGAGACAAAGCAAATATGGATAAAGTCCATATAGTATAGTAAACCAAATATTCTGTTTAATTTCTAAATGCTTCTCTCCTTTCTTGCCATAAACATAGGCTACTTTCCAGAAATGTGTTTGCTTTGTGTCTTTATAGTGAGTCCCTTAATCTTGCTCACTGGGGTTGTAAGGCAGTATTCTTAATGCAGTACGTAAGCTGCTTACTTACATATCGTAAAAGTTGCTTATACAAAAAATGTTTAATTGAAAAATGTTCTTCTTTAGGTTTATACATACAACATTAAGTAAAGCCAATTTATTAAGTTTGGAAACAATATGTTGTATTTATAATGGCACACAATTTATCTAATAGTTTAAATGTTTTTTCATAAAAATGGATGGAATTTAGGAAGGGGTCCCTCATAAAAGATTCATCGTATTTGGGGGTCCTTGGCATCATAAAGTTTGAAAACCCCTGGCATTTAGTGTTTATAACTAGGTATGTGGCTGGGTATGTAACTAATCATCAAGCTCATGTGAAATTGTACACACCTGACTTAACCACCTGACTCTCATTATCTGCAAATTTATCTCAGCTGTTCTTGTAATATTTTTCTGACATAATCAATGCACGCTACTACTCATTCAGACTGTCAGTCCAAATCAGATTTTTGATTGTAATCTGATCATATTTAGCGTTTGTGAACATAAAAAAAAACAAAAAAAACCCACTTTTGAGCTACATATCTGGTTTGAAATCATATTCATATCTGGCAGTTTTGCTGTGTAGACTTTGTCTATGTATGTGTTTGTGGTTTTAAGTGTCTCTCAAGGCTGAGGTTTCCCCTTTCTGTTTGTGGAGCAGGTGAGTAAACCGGTTGTTGGTAGATTAGAAGGTGATACGAGAGAGAGAGAGAGAGAGTTACTGTCTTTTGTTTTGTAGATGGAAGGACGCTGGAGCCTGGAGGTCGTTGGAGACTGTAGATCGCTGGAGTACTGAGGGACGGACAGGAACACACCCACACAGCAGACAAGGAACACGGAAGGAAGGAGACACGCTGGAGACAGGTAAGTATCAGTAGTAGAGTCCTTGAGGTAAGCATAGCCTGAAGTATATGCGAACGAGACCGGACGTGGAGTGCTGTGTGGTTGTGAGTCTTGTAGTGCTGGTGATGAGTGTGGTGATGAGGTGCAGGTGATGGTGATCAGTACTCTGGGGAAGGAGTGCGCTGTGATTGGTGGAGGGTGGAACCTGACGTGTCTGTGACAGTACCCCCCCCTCCACGGCCCGCTCCAGAGGGCCGAGAACCCCGACGCCGTGGTGGACGTCCTCTACCCCGCGGAGCTGGCTTCTCAGGATGACTGTCGTGAAAGGTCTGGAGTAAACTGGGATCTAAAATGTCGTTCCTTGGGACCCAGGAGCGTTCCTCGGGACCATATCCTTCCCAATCCACTAGATATTCCAGCTGACCACCACGACGTCGGGAGTTCAAGATCTCATTGACCTTGTAGGCCGTACCGTCCTCCAGGATGAGTGGAAGGGGGGGTTCGGCGGGAACTACGTCAGGTCCTGTGGGAGAAACAGAGGGGTGGTGAGCTTTCAGCAGTGAGACATGGAAAGTGGGATGTTTACGATACCCTTGTGGCAGACGGAGTTGATAGGTGACTGGATTGACCTGTTTGGTGATGGGGAATGGGCCAATGAACCTGGGACTCAGCTTTTTGCAAGGCAGACGCATTCTGATATCTCTGGTAGATAGCCACACCAGCTGACCAGGCTGGAAGACAGGGGTGTCAGAACGTCGGAGATCAGCTACCATCCTGCGTCTGCGCAGGGCCCGTTGCAACTGATGGTGGGCTGAGTCCCAGACCCTCTCGCTCTCTCGGAACCAGTAGTCCACTGCAGGAACGTCGGAGGGTTCCCCATCCCAGGGGAACAGTGGAGGTTGAAAGCCGAGTACGCACTGGAACGGGGTGAGTCCTGTGGTCGACTGTCTCAGAGAGTTTTGGGCGTACTCAGCCCAACCCAGGAACTGGTTCCAAGAGTCCCGGTGGTCATGACAGAAGGTACGTAGGAAGCGGACAATTTCCTGTACCTTCCTTTCCGTCTGCCCGTTTGACTGTCGATGATACCCCGACGTCAGGCTAACGGCCACACCTAGGAGTGAGAAGAACGATCTCCATACTCTGGATATGAACTGGGGACCTCTGTCTGATACAATGTCCTCTGGTACTCCGAAGTATCTAAAAACTTGGTTGAAGAGTGTCTCAGCTGTTTCCATGGCAGTAGGCAGACCTGGGAGTGGGATCAGACGACAAGATTTAGAGAAACGATCTACCACTACTAGAATGGTGGTATTACCGTCTGAGACCGGCAGGTCAGTGATGAAATCTACTCCTAGGTGTGACCATGGGCGTTCTGGAACGGGCAGAGGAAGGAGTTTACCAGCTGGAAGATGACGTGGAGACTTGGAAATGGCACACTCCCTACAGCCCTGCACGTACCTTCTGACATCCTTAGCCATCCCTGGCCACCAGAAGGGTTCTTTTAGCAACGAGAGGGTTTCATTGACCCCCGGGTGACCAGTACCAAGTGACGTGTGAGCCAAGTGAATGGTGGGAGTGCGTCGTGTCCGAGTGAGGTACAGCAAGCCAGGTGGACAGCCCGGCGGAGGGTTCGTGGAGGCATTGGAGGAGGGGATGGTTTCTTCGGACCAGGTAATAGGACTTACAATGAGGGAGCTTGGAATAATGGGTTCTGGTTCTTCGGTCTGTTCGTCAGGAGCATGCAGACGGGAGAGAGCATCAGCTTTAAGATTCTTGGTACCGGGACGATAGGAGATGGTGTAATTGAAACGGGAGAAAAACATAGCCCAACGGGCTTGTCTGGGGTTTAGTCTCTTGGCTGATCGAAGATACTCAAGGTTTTTGTGATCTGTTAGCACCAGGAACGCAAGTTTGGCTCCCTCCAACCAATGCCTCCACTCTTCCAAGGCAAGCTTGACTGCAAGGAGTTCCCTGTCACCGATGGAGTAGTTGACTTCCGCCGGGCTGAGCTTGCGGGAGAAGAAGGCGCATGGATGGAGTCTACTGGGCGTCCCCTGCTGCTGCGATAACACCGCTCCCACTCCAGTTGTGGAAGCATCCACCTCCACGACGAAGGGCCTTTCCGGGTCTGGATGGACTAGTAGAGGAGCGGTGGTGAAGGCTTTCTTGAGTTGGCTGAAGGCGTTGGTGGCTGCCGGGGTCCAGGACAGAGACTTGGGCTTATTGCGTAACATACTGGTGAGTGGATGAGTGATAGAGTTGTAACCTTTGATGAATCGTCTGTAGAAATTGGAGAAACCTAGGAAGTTTTGGAGTTCTTTTATGGTAGTGGGTTCTGGCCAGGTTGTGATGGACTCCACCTTCCTCTCGTCCATCCGGATGCCACTGTGATCTATGTGGTATCCCAGGAAGGAAACGGATGCTTGGTGTAAAGAACACTTTTCGGCCTTGAGGAACAGATGGAACTGACGTAGACGGTTGAGGACCTCCGCAACGTGTTGGCGATGTTCGGCCTGGCTCCGGGAGTAGATGAGGATGTCGTCGATGTAGACTAGGACGAATCGATGGAGAAACTCCCGGAGCACCTCATGGATGAAATCCTGGAATACGGAGGGGGCGTTTACCAATCCATACGGCATGACGAGGTATTCATAGTGTCCAGTAGGGGTAATAAAGGCAGTCTTCCACTCGTCCCCCTCACGTATCCGGATGAGATTGTACGCGCTGCGGAGGTCCAACTTGGTGAACACAGTGGCACCACGGAGATGTTCGAGGGCTGCTGGGACGAGAGGAAGGGGATACCGGAACTTAACAGTGATTTTGTTGAGGGAACGATAATCGATGCATGGCCGCAAGCCTCCGTCCTTTTTTGCCACAAAGAAGAAGCTTGATGCAGCAGGGGAAGTAGACGGCCTGATGTAACCTTGGGCGAGGGCTTCCTGGATGGCTTCCTGGATGTATTCCTCCATGGCCTTCTCCTCCGGGATGGATAGTGGGTATATCTTACCCCTTGGTACTGGTTCACCCGGAAGCAGGTCGATGGCACAGTCCCATGGCCGGTGTGGAGGCAGCTTGGAAGCCCGTTGCGGGCAGAAGACATCGCTGAAGGGGGCGTAACACTTGGGGACATCGACAGAGCGTTGTTCAACTGGACTTTCGATGGATGTGGCACAGAGAGTCAGATCAGGCAGAGACGAGGATGGAAGAGGAAGATCAGTTAGACATTGAGAGAAGCAAGTGTCGCCCCACTTCAGGATTTCGACCGTCTTCCAGGAGATGGTAGGGTTGTGCTGCTCCAACCAGGGGCGCCCCAGAACCACGTCAGCAGTCGAATCCTCCAGAACCAGCATGTGAGCCTCTTCCCGGTGTAAAAGCCCTACTTGGAGAGTGACTGGTCCAGCCACGGTACGGACGTGCTTGCGACTGAGGGGTCTTCCGGTTATTGAGCTGATCCTGTAGGTGGTCGGAGACGGAGTGGTCTTGAGGCGTAACTGGCGGCAGATGGCACCGGAGAGGAAGTTGCCGGCTGACCCCGAGTCGAGGAGCGCGACCACTGAAAGGGAGACATTAGCGGCAGTAAGGGTGACGACAGCGGTGAGTGGTTTCATTTTATGATCAGCAGGAATAATGGCACTCACCATGGGTCGCGGAGGTCGTGTGGGGCATGCAGCTATGACATGCCCAGGCTCACCACAATACAGGCAGAGACGTTGGGTCAGCCGACGGCGGCGTTCTTCAGGGGTTAGTCGGGAGTTCTCTAACTCCATGGGTTCGTGGGCTGGTTCTGGGGTGCTGACGGGTTCGGATCGGCGGAAGGGCACGTTGAAGGGATACTGGTCCTGGTGCTCTTGGATGCACGCCTGCATGCGAGTGGCGCAGCGAATGGAGTGCTGAATGAACTTCTCAAGGCCGATATGTTGTTATCAGCGCCTGTTCATTCCATCCGCTGACTGCTGCAAGCGTTCTGAATTGCAAAGCATAATTGTAAATGGACATGGATCCCTGTTTTAAATTATAAAGTTTCTCACCAGCTGAAGAATCTGTGATCGGTTTTCCAAGCACTTCCCGGAAGTGGGAAATAAACGCTGCGTATGATTGCGTTACCGCACCCTGTTGTGACCAGATGGAATCGGCCCACATTAATGCTTGGCCGCTGAGCTGAGAGATAATGAAGGCGATCTTGGAAGTGTCGCTCGGGTACAAGTGCGGCTGCATCTCCAGGACCAGTGTGCATTGCAGCAGGAAGCCGCTGCAATTCTCTGCCGATCCTGAGTAGGGTGCCGGTTTGGCCATGGGACTAGCATACGGAGGTAGTGAAGGAGGGTTGTTGACAGATGGGTTAGTGTTCGCTGGTGCAGGTGAATTAACAGTAACTGGAGTGGGTTGTGGAGGAAATGTACGCCGAAGCGCATCCACCAATTCCTGGAATGGATCCGGTTGGCTCATACTGGGTCTTCGGTATGGTCCGGTCTTCTGTTACAAGTACACAGGAGGCAGACACAGATGTTAACAGGTAAGGGTAGTTTATTAGACCACAGTAGAGCAGGTGTTGTGGAGCAGGTGAGTAAACCGGTTGTTGATAGATTAGAAGGTGATACGAGAGAGAGAGAGTTACTGTCTTTTGTTTTGTAGATGGAAGGACGCTGGAGCCTGGAGGTCGCTGGAGACTGGAGATCGTTGGAGACTGTAGATCGTTGGAGTACTGAGGGACGGACAGGAACACACCCACACAGCAGACAAGGAACACGGAAGGAAGGAGACACGCTGGAGACAGGTAAGTATCAGTAGTAGAGTCCTTGAGGTAAGCATAGCCTGAAGTATATGCGAACGAGACCGGACGTGGAGTGCTGTGTGGTTGTGAGTCTTGTAGTGCTGGTGATGAGTGTGGTGATGAGGTGCAGGTGATGGTGATCAGTACTCTGGAGAAGGAGTGCGCTGTGATTGGTGGAGGGTGGAACCTGACGTGTCTGTAACATATATATATATATATATATATATATATATATATATATGTATATATATATATATATATATATATATATATATATATCCTGGGGGTAGGATATATATATATATCATCAAAATGAATTGAGTTTTTGTTTGAAACAAACTAAATTATTTGCCAATGGATTAGAAAAATAATCTTGTTTCTGTTTGGGACACAATAAACAAGATTCCAGACAGAAACATTATTGTTCTCACCCCATTGGCAGATATATTTGCTCGTTTTAACCAAAAACTCACTTCAATTTCATTTTATTTTCCAGAAAACAAGAAAAATATCTAATGTTATTTCACTTCTCTAGTAAATGCATCTTGATTTAAGAATTGTTAGATATATTTATACTAGAAACAAGACAAAAATACTAAATTACAGCATTTGTGCACACAAGGCAAAAAGTAAAAAAAAAAAAAAAAGAAATTTATATATATATATATTTCTATATCTAGAATGGCTTTATGGTATTTAGTCTATAAATATATAAATACAAATGCACAAAACTGCCAGTTTATGACAAAACTAGTCTGCAATTTGGCCTTTATTACTCATTTAATACATGTCTACATTACAAATTAAATAAAATGAGATATTAACCTACATATCGTATCGTTTCAAGCATCCAGGTGTAGTAACAATGACCAGTTGTGGTAAAGTGCCGTAACTTTAGGCCTGTATTGTGTTGAGAGCAGTTTAATGCCTTCGTACAAAAGCTACCAGAGGAATTGTCAAGAAAAGGAAAGGCCATTTTCAGACTTTTTTGATTTGAAAGGGATGGAGATGCAACCTGAAGTGAAGATACTGTACGTGAAGATCCAGTACAATGGATTTCAAAGGAAAACACCATCAATTTTTCTGTCAGATGAGTTTAGACTTTTTGTTGTCTTGATTTAAACATGTACAGGCATGTTTACTTCTGACTGTAGTCATTCTTTACCAGATCCCTCATTAGTTTAATTCCTAGTTTTTCTGTTGTTTTCTTTTCTGTTGACAGGTCTTAACTGCTGCTGCACTGTGCTTCCCCTGCATTCTCATTATGGGTTTGTATTTTGTTTTATTAACAGTTTTTATTAATCATAATGAATGTTAAATGTTGGTAAAAACACATTTAAATGTAAAGTCTGAGGAAACATGTTGACAGAAAAAGATGGTTGCTGAATACCCCTTCAAAGATTTTTATGCTTAATGTTATATGGACAGTAGAAAAACAAATTTTGTTTTGGAGAGGTTTTCTGAAGTAATCATGTAATGTTTTTCATTTTGTAATATCTTTTTTGTTTAAGGTGATGGGCATTCAAGATTGCTGTCATTAAAGACGTAATTAGTGACCGCATCTTCCCCATTGTGGCAGAGAGCTACAAAATACCCAAAGAAGATGGCACTTATCCTGGAGTTCATACAAAGGCAAGCAATACATTTTTTAATGAAATTGTCTATAGATCATTTTGTTGTGTTGCGGTTTATTTAGTTGAAAATAATGAAACCACATAAGATGTAGTTGAAGTGACAAGCTAACATGTCATGTAAATTGTTGTGGCAAAAATCAACTTAATGACAGCACTGGATAAGAGACAACACCTTTACCAATTATCTTTATAAAGATGTATTTTCTTGCAAGAAAAGAGTCACAGAGTGTGCACTGCTAGCCACAACATCTTCTGCTTACTTTATAGGTTGCTAATTCTAGGTCTCCACTGTTCTCCTCCTGTAATTTTCCACACTTGACAAAGGTTTTACGCTCTGCACAAAATAACATCATTTGTCTTTTGGTGTTACCCCCAGGCCCTCTGAATTATATCTGCTGACCCCAGGGTCAGTAAAAACCCCTAAGTTAGGTGTCCAGTGGCCCTTATGATCACATGCTAGTCACTGGGTCTGCTAGCGCTCATATCCCACTCCCTCGTGAATTTTTTTTATGTAACGTACTGTACTATAGCCTTTGTGTAAGGCATTGTTGGGGCGTTTACCATTTTGCATATAT
Organism: Gobio gobio; assembly: GCF_949357685.1. Lineage (NCBI taxonomy): Eukaryota > Metazoa > Chordata > Actinopteri > Cypriniformes > Gobionidae > Gobio > Gobio gobio. The sequence continues at coordinate 4,215,443 of NC_137097.1, forward strand.
GGCCTCAGCAGATGGTCTATGAATATAGCGTGGATAATCATATTAAAATGAGCTGAGATAACTGTGTATCTTTTCTGAAATGTAATTGAAATGTAATTTCATACAGATTACATTGCAGGATAATATTTGTTTTAAATGATAATTGTTTTATTTATTTCTTTAGACGTATATTTCATGTTTGTGTGATAATAGGCTATTCGTTGAGCTTCAGTTCATTTTTGAGTTTCAGAAAGATTCTCGCGGATACAGAGACAGTTGAAAGCTATTTATTTTACAAAAGCTTTGGTTTTGCAAGGTTTTGGTGTTATTTTGAATGTACACAAATAAAAATAGACCCTTTGTAGTTGTCTTACACTAATCAGTATGGCCAAAAATTGATGGAGTTGCTTCTGCTGTCATTACAAATTACACACCGCGCGATATTCGTCCCGGTGTGTACAGGGCTTAAAGGTCCCATGGCATTAAATTTTCATTTTATGAGGTTTTTCAACATTAATATGAGTTCCCCTAGCCTGAATATTGTCCCCAAGTGGCTAGAAATGTTGATCGGTGTAAACCGAGTTCTGGGTGTCTTTCTCTGCCTTTGAGAAAATGAGAGCCAGACGAGCTGATCTGGAATTTTCCTGTTATAACGTCATAACAGGAATGGTTACCTCCCTTTCCTCCACCCAGAGAATCTGGCACGCCCATGCGAGCGCCATATTTGTTTGTCCTCGAGAGATCATGGCTTGTGAACGAGTGAATGCTGGCAGTTTCTCAGTGTTTGGATGTACAAATGAAAACAGAAGTCTTTTTTTCCAGCCTGGTCTCATTGCGAAAATGTACCTCTGGCAACGTTTTTGCAAACCCCAAAAAACGTACCAATATGTACATATCACTGCAGTTTCAAAGTGATATGTCCAGTGGGTGCCGCCAAAAGCTTCGTTTTTTTCCCGGAACAGATGAGCGTCAATCTGACGTTTTGTGACATTGTTTTTTTAACGTACACCTACACTAAACCCTAAACCTAACCGATAGTGTTAACAAAAGCAAATGTGACAAAAATACAATAGTAACCATGTCTTGTTAGCTTATGTGAACTCATCTTTGAGCTCTTTTATCATGACTTGTCTTTCACGGGATTCGTACCTGAGCTTTCATTATTACAAGTACAAATCTGTACCAGCTGAGCTACTGGGCAAACTTATTATATAAAAAAAGCAGAGCATATGGAGCAGATTAAGTGACGCAAACTCCAAAATGTATTCATTTACATGGGAAAAAAAACGATAAAAAGTGCTTGCTGTTTTACTGCCTCTAGTGTTCATTTCACTTTGAAACTGCAGAGATATGTACATATTGGTACGTATTTTGGCGGTTTGCAAAAACGTTGCCAGAGGTACATTTTCACAATGAGACCAGGTTGCTTTTTTCAGTTCCTTCTGATCTGTGATCAGTGATTTCTGATGTGTAGCTAATTATTCAAGTTCACACAGAACTTTATTATTCATGCTGCGGCTTCTCTCTCTCCCGACAGAACGGTGTTTTCTATCTTGTGAGTCAGTGTTTGTATACGTCCTCGTCGCGTCTATCCGTTGTGTACTCAATGCGCGTCACTGACGCTTTTCATATGATAGGAAAATATCTATAAATAATGCTATAATCAACACTTACTCGTAACTCTTTCATCTCGACAGCTGTAATGGTACATTGCATGTGTTACAAAGTTGGTAGAATAATGATGAAGACAGGCTCGAAGTGACTGAGACTCTTGTTTATTCAGAACTCTCAGATACAAACACAATAAACTTGCGCTGACTGACAGCGCTCTCACAACTCAGTAGTTACTATAAATAACTTTGTTAGCAATCGCTCCGTCTCTGTGTTGTCCGGTTTTGCAAACTAATCATTCTTTTGAATCGGTTCTTTTTAGTGAACCGAACCAGTTCACCAAATCGGACTGAATCGTTCTAAACGGTTCGCGTCTCCAGTCAGCGCTGATCCATAATTTACTAAAGTTACTAACTTTCTGACATGAGTGACAGTCCCTCCGACTAGAAATAAACTAATAACCTGAAGTATATGCTAGTAACTACAACAGTTCACTGAACTGAGACATGCTGAGAACTGATGAGAAGTGACATCCGTCTCTCTGGCAGCAGCTTGTCCGTCATAGACCTCGTTAAACCACGCCCCCTCCGCTCATTTCAAATGCAAAGATGTCAGCCAATCACAACAGTGGGTGTTTTTACTGAAGTCTTACAGCAGACACGCCCCTTGAAACAGGGCCTTCAGCCACAGGGCAAACAGCAGTATATACGTCTTTTTTAATACATTTCTTGAATACATCTCAATCACAGTAGACCTATAGATTGTGTGGGATTACAAATGTAATAATCTGTGTAAAACTAAGGGAAGTGCGTTGTATTTAGCATTTAAGGTAAAGATGATGACATCAGATTATCTGTTATGCAAAGTTTCCAGCAAAATATTTCTACCAGTTCCTGTTCTCTTTATTGTAAGTCGATTACTAAGATTCTCACTTTTTGTCTTTAATGGCTCTTGGAGCCCCTGTCCCATGAGTGATGGGATTAGAAGTGGTGACACTGTAATCTCTGGGGTGTGTCCCTTTACCTATACAACATTTGCATGCCTTTGTTTAGATTGTCTCCTCCTCTACTGTGTGAATCCCTCCCACTAAAAATGTTGATAAATTACAGTGTTTTATAGTGTTTAAGTTAGACTTGATGGACTGCAGCTACCGACAGCACATGTTCTCAATAAAGATTCCTGCTGAATATACATCCAAGTCTCCTGGTCTAAGCTTCTAAGTTTCCAATGTTATGATGATGGTGGCTTTAAAGCAATAAGTCTATATTGTATAAAGTCGTAGGCTATAAATAAACACGTTACTTGACTGGATAGTGCTAAATAACAGAGCTGCTGCAAACATCCACATCGCTAAGATCAGATGCTTTCTTACTATTTATTTTTTCCATATTTGTTGTGTGTTTTTGTTGTTGAGAGGAAAGCTCTCACATAGCATATTAATGTCAACGGCACCCTCAGCAGCATGCGTTGGGATGTTCCTTAACATGACGCTGCAAAGGTATTTCAAAGTTCTTTTTACCCCAAAACAAAGTATGAACAAGAACTTTGTTGTGATTACATCACAAAATTAATCTTTGCTAACTCAGTTTCTCCACACACCCTTTCAACTGGGCATATGTCTCCTTCGTTCTTAACTTTGATGTTTAGGGCATTCTGGGTTGAGCACACTCCACTCTGCTCACATGCTCTGAATATATAAATGTAAATCCGGATATATAGTGATAACTCTAAATATATACATACACACACACACACACACATATATATATATATATATATATATATATATATATATATATATATATATATATATATATATATATATATATATATATATATATATAAACACACACTCACACGCACACACACCTATATATTCTGGATCTTCACGTACAGTATCTTCACTTCAGGTTGCATCTCCATCCCTTTCAAATCAAACAAGTCTGAAAATGGCCTTTCCTTTTCTTGACAATTCCTCTGGTAGCTTTTGTACGAAGGCATTAAACTGCTCTCAACACAATACAGGCCTAAAGTTACGGCACTTTACCACAACTGGTCATTGTTACTACACCTGGATGCTTGAAACGATACGCTCAGCATAAAATGAACCCCATCACGACAAACAAAAGCTAATAAACATTTACAAGTGAAGACACCATAACACGTATACAATCAGGGAAGCTCCACGGGTATATGAACTAAATCTTTCAATGTGTGACGATATGCATATAATGATAAACGAGACGGCTCCCGCATTCTTTTGCCAAACAAGCCAGATGACAACTAAATAACGTTATGTAAACAGCATATTTGATGTAAAACAAAATATAATTCTCACTTTTTACCACAGAAGTGTTAGAGCTGCTTCCACAAATCCGAAAACCAACTTTAAAAAGAAACTTGGGTTGAGATCATCGGCCTGTGTTTTAGTCTCGCTTTTTTCGCGCCGACCAGTTCTTGTTCCCACAATTCAATGTGTAATTGAAAATATGAGTAAAGACCTGTAAAACACAAATACGCAAAATTCCTTCAAATTATTACGATACATTGTACTGCAGGGGTGTCCAAAGTCCGGCCCGAATTTCAAACAGCCCGCAGCTTGTCTATTAAAATATATTATATGTGGCCCACCACGGATAATTTACAAATCGTGCAGTTTCACGATGTCACCACAAGGTGGCGGTACTAGATTTTAGGCCAGGGCAACAGCGCCAAATGCGGAACGAAACAGCGCTGCTTGTGCTCTGCGCAACTTGCAAGCTCTGACTCTGAACAAATGTGTTTACCTGCTAAGTGTTTCGATCACCCGCCCACTAAACAGCCCGTGAGAAGTGTTCGAGTTCGGCACAGAGGTCTCCGGTACGAGCTGCGAATCTCTCTGTGATTTGATTTAATTTAAAGCCAGTTAAACAGCGCTGACTTAATCAACAACACTAACGTGCAAATCAGGAGAAACACTGAGCCGTTTCAGTTCAAATACTTTTCAAACAACAGTTCACCATCATTTATCAAGGAGTTACTGTGGTAACACTGACTGTAACCATGGTCATTTGTCAGAGGTTAATATCTCATTTTATTTAATTTGTAATGTAGACATGTATTAAATGAGTAATAAAGGCCAAATTGCAGACTAGTTTTGTCATAAACTTGCAGTTTTGTGCATTTGTATTTATATATTTATAGACTAAATACCTTAAAGCCATTCTAGATATAGAAATATATATATTTTTTACTTTTTTCCTTGTGTGCACAAATGCTGTCATTTAGTATTTTTGTCTTGTTTCTAGTATAAATATATCAAACAATTCTTAAATCAAGATGCATTTACTAGAGAAGTGAAATTACATTAGATATTTTTTCTTGTTTTCTGGAAAATAAAATGAAATTGAAGTGAGTTTTTGGTTAAAAAAAGAAATCCAGGAGGTTCTGTTTGAGTTCACATAAAAAACAAATGCTGCAGTTTTTCTTAATTCTGGTAAATTCATCCATTCACAGTTTAAAATGATATATGGCACTTGATGTTGATTGCTAGAATGGGTTAGAAAAACAAAGAAAAGTTGAGGCAAGTCAGGTAGTGTGACTATAAGAAGAGGCCTTTTGAAGCTCTTTAGGGGAACTTCCTTTATCGTGAGAGCAGAACACACAAACATCTTAACAAACAGAAAGGGGAAACCTCAGCCTTGAGAGACACTTAAAACCACAAACACATACATAGACAAAGTCTACACAGCAAAACTGCCAGATATGAATATGATTTCAAACCAGATATGTAGCTCAAAATGTGTGTGTGTGTGTGTGTGTGTGTGTGTGTGTGTGTGTGTGTGTGTGTGTGTGTGTGTGTGTGTGTGTGTGTGTGTGTGTGTGTATGTGTGTGTGTGTGTGTGTGTGTGTGTGTGTGTGTGTGTGTGTGTGTGTGTGTGGCATGTTTTTGTGAAATATCAGGACACAAATCTGTATAATGACATGGGTATGACATAGGTATTACAAAAAGAGGGTGAAATATGAGGACGTTCCCCATGTCCTCACTTTTCAAAATGCTTATAAATCATACAGGATGAGTTTTTTTTCACAGAAAGTGAACTGCACAGTCTCCTGTGAGGGTTAGGTTTAGGGGCAGGGGCAGTGTAATGGTGCGTTCACACCGGACGCGATTCGCGCGAGTGATTTACATGTTAAGTCAATGCAGAGACGCGAAATGGCATTCTGCGGCGCGATTCGCGCGAATGAGGCGGCGAGATTCGCGCGATTCGCGCGATTGAGGCGGCGAGAAGGACGCGACTTGAGCGTTTTGAACGCGTGAATCGCGCGAAACGCTCAAGTTGAAAAATCTGAACTTTGGCGGATATTTCGCGCCGCGTTAACCAATCAGGAGCTTGCTCTAGTAGTGACAACAATGAAGAGAAAATCTGTATATTGATATCTGGTTCAGACAATATGATTATCACTGTGATAACATTAAATTACATGAAACACAACCCAGTCTCTTTTTGTTAAATGCAAGTTTATGTATGATCAATAATACAAAAGTATCAGTAATGTATAACAAGCTATACATGAAACAAAGCAACAATGCAGTCAAACATTCAAAGTCAGTGCTAGTAGGCTAACGTTACAACTGCAACTTACAGTTATAGCCTAAAAATATAAAGTAATGAAACTTATCTTTGCCCTCAGCCTAAACGATTTGCCAGGGAACAAATTATAGATCCATGAGACCAAAGATCGGCCGTTACAAGACGAATTATAGCTCGAGACACACCACAGAGACATCAGAGCCAGCGGGAGACGGCAGAAGGACTGGCCGAGGAAAGGTTGCCCTCGCCGGCTTTCACGTGCGCTGAGCGCGCTGTCCGCTGGAGCTCACAGCTCCGACAACGGCAGATAAAATGTTCAAATAGGCACTGTTTATGTAAATAAACCACAGATTTGAGCTTTAAACAACTACATTATCGACTGAAAAAGTCTTAAAACTACGTTTTGTCACACATTAACAGTAGATATGAACAAAAAAAAAAAGACATGTAAACACAGCCCATGTCAGCCATTTCTCAACGAGACGAGCTGCTGGCGGAAGCCCCGCCCATGACGCGAATTCGCATCTGTTGTGCAGTGAATGTCACACGCGATTCGCGCGAATTTCACGCGCGATTCGCGCGAGTAAACTCAAAATGTACACGCGTCCACCTTCGCGCGATTAGCGCGAATTATTCGCGCGAATCGCGTCCGGTGTGAACGCCACATAAGGGGATAGAAAATACGGTTTGTACGGTATAAAAACCATTACGCCTATGGAATGTCCTCACATTTCACAAAAACAAACGTGTGTGTGTGTGTGTGTGTGTGTGTGTGTGTGTGTGTGTGTGTGTGTGTGTGTGTTTTTATTTTTTTTATGTTCACAAATGCTAAATATGATCGGATTACAATAAAAAATCTGATTTGGACTGACATTCTGAATGAGTAGTAGCGTGCATTGATTATGTCAGAAAAATATTACAAGAACAGCTGAGATAAATTTGCAGTTAATGAGAGTCAGGTGGTTAAGTCAGGTGTGTACAATTTCACATGAGCTTGATGATTAGTTACATACCCAGCCACATACCTAGTTATAAACACTTATACTATTTTAGTTTTTTTTTTCTTCTTTGAAATGTATCACTTTATTTTTAAGTGGCATTGCAAAGGCAGCAGTTCTATTCACTGAGCCACCCATGATCATTAAACACGATAGTAAATCTCTCTCTCTCAGTTATACACATAACTGGTATGCAGGTGGAAAAAATAAACGATACGCAGCAGAATTTTTTTATTTTTTTTATTTTCGGGCACAGGGACACGTTTAGAGTAGGATTTTTCTCCATCTCTGTTAAGATAGCAATCATTATAACAGTTAAAGGTTACATGAGGTAGTGCTGGGCGGTATGACCAAAAATTTATATCACTGTTTTTCAAAATGATATCGGTTTCGCGGTATATGACGGTATATTTTCCCCCTATGCATGACCAGGTGTTAACCACATTTTCTACTGATTGAGAGAGGAAATACTGCAGTAGATTGACTAGAATGCCCTATTTTACTGTCATGATGAGAGAATATTGTAGAAAAATTCCACACTAGAATGAATAGGCCTACAGGTTTACAAAGCCCCACAAAATGATGCTGTGGGGAGACAACAACCAATAAAACACATGCAACACACTCATTACAGACAGATGTATATTAAAATATGACCATGGAGATAGAAAAAAAAAAGAGTTGAGGGCACCTTAAGCATTTTAAAAATCTAACTCTATATAACGACAAACTGACAAAACGAGTGAGAAACGTGGAAGAACTTTTAAACGGTCTAAGGATATTTTCAGTACATTTAAGAGCACTGCAGTCTCTGAACAAATGACACATGTAAGTTTAACACAGAAAGAATGAAGCAGTTTCATTTTTGCCCATCCTTCTTTGAATTGTCAGTCTATTTATTAACTCGCATCGTCTTCTGTGTAGCAGAATAACCCATCGTGTCATCACAGTCATGATCAGACGTACAGTTCAGTGTCCTTTGCATAACATTATGGCTACATTTAATTTGAAGAAGACGTGATGAAATATGTGTGCTCATACACGCTGTCAGTTTATGTTTAGAGCACTAGAGTATATGAAATATGTCCATAAAAAACTTAAGCGCGCTCACTCCGGTCTATATGTGCTATAATATGATCCATGTGGAGAACGTTAATCTCATCGCGGCGCTCCGCGCAGAAACCGCTCTCTCTCGCGCACCGCGTGTAGTTTGAATTCTCCGCTGTAATCAAGGGCTGAATCCGAAATCCTATAACCCCCTATAACCTCAAATAGGGCATTATTTGAAGGGACAGCCATCTGTAGGGGTGTCCGAAACCATAGTAGACGTTATTGAGTGCACTCATTCAATCTCACATTGCACCGCAATAACGAGTACAGCTGATGTAACTTACGCGCAACGGCTGTCCGAATTAACGGTTGTCTTTCAAATTCCCTCTGCACACAATTGGATAGCGTCATGAGAGCCACAAACAACCAGTGCGAAGAAGAAGGTGTAGCCGAGCTAACGTTAGTTGATAGACTTTCGCCGTATCCGGTCAGCAAAACTTCGAACATATCTTTTCTTAAGAATGACTTCAGTGCCGTTCTTTGCTCTTTTCTCAAAGAAAAGCTTAACTCCAAGTCTTCCAGAGTCGCGGCTAAAGCCGAATCAAAAGACCGCTGTTCGTCAGCTTTGTATACGAGTAGCATGCAGAACCGCTGCAACCGCCGCTGCCATTATGTTAAGCCCGCCCACCGACTCTATACACAATGGCCCTCATTTATCAATCTTGCGTAGAAACGGGCGTATATAGTGGCGTAAGATTATGCTTACACTCCTCTCACCGCCTGATTTATGAAGCTGTGCGCACCTCTGAAATCCAGGCGTACGCAATACCTGCCTTTGATAAATGCCGCGGCTGAAAACGATCGTCATTAGAATAACACGCCCCTATATATTCAAGTCTCTGCCTCCCCCACGCCCTCATTTTACGCCATGGACACTCGGAATACGGCAATGAAGCGAAACTTCTCTGATGTGGAGATCGAGACCATCACCAGGGAATTGGACAAACTAGTTTAAAGAGTGGGATTAAAGGCGCCCACAAAAAGGTGTACGGTGGAAATCCAATTTAAATAGCTGTTTGGATGACAAATTACCTATCACAATTCATTATTTTACAGCACGTGTTTTGAAATAATTAGCATTTAATTTCGTATCACATCACATGTATTGGGGTGTACAATAGTGATGATGATGTGATGTGGAGTACCATTCATTCACATTAATAATTGCGTGACAATTTGTAAGATTCTTATTATTATTATGATTTGTATTATTAATGACGCTTATTGTTATTTAGAAGAAGAATGTCGTTATTATTATTACTTATTTTATTATTATTTAAAAGAAGAAGAATGTCATTTTTATTATTTTGTCATTCTGAATTATTTTCAGTCCCAGTCCGTGCGCAGCTGCCGGGCCTAACCAACGTCAGGTAAAGCGCACATCAGGCTCGCAACTGGAGGATATGCCTACAAATCAAATGCTTTGGTAAAGTCACACAAATTAAACATTGAATGTTGCACAAAAAATAAACACTGAAGTTTATAATTACTATCCCTATTCGCACGGGATTAGTAGCCTATTATGTGGGGACCTCTGGTGATTTGTAAGAATCGCAGAGAATGTCTGTAATCTTAATCCCCTGCGAATCGGCCATGTCTGTATTATGTAAATTTAAAATTCCTCCGCAAATTACCTACCATATTTCGGCAAACACAGAGGTCCTGTGATAATATTAGTCCCGTGCGAATCGGCATCTCTGTGATTTGGCTGGGATTAGGCGGATCGTATATCATTTTTGCAAGGTTTTTGTGTCCTGTGCGCATTTCTATCTTTATCTTTCATGAAGAATGGAGCTAGGCTGCATAAAATGCGCACCGTTATGAATTCCCGTGCGGCCGCGCGGATTACTTTCACTTTAGAATGAGCACCAATTTGGGAGTAAATTGCTTGAATGGTGTGTTTAATATTATTCTTAATGAAAAACACAAAAACAGAACAGTACAATGACAAACTCGCTTAAATGGGCACTTTTACATTTAGCTTTGAAACTGAATCTTCCGTCATAGGCTATATTATTATATTGCTCAGTTCAGTTTTTAATTGCGTCTGTTCTCTAACTGAACAAAATAATTTTTATTACTATAAAACAATCAAAATTATATCGATACGACTGTTTATAATTTCATACAGCTAGATCTATAACGAAAAAACATTTTCAAGTCTTTACATCATATCCGGGAGATAAATCAGTAAATTCGAGTAAAATCACAGCTTATCTCGTGCGAATGCGCCACGCAAAATTCAGATGTGGGGGAGTCATTTCTAAATCACACGAGGTCCCCAGATAATAGCCTACTTATCCCGTGCGAATAGGGCTTTAGTTGTTGTTGTTGTTTTTTTACAGTGGGTCATAATATATTTGTCAGTGCGTTTTGTGGTGTTAGGAATTTTTTTTTTTGCGCATTTTCACACTAACTCAAAACGTGCGTACACCAACTCCTGAGCTGGCGTAGGATTTGAGCGTGCCGTACGCCAACGTCCATATTGATAAATCTCAAAGTCACCGTGGTTTTGGGTGTACGCTGGAAATTTGGTGTACGCACTTTTGATAAATGAGGGCCAATGCGATTGGCCTGACCAGAGTTTGGTTTTTCCAGCTCGCAGGTCTACCGACAGTTGCTAGACTACACTCGCGGCAAAATAAATGTTCTGCCGCTAGGGTGCGTCTAGATTTCTAGGCTAGATAACGTAGGGAACAATAGTGAATGAGGCTTTAGGGGGTGATTTAGGACTTGCCATAGGCTGTGATGCGATCTCAGCTGTGCTCTCACTACAGTGCAACAGAGAAACGTGACCCCTCTTAAACAGGGATGCGCTGCGCCGCAGACGTCCGAACGCGATACATACCGGTATTGCGGTATCATCAAAATTTATATCATAACAAAAATAAAGGTGGGTAGGCAAAACTGTGCTGAGAATGGGTCAGAGTGGCTGGATTCAGATGAAATTGATAGTGAAGATCATATGGACATTAGTCAGGGAAGTGGTAAACTTCATTTAAAAAAGTTGGAACAACGAAGTTTAAAAAGATGATGAATAAATCTGAAGGAAGGAGTGGCAAATTGGGGGTTGAAGATGATGAATTGAAGGTTATATATTGATTTAGTGAAGAAAAAGGAATGCATGACATGAGTCCAGTGAAATTGACTACGATATTGAAGAATCAAGTTGGTGAGGTCAGCATGGCCAAAGTTTTGAAAGATGGAAATTTACTAAATATGTGCAATAACGAAGAACAAAGAAAGAGCTTGTAGGATGAAAGAAGTAGGAAAACATAAAGTGACAAGTGCTAGACGTGTGGAGAAGAGAAGTGATTTGGGGAATACCTGTTGAGATTTCTATGGATGAAATAAAAGCAAATTTAAGAGGTTGAAATATGCAAGTCAATTACAGTCCTTTTGATAAAGCAAGACAGTGAAAGTATACTGTTGGAGTTTGAGGAGGAAATGCTCCCAAACAAAGTAACTACATGACATATAATGTGAGGGAATATGTACCAAAGCCTATGAGATGCTTTAACTGCCAGAGATTTGAACACACTCCTTTGACTTGTAAAGGGAAAAGAAGGTGTGCAAGATGTGGAGAGGACCATGATTATGAGCAATGCAGGAAAGAGAGTCAACCAAAATGCTGTAATTGTGGAGGAAACCATTGCGTGGCATATAGAGGATGCAAAGTAATGAAAAGGCAGTATGAAATTCAGCAGATAAGAGTGCAAAATAAGATCTCATATGCATATGCTGTCAAGATGGTGAACATCAGGGAGAGCGAGATGAAGAAAAGGTAAATGAAACCCTGTGTAACAAAGAACAGGATCAGTCAAAGGAAGGAAAAGTATTGATTGATTTAAAGAAATGAATTATATTCATAGCAGGAGTCATTAATGCTACTACAGAGTCAAAAATCAAAAACAGAAAGGATCCAAATAATAGTAAAGGCAGCAGTAAACCATTTGAACTTTACTGAATTATCACTGGAAGAAATGAGAAGTGAATAAAGTGGGCAAGCAAGTCAAGAAGCCTTGTTTGTTGGCTAATAACATGGTTCTAATATTACAATGGAATGCTAGAACTTTAGTGGCAAATGGGCAAGAGCTCAAGAATTTTATTGAAATGTTACTGGTGGCACCTGAAGTAGTTTGTATACAAGTAACGTCTCGGTTACGTATGGAGGATGCAACGCTAACGTCAGTGACTGACAAAATGGGAGTCCCAATTTAATCACGCCACATCCGCTGTCTTCCAGCATCTTTTTGCTGACCTGAGCTCCCTACTGTAACATTGAGAAGAGCCGGTTCAACACTAACAAGGTGTACTGGGAAGCATATTCCAGTAGAAAACATGCTAAAAAATGGCTGTCTGAAGGGAAGACTTAGGAAAACACATATGACCCACGTGTGGGCTGCATATGGACCCTCCCGGGTATCCAGCTGCAGGTGGAATATTTCAACCCCAGGAGGCAAGAGGCTTGCCAAGGGAAGATGAAGAGTCTTACCATGGAAATACACATGTGGGGTTGCCCAAAGGGGGAACCATGCACATGGAGGCACCTAGCCTAACATGAGGGCTGCACTCTGGTGTCAGCATCAACAGTGCAGGAGGAACTCAGGGCTTCAGTGGAAACTCACCTGAGTAAAATAGTGCACGTATCCAGTCCGTGGTGTGGGATGGGCAAGCGAAGACACCTGAGCCTGTCCAGTTACTGGCAATTTTGGGCGAGTATAGAGGAACTGGCTCCACTCAGAGATTACCCAGAATCTAATGAATGTAAGGGTGTCACCCAGCCTACAGCCCTAGTCTGTTAGCGAGGCGCCAAGCATGCCCTGAACCTGATATGTCAGGACAATGGTGTCCACTGTTCAGTGAGACAACATCTGCTTGGAGAAAGCCTTCCCCTTCTGCTGCTCTCCATAACAGATAGGAGCTGGTCTGAGATACTGAACACTACGCCTGGTCTCTATAAGCGCAAAAGGTGCATACTGACCAGGGCAGTGCCAAGGCTGGGTCTGCCTCCTCCAAGGCAGCGCTTGCAGGTTCACCACCTGGAAGATGGGAACACTGGGCACAAACCCAGGTCTGGATCTCAGGTTATCACGTGAGAGTTAGCCGAACCGAGTTCCAGGCATGCTTTGTCACCGAAAATGCCTGCAGGTCCGCTACCCCCTAAATAGAGCCAGGGCAATCAAGAGTGCCACTGTCAATGAAAGGGACTTAAAACTCAAAGAACTGCAAGGGCTTGAAAGGGACTCTTCAGCAGGGTAGATAACACTGCTGCGAGTACCCAAGAGGGCAACTCAAGAAAGTAAAGAAAACTGAAAAGGAAGCAAGCTGGACTTATCCATACGCTCCCTAAAAAACCTGCGGGTCAGGTCATGCTGTCCTACTGTTTTTGAATCCACAGGTTGAGGTGACCCAAAATAGAGGCACACAAACCTTTAGGGTGGAAGGAGCCTACACTCCACCCAGCTTGGAGGAAGGAAGCATAACCCGAACTGCATTAACTGGGGTATTCCTGAAAAGAGCACCAGGTGACGAAAAGGTTGCACTCCAACGCACAGGCCTGTCTCAGGGATGAGGCCAAGCAGGAGTAAAAGTAGCCACCCGCTGTGAGGGTAGGTACTCAACGACCACATCCCGTCCAGGGCCCACATGTGTAGGATAGAAAGGAACGTGAGTGCCAAGGGCCCTGTCTCTGAGAAAGGAGGACCTTACTCAGAGGAATGACCAAGGAGGTGCTGTCGCAAGGAGTAAGAGTTCGAAGAACCTGTTCTGTCCGGCCGGCCTATACGGGGCAACCAAAAGGACCTGCTCCTTGTCCTCCCTGATCTGCACAAAATCTGTGCGAGAAGGCTCACTGGGAACGCATACTTGCGTTTGCCCCGCGGCCAGCTGAATGCTAGTAGGCAAATAGGGAAGAGACGTGGGAGGCAAACAGAACTACCTGTGCGACGCCAGCCTGTTCCCAAAACAGCTGTTCGTCTGGGGATGGAGTTTCTATTTCCCCGGAAGTGGCTGAACCTTGAGAGTTTGAACCCTTGACTGCACTACTCAGGACTCCCAGGTGAACGCCATGAAGCGACCTCAGATGCTTCAGACTCCATTTGAGGAGATGCGTAGGTCAGAGACATCTGGCGGGAGCGTAGGTCACCTTGTCGGTAGACGTACGCTACTGCGCCGTGTTGTCAGAACGGGCCAGTACGTGTCTGACCTAGAGCAGGGCTCGAAAGCGGTGCAAGGAGAGACGTACAGCCAGCTACTCGAGGCAACTGACAGCCATATGCACTAGGGTCCTTTCCATGAGCCCGCGATGTCAATTGCGCATGGCACTCCAGCTTGTGACAGAAGCATAACAATATGCCTGAAAATTCGTTCTAAGGGAACTCTGGCCCGTAGAAAAGTGAGGTTTTTTACGGGGTGAAGGTAAGATGGCAGGCCCGAGTCAGTGGGACCCGGAGCGTGCCCTGTTGCCATGCCCATCTCAGGACTCGATCGCTAAGCCAGTGCTGAAGCAGTTTCATATGAAGCAGTCTGGGCGGCATTAGCATGGCCACAAATGTTCCATATGTCCTAGGAGCCTCTGAAATAACTTCAGTGGAACCGCATTCTTACCCCCAAAATGGCGGAGGCAAGTCAGCATTGACTGTGCACACTCGCACTGCGTGCACAAAGCGACCGAGCTGAGAAAAGAGATCCTCTTCCCAGGGGAGAGTTTGCTCTTTTCTCAAATGACCTGAAGGCATAAAACGGGTGAGGTGCCAGAGCACTAGGTCCCTGTGTCCACACCCCTGGTCTTGAGAGTGAAATAAATTTAGCCAGTCATCGAGATAGCTCAGGATGCGAACCCCGTGTGCCAAGGGTGGCACAGGGGCAACCTCGACAGCTTCGAGAAGCCGCAAACCGCGTACTGGAATGCCTGCCATCCGAAGGCAGACCGAGTGGACAGTCTGGATCGGGGAGAAGCAGAGACAAAGAGTATGGGTCCTTCAGGTCAACGCTGCAGGCCAGACCGGGGCCAAATGCATCTGAAGACGCGTTTGGGTGCAACATCTTGGAGGAAGCCTGAGAAGGGTTCAGTTCAAAACGTGCACTAGGACTGGCCGTGACCCATAGCTTCTGCTAGGTACAATGAAGTCAGGGCTGTGAAGCCGAACCTCATCTCGGCTGGAGGGATGACCTCGATCGCACCCCTCGCCAGTAGGGTGACGATCTGCGCACGCATGAAAGGGGAATTGCCACCCAACATGGTATAGTGTAGTCCCAGAGAGCGGGGAGGAGAACGCGCAAACTGAATCATAAGCCGAGCCTGTGGACGGACCAGCTGGCCAGTCTGAGAAGCCGTCACCCGGCTCCCAGAGCTGAACCAGCGGCCGTGCGAGCCACAGACGTACCCACGATGGGGCAGCAAGTGGAATGATCAGCCCAGACATAGAGAGGTGTGGGAGCGTCCCGAAGTGTCTGGGCGGGGTCGAATTCCGCACAATGACAGAGGAGACCAGGGAAGGAATAGCGTTCCATGGGAGTCTCATCTGATAGGGTTGCTGGCGACAGAGGGGGCTGAGCATGGTGAGGCTATTGCATTGCACACTGCCAGCCACTTCCTCTGGGCGTTCAGAGGTGAAAGTCAGTTTCTTCAGATAAGGAAAGAAAAAGATTCTCCCCTGGCCCTCTACCAGGGAAAGGAGCGGCCCTGTTACCATCTCCTAGAAGAACTGAATTCAACTCAGAGGAGCCCATGTCAGGCGCGCCTCCTAGTCTGCCGTCAAGCAGAGACGAGACGGGCTGGGCTGCTGTCCTACGACCTCCTCCACGGCCCGGCCTGGGTTTGTGGGCTGCTGCTGGGGCAGGGCGGGAGCCACAGAAGGGGAGCCCTGGCGGGGAGCAGGCTGAAGCATCTGTGCCAGCGGTGGTCCTACTTGAAAGGAACAACTGAGAAAGTAAACTGCATTTTTGTGAGGTCATTTGTATTGTACTGTAAAATGCGTGCATCTGTCCTTTGAAGACCTGCTTGCTTTTGTGACTGCAGCAGATGCGGTGCGGTGCCACCCCTTGGGTTCCCACAGCAGCCTGAAATTCAGTTCTACCACCAAGAGCATCTAAACGTTTTCCCTATGCCTCTACCTGTTCAACAGTGCTGTACCTACCAAGAGGTACTTCTTCTGAGTATGACCTTCTTGAGATCCTAATAGAGGCAGTTCATGGATCGGCTGGTTTTGGGAAAATATAACATGAACCTGTGTTAAATTCTATTTGTAATGCATTGTCAAATTTCTCTGTTCAATCGCACTCTCAGTTGTCACAATGAGAAAAAGTCAATCAATTCTGATTAATCTTAAGATCCTAATATAGGCAGTTCATGGACCAGCTAGTTTTGGGAAATATAACATGAACCTGTGTAAAAAAGAAAAGAAAAAAAAGATGTAATGCATTGCTACATTTCTCTGTTCATCCTCAACGTCTCAATGAAACATGTTTAACATTTTATGAAGTTTCTCAATCAATTCTGATTAATCTTGGCATTATTCTGCCATTAATTGCTGATACGATGACACAGTTTGCAATGCATCTTGGAAATAGTAGTTGATTTACATTCATGGTGTTAAATCCACTTTAGAAAAAGGACTACTTTTCCCAGAGTGCACCCCGTGACACCACCCCACCTACCAGAGGATCCGGAAGTTACACAGTCTCGCGGTGAAATTCAAATTGTTGTTCTAACTTCGACAATCACGCTATCTTGGTTTTATCTTCTGGAGTTTTAAGACATCATGATCAAGGGAAGTTGATACTTTTTTTATATCTAAACTAGATTTTAGTCAGTAATCTACAGCGCAGTACTAGATAGGCTTTATGTGTGTGCAGTTACTGTGGTTGGATATTTGTTTTAATGTTGGAGGTGCTAGAATAATTCCAGCCCCCATTTACAGTGCTTAATGGAAAATATGTTGTCTTACAGTGAGCTAAGTAACACGAGAAAAACGGCTGTTATAAGAGTTTGAATCTTTGGAAAAAGAAATTAAAAGTCCCAGTCCGCTCCAGGGATGAGAGCAGATGAGGTGAGAGTCAGATAGAGTGATTCAGGTGAATGCTGGATGTGCTGATGATACTATACGTTTTCTTGATTGTAGGACAGCGGGACAATGGATCGAAGGAGACGAGGACCAGGAGAAAGGACGAGACGAGGAGACACTCAGGATACGTAGGAGATCAGGTAAGTAGTCAGGTGAATCCGAGGAAGCAAGCATGAGTAGTAGCATGTGCAAACGATACCAGACAGTGACTGAGGCCGTTTCTCAATATGCGTACTTGTCATCAGTCATCAGTCGCTGCCCAAGTACTGTTCCAATTCAATGTTCACATCTAGCCATAGACAATTACAGTTTAAATGTGTCCTTGATCCGCCCCTTTTATCGAGGATGCATCGAGAGGAGACTTCAGACAGACCGGTATCCCAGAATGCATCTTGCACCGACGGACGCAACGATCAGTAATGCCCCCCAACACCCCCGCATGATAAGCTGAACTTGGTCGTGCTCTACTATTAAGAACGTAACCGAAAGCAAAGCGACATTATCATATAATAATACTGTTTGCATGTGCTTTATAACAGTCTCAATGGGGAACGGCATTGTTTTGTCACATACAACACATCCAGAATACACATAATTTCTGCTTAAAATAAGCCTAAAATGCAAAACAAGACCAATTTAGGATAGTAAGAGTTATTTTTAAGCACAAGCTTAATAAAACATTTGAAGTAAAAAAAATTTTTTTTTTATGTTTTACTTATATAGTAGTATAAACTTGTGAAAATGTAAATATTAAATACAATGATAAAATGTTAAAATATTTGTTAAATAGTTTTATCATATTTATGTTTTATTGTTGTAATGTGTTTTTGTTAAGTCATGTTATAATATTGTTTTGAACTGCTTGTTATTTACAATGGCAACTATTAACTGTTTAATTTTTTTTTCTCGGGTGCGTTGAATTGTATTAAATCCACATAAAAAGCCTAATAATCAAACTAAATCATAATAATTATTAATGTTAATATTTGTAACGTACTGCTCCGAGACAGAGGTTGAGAATCCAAATGCAGCTTTATTTGTAAGGGGTAATCCACAATCGTAGTCAAAAACAGGCAACAGGTCATACACATGCAAGCAGTCCAAACAGGCAAACAAGGCAGGAGAGACAGGCAAACGGGTAATCCACGGAACAGGCAAGAAATCCGAAACCAGAGACATGAAACCAGGGAAACGCTCAGAAATGCAGTTTACAACAAAACACTAAACAAGACATAGCAATAATAGACAGAGTGAACATGGTTTATATAGGCTGGGGTAATGGGGTAATGTGACACAGGTGCAAACAATGAGTGAAGATGAGTCCGGGCAAAGGATTATGGGTAATGTAGTTTATGATGAAGTGACAAGTCCGGGGTGGAGTGCCCTCAGGTAGTAATCAGGGGCACTCTAACTGGTGATTGTGACAATATTATAATAATATAGAGAACCCCCAACAACAACAAATAAACAAACAAAAACATTTAAAAATCCCGTTTTTTAATTAAAAGATAATAACAAATGAGATTTTAGTGATATTTTGACCACTCAAATAGGAAATGTCCCCGGTTTCCATTTCAGAAATCTGGTCACCTTACCTAAACCACATATTAATGTTTAATATAGGCCTTTTTTTAATCTAAACGAAAAGAGGCAGGGTTGTGTTTTATACTTCGTTTTGTTTAAAATATATAAGATAATCAATGTAACTGCCTGAACGACATTTGTGTGGCTAATATGTTTAAGATTTTTTTGTAAAAAAAAAATGAAAAGAGGCAGTGGTGTTTTATGACATTTCGTTTTATTGTAGCCTAAAATATACGTTTCTCTATACCAAGTAGGCCTACGCGAACTTCTGACTTGCGTCCGTGGTATTTCAGGCTCGCCAAGTTCAACTCCGGAGAACGAACTCACGAGGACGGGAGGACAATAGTCCGTTACTCTGCTAATGGAACAGCAGCGTTCTTGATAGTGTTATTCAGTGTATATATATATGTATATTTTAGGCTACAATAAAACGAAATATATGATAAAACCCCACTCTGCCTCTTTTCATTTTCATTAAAAAATATTAAACATATTATAGCCACACAAATGTAGTGCAGGAAATGTTATTGCATGTATATTTATAACAAAACGAAATATTAAAAACCCTGCCTCTTTTCGTTTACATAAAAAAAAAACATTAATATGTGGTTCAGACAAGTGGGATTATCACTATATAAAATGAATTATGACATAAAACAACCCAGTCTATTTTTGTTAAATGTCAGTTTGTGTTTAATAGCCTAAAAATATAAAGTTATGAAACTTCACTTTGCCCTCAGTCAAAACGATTTGCCAGGGAACAAATTATAGATTCATGAGACCAAAGATCGGCCGTTAGAAGACGAATTATATCTGAAGACATCAGAGCCAGCGGCAGAAGGACTAGCCGTGTTTAGGCTGCTTCTTATGGTGGCCGGGAAGTGCAAAACAACATTACAACGTGTGCAACACTTTTACGAAGCTCGAGACAAATTTACATTTTGGAAAACATTTTTACTTATCATAAAACACAATTACATTGGCAAAACACTTTTACCAAGGACGAAAAAAAATTACATTTTAGAAAACAAATTAACAAGACGCAAAACACTTTTACCAGTCCCGAAACAAATTTACAATGACAGATTTTTGACGGAAAGGGAATGTACCGCACACCGGAAGTGACGCGGTGAAAGGCGTTGTTGTTGGTGAGCGCGGTCAATTTGTGTTGTGGTTGTGGAGTAAATAAAGTTTATGGTGATCGAACATGGACTGCGGCCGAGGGATGTTTTGCCCGTTTTGTGGCAAACACATGAACAGCTTAACGCGGTTTTGCTTTACGTGTGGTCGGTGTTTGGAGTTTCTAAAGGACGCGAACCAGACGGAAACACAGGGGTCGCCTCGACACCCGGACAGTGCCCGTCCGAGTGAACAAAGTAAGTTGTTATTTTTTAGTGTAGCAAAACGCTAGCTATCAGAGGCCATGTGAATCAAAATCACTAATGCTAATAATGATTTTTTTGAGCGCTTATAACTTTCTGTTTTGAAACGGAACTGTCCAATTCAGCAGAACAACCATGCCCATCATACAAACAGTTCATGGAGTACAGAAGCTCGAAGTCAAAAGAACGGCAGTCTTTTAACTATGGGCCAAAAGGAAGATCTAAGCCTAAAGAAAGAAAACACGTCCAGGTACGTTGTACTGACCGTCCTATACAATTTTGCAATGCTCTATATGTATTGTATTGTGTGTATGTGTATATTTATTTTACCTATGTATACATTAATTATATATCTTTGTTATTTTACTAGATAAATGTAGGGTTGATGGTGCCACATGAAACTAATGGAGCTGATTTAAAACCTCTAAGAGGGAAAACACTCCCGTTATTTACGGACCCGGAGGTAGCAGCACCTGATCTACTGAAACAAGCTGTTCAGAAAATGAGAACATTTAACAAGGACATGCACGAAGGACCTTACATCCTTTTGTATCCAGACTGCTAGTGGTAGCAGTTCTAGTGGTAATTAACTAATGGGAATGTGTTTACATGATTTGACTGTAGGCCTGAAGGTTTTAAGATGTCTAAAACAAACACTCTAGCCCAGGACACCTTGGCCACTAGAAAATACCCATTGTCTCTCATTGCATCCGTTTGACTCGCTGACGAAGGCTAGATGCAAAATTTCATGAGAGTACTTTTAAATTGGTTCTGTATGACTTGGCCAATCCAATACAAGCATTTTAATAGTTAAAAATTAGTAGTTTGAGCCTTCAGATTTTTCTTATTTTGTACCTTTCGGTTCAAAAGCAACTCAAACAAACTCCTATCAAGCACTCCTATCCATATGTTCTTAAGAAATAATCTATCTTTAAGTTGTTGATGTGATCAGAGAATTCACTCTGATGAACTTGAAACAGAAAATACCATTTGTGTATTGTGATTTATAACAAAATATTTTTTTATAAATCTTTCTGTTCCCTCTACTACACCTTTTACTCAACTACATTTATAGCCTTTATCGTGGAGCTAATAGTTTTTGTTTTATTATGTTTCAGAGATGCACCAGGACATTCATCAACAATTCAGCCAGGACAGGTAATAAGGCAGACTGGCACCATGACATTTCTTGCTTTCAGTGTTGTTGTTGTTTCAGACATTTTAATCTTTTTTTCAGATAGTAATATCTGATGCTGAGGATCTGGATCCACCTGAAACAAATCCAGTAAAAACTTCTTGCTACAGGTTAAAAAAAAATCATGACTGACAGACATAATTTCAGTTTATTTAACTGATTACATGGGGAATACATTTTTGTTTGTAAGATGTTTTAACATGGAAATGGTAATTTCCCAACAGTAAATACACAGACCTGTATTCACCAAATGTTGAACAAGAGGACGAAGAGCTGGTTGCTGTCAATGTAAAGAATTTCCAACACACAGCAATGTAATATGACAGCTTTTGACTATAGCACTCCTGTTTTTTCACTTTGCAATAATTCTGGTATATCTGGAATATCCACAAATTGTCACTTTTTTTTTCATTACAGGGAGGAGACGGACATTACATTACCTGACATCATAGCAAACCTGTCACTTCCTATTGATCATAAAAGAGTCAGCCGGTTCAACATTTCAAGGGCTAATGTTTGGGATGGGGCAGTCAGAGGTTTCAAGCGTACAACATATTCTGAAACCTGTGACATGCTGGTCAAATTTACTGATGATACTGGTTTTCTGGAAGAGGGAATAGACACTGGTGGTCCAAGACGAGAGTTTTTAACTCTACTAATGAAACACCTAAAAGACCGGCCCATTTTTGATGGACCAGAAGGACATCGTTTCTTGGTCTACAATGCAAATGGTAAGCCTATGGGTTAGTAAGCCTATGTGTACTATAGGCTACTAATAGTTGGTTAATGATCATTGACCATATATACCACTTGACATATGCTTGTATATTACGGTATATAATGCATTGTTTGTTTTAATTTTGCAATATGAATTCATTCACAGCTGTTAGGGAGGATGAATACTACCTGGCAGGAAAGATGATTGCTGTGTCAGTTGTGCATGGAGGTCCAGGACCCCATTTCCTGTCGAAAGATCTTGTACATTATCTTGCAGGCCAGCCTTCATTCAAAGCACCAATTAATGTAATAACTGATGAAGAAATAGGGAAAGCTTTGCAAGAGGTGAGAATAGTATAAGACTACGGCAGGGCAGGGCAGAGTTTTAAATAGTTTCTGCAGTGTTTTGAGACAATGTTTACTTTCTATATCCAGTGTAGAATTTGTTTAATTAATTTATTAGTTTTTGATGGTGTAAGATTACACTATGCTGTGTATCTCATAAAAAAAGGCAAAGAGATGCAGTGCTTCCAGTTATTGACTGGGGTGTTTATGCCCCTTTTCATGTGTTTCAGATTGAGAATGCTGCTTCGTTGGGATGTATGATGAGACACAGCACAATGTTACAGACAGCAGGTTGTCTGAGACATGTGGCTACTGTGGAAGAAAAAAAAGAAATTGTTTCAGACTACCTCCAGTGGTATATTATTGACCGCAACTCATCTGTAATTGACAGGTAAGACGATATTTGTAGTGATGAGGTTCTTTTTTTTTTAAATGTTTTTTTATGTATTTATATAATTTATATATTATAGAGTGTGGTGTAGACCTACTGTAAAGTGTCTTGAGATTACTCTTTTTATGATTTGATACTATAAATAAAATTGTATTGAATTAAAGGTTTCTATATATAATAGCAGATATTATAAAATCACATAAGAGTGTGCTGATGTTGATGGATGTGTAAAGCCTGGTTCAACAGCATACTGAGAAAAGGGTTCATTAACTTATGCGAATGTGACAAATTGTTTTAATTAAATTTGCTACAATTTCTAAAAAAAACTGTTTATTGCGGTTTTAAATTGAATCTATAACACAACAAAGTTTTTAAAAAGTGCATGGGGTGTGTAGACTTTCTGAAGGCACCGTATAAGTGCTCAAGCCACCCAGCCGTCTGTGTCATTGCAGTGTTCTGTTTCTGTGTGTAATACTTAGTTTGTACCAATTAACTTTTAATGTGCAATGCAAAAATAGGGTTCTATACACAACCATCCCCCTCATTTTTCTCATTGTAGAGAAAAGAATATTTAATAGTTTTCTTTAATTTAAATTCAATTGCCACTACACAGCAGTAAAACAATGTTTGTGTTCACTCTGTAGATTTAGGGAGGGTCTTTCAACCCTGGAGTTTTTGACTGCACTGCAGCAACACCCAACTTTGCTGGCTCCTGCCCTGTGCCACTCTGAAAAGCAACTCACTGCTTTTGACCTTGAGATACTCTTCAAACCTGACCTCAGTCCTTCGGGGAGTAATCGAAGACTTAAAGAAAGTCAAACCATGGGCTACTGGGCAGACTATCTCCTTGATTGTGAAGGTTTGTTAGTTTATTTGTTTTTTATAACTAGTTAAGAAAACGCATGACAATTAAAGCAGCAGTATTTATCGGGGTTCAAGCATTTCCGGCCTTTAAGCACATAAGCATCAAAAGACATTAAGTTTTATTTAGCAATAATGTAACCACCTTAATCACAAGCATGTTGAAAGTTATAGTGCCACCTATGGTTCGATCTCCATGAAATTGTGCATGCTTCTTTATGTCTCAATGTTATCTCATATGCTCACCAATTTTTGTGAAGTTCTGAGTTTTCTTTTAGGATTTATAGGCTTCTGAGTGTTTTGCCATGCCCATTTTCTAAATGACCCTGTTATGGCTACCAAAATCGTAAAGTTCAACTTTTTTTTAATTGATCTAGAGCAGTGGTTCCCAACCACGTTCCTGGAGGCCCACTACCAGTGCACATTTGGTAAGTCTCAATCTAACACACCTGATTCAAGTCATCAGCTCATTAGTAGTGACTCCAAATCTGATGTGGGTGTGCCAGACAAAGGAGACAATGCAAAATGTGCAGTTGTGCACTGTTGGTGGGCCTCCAGGAACGTGGTTGGGAATCACTGATCTAGTCCAGAGAATTGTACCGCGCTGGTTTGGTTGCGATTGGGCAAAATATCTAGGACTAGTTTGTGCAAGGAGGTTTTTAAGATGATAGTGAGTTTTTGATGAACAGTTTGATTGACAGCAGTAGTTCTTGAGGCAAAGTTTGTTCAGTATGAGGATATCTATCAAATGATATCCATCACGTGATTACAGAGCCGTAAAACTTATAATAAAAATCCAGCTCTTCGAGCTTGAACCCATAATTATGTATTTGAATTGTTTTTCTTTGCAGAAGGCCAGGCTGCTGTGTCTGTGGAAGATGTTTTGATGTTTGCTACTGGGCTGTCTTCACTTCCCCCATCTGGCTTGGAACCACTGCCACAAATAGAGTTCTTGGATGACTCTGCGTTCCCAATGGCAAATACATGTTCAAACTCCTTGAAATTACCACTCCTAGACTCATACACTTTGTTTAAGTCACAAATGGACTTTGGAATTCAAAATAGTCCAGGATTTGGCTGTTTTTAAGCTAAATGATGGATGACCCCTAGAGTTAAAGGGATAGTTCACCCAAAAATGAAAATTCTGTCATTTACTCACCTCAAGTTGTTCCAAACCTGTATGAGTTTCTTTGTTCTGCTGAACACAAAAGATATTTTTGAAGAATGTGTGTAACAAAGCAGAGAGAGCAACCGTTGACTACCATAGTATTTTTTTTCCCTACTATGGTAGTCAACGGTTGCTCTCTCTGCTTTGTTACACACATTCTTCAAAAATATCATCTTTTGTGTTCAGCAGAACAAAGAAACTCATACAGGTTTGGAACAACTTGAGGTGAGTAAATGACAGAATTTTCATTTTTGGGTGAACTCTCTTTAAGACTCTGAAAACATTGTTGTTGTTGTTAAAGGGTCACTTTAAAGTGCAGTTGCCAAAATTGGTTTTATAATGTAACAGTATGTGAGCATGTTTTTTTTCTCACAGTTAACATTTTGAAAATGTTTTAGATCCGTGAGTCTGAAACTGGGATCCCTTTGTGAATCACTGTTTTAGATAAAGAAACAAGTAGTTAAGAAAGTTGTTTTCTGTACTACAAAAATTTAATAAATGCATATTACTATTTTTGATTCATTTACTTCACACTTAAACAATTAAGCATTGTGTTAAGACAGACAGCAGTATTCCACCACTACAAAACCCCCTCCCTTTTTGATCATTTCATAGCTGAGCCATTTCTTTTAGTTTCATGTACAGTTCTGATGAAGACTCCCAGTTCTCTGGCTTCTGTAACTGATTGTATTCCATGGCAAAATCCAAGTACTCCTGCATGTTTGGGTCCCCACAAGGAGTCATTGACAGGCTAGACTCAGGAAGGGCATCCAGTTCAGCCTGTTCAATTTGAAATCCACAGTCTCTGGAGCCAAACCTATGTTAAATAGAAAACATAACTGCATTTCTTTTCATTTAAGCTAAAACGTTAGAATAATACTTGCATCTGTTTATTACCAATGTATCACCTGTGTGGTAAGTAGTAGAGTTCATTGGGCACTCCTCCTGGACATGCTGCTGTTCTGGAAGGGCGAATCCTGTGACTGTTCCACAGTCTCACACACTCATCCAAGTCCTTCTGAATAACATTGCCAAAGCAATATCTTAATAGGCACTGATGCTCATGACTTCCGTTGAAGTATCCGGCTTCTCGAAGGTCTGCAAATAACTCCATCCAGAACTGAGACCTATAGAAATTGATACAAATTGTAGTTATACTTTTAAGCATATACACGTTTGAATAATAAAATCAAAGGTTAGTCGTAATTACATTTATGGTCTGCATCTTTTGGTCATTCGATTTTCTTTTCAGGAACAACTTTTCCTGACGGGCTGTATTTGTTATACATTTTGTATTGATCTTTGTGCTCGTTTTTGTTTTGTTTTTCATTACTTGTTCCTGAGAAGGAAATCGAATGACCAAAATATACTATTTTACGATTATATGACTATTATACAACCCTTTAAGAAGACCACTCACCTTCCCTTTCTAAATATAGACCACCAGGACTCAATACGCTGGTTATTTATAGATGAGCCATACATGTGGCTGGACGCGCCAGAGTAGTAGTCACTGTGATGGTGGCGTAGGGTACATTGAATTGCAGCCATTATGCCGTTCTCAGTGCCGCAATCAGTCCTCAGTCTCATGGGGATGACACCGAGGTTTCGCACACATGACATGAAATAGTGAGCAATCACTATTGGATTATTATTTGTTGGTCCACATTCAAGCCACAGTACTTTACGTGAAAATCCATCTATGCATCCCGATATGGCCAAACCGAATGGCTTAAGTTTATCGTAACCATTTGCGTGCCACATATAGTTAGGTCCCATTGAGTGGTAGGTTCTTCTTGTAAACCTTCTGCGTGTTCGGCTCACACACCCTCGAGGATTAAGCTCCCGGAGCAAATTCATCACATCATCTCTCTTCACACGAAAATTGTACTTTTGTTTAAGTACCTGCCACATCGTGCGGTAGCCAAATAGTTGTCCAGGTCCACGAAGTTCCAATCTGATGGCGTTAATCACGGAGTTTGGAGAGGAATAATCCTTTCTGCGGTACAACCCGGCTTCGTTCAGTTTACTTTTAAGAGTCCTCAAGCTGATGTTTACACCGTGTAGACTTGACATCATGTCCACGATTACAGCGTACGAGTGGCCCTCGTTAAAATATTGCACACATTGATGCAGTATGTCTGGTGTTTCCGTCTGGTTCGCGTCCTTTAGAAACTCCAAACACCGACCACACGTAAAGCAAAACCGCGTTAAGCTGTTCATGTGTTTGCCACAAAACGGGCAAAACATCCCTCGGCCGCAGTCCATGTTCGATCACCATAAACTTTATTTACTCCACAACCACAACACAAATTGACCGCGCTCACCAACAACAACGCCTTTCACCGCGTCACTTCCGGTGTGCGGTACATTCCCTTTCCGTCAAAAATCTGTCATTGTATATTTGTTTCGGGACTGGTAAAAGTGTTTTGCGTCTTGTTAATTTGTTTTCTAAAATGTAATTTTTTTTCATCCTTGGTAAAAGTGTTTTGCCAATGTAATTGTGTTTTATGATAAGTAAAAATGTTTTCCAAAATGTAAATTTGTCTCGAGCTTCGTAAAAGTGTTGCACACGTTGTAATGTTGTTTTGCACTTCCCGGCCACCGTAGCTTCTCGCCCACTGATCGCCGCTGATTGACTGGATCTCACAACTCCGAAAACGCCAGATAAAATTTTCAAAAAGGCACTCTCTTTATAAATAAACCACAGATTTGAGCTTTAAACAAATACATTCTCACCTGAAAAAGTCTTAAAATACATTTTGTGAAACATTAACAGTAGTATTTTTAAATTACGAGGGGTTTCTCATCCGCTATTGACGTTTGCTGGTTGGTGCGAGATGCATTCTGGGATACCGGTCTGTCTGAAGTCCACAAGTCTCCTCTGATGCATCCTCGATAAAAGGGGCGGATCAAGGACACATCCGGGGATTTGAACTGGACTTGGCTAGATGTGAACTTTGAATTGGAACAGTACTTGGGCAGCAACTGATGACGTTCACAATTGACGATTGATGGCGATTCCTCCCGTCCTCTGGAGTTCGTTCTCCCGAGTCGAACTTGCAAGTCTGAACTACCAAGGACGCAAGTCCGAAGTTAATGTACTTGGTATTGAGAAACGGCCTGAGTGTGAGCGTGGGGCTTAAGTGCAGGTGGTGATTGCAGTGATGATGACGTGCAGGTGTGTGTGCTCAGTACTCCGGTGATAGGGATCGTTGTGGTTGTGAGAGGGTGGAGCCTGGTAACAGCGATATATTGATAGCGTAATAACCGTGGTGTGAAAAATCTAATATCATGACAGCCCTATAGTAGACGTTGGTGTTTACTTTTGTTTAATTCCTTTTAGCAAATCAGCAGTTGTTCCTGTTGCTTGTCTTCATTAAGAGACCAAACAGAGGGAATGTTGAGGAATTTGGCACACAGATCTCGGATCATCACCAAACAATCTGTGACCAAGGTGTCCCATGTTTTTCTTTAGTTGGTGTTGGTTACTACTTACTTTTTTCATCAATTCATTCATTCGTTTGTTTGAGGAAACAGCATGCTCCATTTGTAGTTTGTTTCATGTTTATTAAAGAAGCATTTTACATAAAAACATTTTTTGTCACATTATTTGTAAATTATGCTCAATATTAGGATTAATTCAATAACAATTAAGAATAGTCAAGTGATACAGTAACAGAAATCATTGTCTTATTAATGTGTTTTTTTTCATATATTTTGAAGTTCATACATTTACCCACACATCACTAAAACACACCAGAAATGAATGCTTAAGCTAATCCATAAAAACTAAACCATAAACAAACTGGTATAGAAAACATTGGTTGCACTGTGCACAAGAATTCCTGTGTGACATCTGTGTACAAAGCTTTTCCAGAAATGATTATGCAGCCTGCGAATCTTCACACAGAAGATAAGAGAAAGTAGTAAGCACTGTGTATTCTAGTTTACTTCATACATTGTATTTGATTTAATTTTCAGTGCTATTAGCCAACCATAAAAATTAGTTCATGTTTTACAGTACCCATAAATTCAGCCCCAATCTGGCACATGCAGCATGGGATGATGGTTAGAATTAAACAATAATTGAATTTGTTGAGACCAGCTTTTGGAAACACTAATCACATTTATGATGACCTCAATTGAAACAGAGTTAAATCCCTGTTCATTTTCAATAAAAACTTTGACGTCTGACAGAAATAAAGTCAATCTGGTTAGTAATAAGTGAAGCTGGTGATCAGATCTTGTGAGATTTAATGTCTTTTATCTTCAGTTGATTTCATGTAAGGTTGTGGCTGTAAGTCAGTTGTAGTTCTTGTGTTTCTGCTTTCCCCCCCCTCATGTTCTCTTCTTTCCTTCAGTTATTCAACTTGTTAACAGGTTTAACTGTCACCCCCTTTTTTGAGTTCACGCTTAAAAAGGTGATGTCCAAATTAAAATGGGTGTAATTCTGGAACGCTTTTTCAATAAATGCTTGATTCTGGTCTTGTTTTTAAGAAAACCCTTGGAGGTTTATGGTACAAGTGTCTGCAGTTGAAAATAAATAAATAAATAAATGGAAATATACTAACAGTCCAATTTATAGCAATTTAAGTTTATTATAATAAAAAAAGGACTATAATAAAATATTTTTTTATTTAAAAAAAAAAACATAATCCAAAAGAGGTTTTACTCTAAAATTGTTAGGAAATTAAAGCAAAAGTTCCAAATTTGGAATTGATATCACAAACCTTGTCTTTTAGCTGCTGTAACAACAAAGGTCACTAGGTGTCACTTTTTCCTCCATTGGGGATTCATATGCTCCATTGGTGACACTTGTTTACTACTTGATCTCAACACCACAACACACAAAATTTGTTTTTAAAATTCAAAACATTCTCAGAATATATATATATATATATATATATATATATATATATATATATATATATATATATATATATATATATATATATATATATATATATATATATATATATATATATATATATATATATATATATATGTATTTAAATTCTTAAACGGTATATAAATTGTTAGAATAATTTGAGGTCCAGATGTTCAAGCTGGTCTGAATCTTATCTCTGGTGGTGAAAAATCAGGCTCTTCTTGGGTGTACCATCGATCATCAGTGCTAGCGGAAAAGCCACTAGAGCCAGATGAAGATCTTTCTTCCTGTCTTCCTCTGCCATGACCTTTGTCTCTCCCTCTCCCTCTCCCGCTTCTTCTCCCTCTTCCTCCGTTTCTTTTTTTGTGTACAGTCACAATAAAAACTAAATGTTTTGCTTTTTGCAAAATAAAGAAAACAAACATGATGCGCAATCTGCAGCCTCTCTCTCAAAGACGTTCTTTCAGATCAAAGCGGTTCGTTCTGTGCTTTAGAATGTAACCAATTATCACGTGATGTCAAGTTCAATATAATCATAGTAGGCTACAAATGACTCCCATAGTTTACAGCATTAGTTGAGAGATGTGTGTACCTCATATATATATATATATATATATATATATATATATATATATATATATATATATATATATATATATATATATATATATATATATATATATATATATATATATACAAAATAATCAATATTGAATCAAGCCATTCCAAGCTTTTTTTGTGACAATTTATTTATTTAACCCTTGGGCACTGTTCAATTTCTGGTTCCACCCCTTATGGTCTGGGTCAAATTGACCCTAATTGGATTCAATACAATTCCCCAAAAATCACACTATGAAAAAACGCATACAATCAGGTACAAACAATTCACTTTTAATATCAATACTTTTCACACATTACAAAGAATAAATATCTGAATTTACGATTTATAAAAATACTTTTAACCATTTTTATTTTTAAGATGGGCCCTTAGGACACTTGCCTTTATACATTTAGAACAATACTATCTTAGTCTAAACCTAAAGTAATCTTGACCAACTATATAGCATTTTAAAGCTTTCAGACTCTAATTTTCATATTTGGTGACTGATTTTCAAAAGAGATGACAGAGCAGGAGATAAATAGCGATAGATTCGTCATTTGTGATGCGGTACCAAACTATAACGCACGTTTTGACTCTTTCCATATGTTTTTTTTATATTTTACATTTACATTTTAGAGATTGAATTCAAATCAAATATTAACATTACTGCCCAAACTACTTGTCAATAGATATTTTGAAAAGTATGAAAATATAACATTCAGATCACTCAAACCATATATGGAAATGTCATCTAGTTGAAAACATTGGTACTGCACACAAAAACTTTTTTTTTGAGATATCAACCTAAAATTTGGTACAGAATTTGTTCAGATATTTAGCTTTGATTTTCTTGAGGTTTTAGAATTTAACATGTTTTGTAAAATTTATATTTTATATAAAATATAAAAATATATATGTTATATATTTTCATGTTCATAAACTTCTATAACTTTACTTTTACGACTTATACAGTGATGGCCGATTTCAAAACACTGCTTCATGAAGTTGTTAATAGTTGAAGAGCTCTGAGATACAACAAAGTGTTTTGTATTTTGTGTCTGTACAGTTGCTTTTGAACAGCTGTCCTATATGGGTCAAATTGACCCACAAACAGCAAGAGTGTATAAAATTTTGATATGCACATTTCACAACGCATTATCATGTTGAAACTTTGCATGCATGTTAATGACCCTAAATGAGAAAAGGTCACACAATTTCAAGAAAAACAATGTAGGTTAGATAGTATTTCAGATAGATTGAAAAAAGAAATTATAGCTCATTTTTACCATTTGTGGCATGCAAAAAATATTTCTGTATTGAAAAAATGGGGAAAAGCTAATTTTTTTTGCTTCATAGGTTAGTAAAAAACTAAAATAACAAAATATAACCAAGAAATGTTATTATTTTGGGTCTCTACAATTGCCTTAGAACATTAAAATATGCGGGTCAAATAGACTCGTGAACATCACAAACGTAACAGTAAATGTGTGTGTATATGTCAAAACACATCAGCGTGTTGAAACTTTGCATGCATGTTCATGACCCTAAATGAGAAAAAGTCACAAAATTTAAAGAAAAAAAAACATAGGTTAACTGATATTTCTGACAACTTAAAAATCAAAACGGGTCAAATTGACCCGCAACATAACACAAGGGTTAATTTAAATCATTCTTTTTTAATGACAAAAACAAAATAGTTTTTCAGTTATCACAACTGTTATAACACTGGTTATTCAATAAACAAATATTAACTGTTACTAATTGATCCATATCGTAATGCATATCGTATCATGACTTCAGTATCGTGATGCGTATCGTAAATACATAAAACTGACATTACTGAGCTATATGCATTAGTAGCCTATTAAAATGGTACAATGGCAGTGCTCAGTTCAACGTGTTGGGAAATCGGGAATTTTGTCCCGCATCAGCATTTATTCAAAAATGAATAACGCTCAACATTCAAAAGGTAAAAGGATTTCCCACTTGTATTAGTAGGCTTAGGCTATTTCGCCACATGGATGCCCAATTGAAGCTCTCACAAGCACAAAATGCAGGCATAGAATATGTTAATAAAGTCTTTATTAACGCATTTTAGACAAACAAAAGCAGGTAGGCTAAGCCAAAGACTGAGGCTACAATATCCATAAATAAATATGTTCACAAATACCCATGAAGGTAAAACTGAAAACTGAAACACACAGTAAACTTAACCTGGGCTTAAAAAGAAGGCTAAAGGGTGGCACTTGTTGGTAAAAAAAAAGTAGCCTAATACAAGATAAACGCAAAATATGCATTTGTATAAGAAAATAAAACAGGCTGCATTGTTTAGCCTACACAAATATATCCATAAAACTAACACAGGAACCTAAATCAGATACAGTAAGCCTAACGTGGGCTTAAAAGGGCTATAAGGTGCCGTTGGTGGCCCAAAACAGAAGATTAGCCTACTTATTTTTAGCTTTCCTCGCGCTGTGTAGAAATAATATTGAATCAACCGGCAAGGAGGATCCATTCATGTGTTTATAAGCAACTGAAAAAAGCACAAATGTCAGAGCATGTCAAAACTTCTAAAGGGCCCCGAAACAGCTCAGACTCCTAGGGATTAAATTATTAGATAGTAATATTCGAAAGATCGGAATCATTACGCCGGAGACGGGTTTATTGAGGATATTGTGTCGGTGAGGCAATTATTAGATAGGAATATTCGAAAGATCAGAGTCATCATGCCGGAGACGGGTTTATTAAGGATGTCGTGTCGATTAAACAATTATAAGATAGGAATATTCAAAAGATCGGAGTCATCACGCTGGAGACGGGTTTATTGAGGATGTCGTGTTGATGAGGCAATTATTAGATAGGAATATTCAAAAGATCAGAGTCATCATGCTGGAGACGGTTTTATTGAGGATGCTGTGCCGACGAGGCAATTATTAGATAGGAATATTTGAAAGATCGAAGTCATCACGCTGGAGACGGGTTTATTGAGGATGTCGTGTTGATGAGGCAATTATTAGATAGGAATATTCAAAAGATCGGAGTCATCACGCCGGAAACGGGTTTATTAAGGATGTCGTGTCGATTAAACAATTATAAGATAGGAATATTCAAAAGATCAGAGTCATCACGCCGGAGACGGGTTTATTGAGGATGCCGTGTCGGTGAGGCAATTATTAGATAGGAATAGGGATGAAACGGTATGGAAATTTAACATTCAATTCAATTCAATTCAAATTTATTTGTATAGCGCTTTTCACAATACACATTGTTTCAAAGCAGCTTCACAGAAAGTGCATTTCATAAATGTACATTGAAAAATGTTAGAAAAGAGAATGTTAAAGCAAAATGTTAGAAAAAGTTAATCAATCATGTATTAATTTAGGCCATAACAACGCTGGCGTTGAGTCGTCTCTTCACAGGCGTCGAGTCGTCTCATCACAGGGGCATCTGAAGTCTCCATGAGAGGCTGGATACAAACTGGAGCTGACGAACTAGTTACCTCGGGACTAGTGTCCCGAGATAACAACAGAAAAGCAGATGGGAAATAATTAGCATAGCTGCTGTTCAGAATATTAATGCTGTTGGTGCGATTTAACTGTAGTATAAAACTTAATTATAATGTGAATGCTTGGCTAAAGAGATGCGTCTTTAATCTAGTTTTAAACTGGGACAGCGTGTCTGAACCTCGAACAATATCCGGAAGACTATTCCAGAGTTTAGGAGCTAAATGTGAAAAAGCCCTCCCTCCTTTAGTGGACTTAGATATCCTAGGAATGACCAGAAGCCTCGAGTTTAGTGATCTTAAAGAGCGCGATGGATTGTAGGGCGATAAAAGATCAGTTAAATACACTGGAGCTAACCCATTTAGGGCTTTGTAATTGATACGGAACTTAATAGGTAACCAGTGTAGGGATGATAAAATTGGTGTTATATGATCATATTTTCTTGACCTAGTAAGCACTCTAGCAGCTGCGTTTTGGACTAACTGCAGTTTGTTTATCGATGATGCAGGACAACCAGCTAATAAAACATCACGATTATAGTGACCCAAATTATCACGGTTATCAATATTATCACGGTTTTGTTCAAGTTTTATATTTGAAAATCAACAAACAAACTAAAGCAGCTCTATGCACTTTTTTAAGCAAGATTCTGTGGGATTTTCTTTCTTATAATGGCCGTCGTCAATAGCAACGCATAAATAATAATAATTTCTCGTAAATATAATCTCTAATATTATCTCTGTAAATATATTCTCAAGCAATATTCTCATCAGTGTTCAGCAATGATGCATTTAAATCTAGCATGTTTTGTGTAAGAGCCCAAACAGTATCCTAGAGAAAGAATGCATATCCATATTTCCATATGATTTGACAGTTTATTTTATTAAATATCAAAATGTCTGCATCATACCTGACACCTAGATGATCACTTTACAGCCAGTTTTATGACTTTCATTCTCTTCAAATGCTATTAAAGTTTCAAACGTGTATAACGTTACCAATGTTGTGTGTAACTTTAGAGACGGTCCCTAAATTCACCAACTTTATGCCAGTCATATCAGATGCTCTGTGGTTCTGCTGTGTTTGTTTGAAACTATTTTCGCTGCTGAAATAGAACAAAAACAGTCAACCTCTGTATGATGAGTGAATCTCTTGCGTACATCACACACACATCTGCTTTTAGTGTATATTTCAGCGTGTGAGCGGCGCGCGCTCTGAACAAAATTCCGGATAATCGGAACGCCTCTGATTATGAGACATTGCATTCATAAACTCAATATAAACACGTGTGAGTGGTTATAATGCGCAACGCGATTATAACAGATGGCTTTTGAGAAGACTATAATAAGTTCAACAGCCAGAGTGGCTAGTGTGCAGCCGAAATAACGTTAACTTACACCCGCAAACGGCGGTTGTTAATGGCAAACCCTGATTATTATCCCTTAAATGTCACCCTAGTCTTATCTGAACTTGTTCGTTCACTTCACGTTATTATTTCCCAGACGTAGTTTTGGTATTCAGGTCAAAGTCCACTTGCCTTGCGTTCGTAGTTTTGAAGTGTTCCCCCTATTACAGCGACTTTATTCTGGCATGTTCTGCAGACAGGGTGACCATACTCGATTAAGTTTCCCTCAGGACTTTTGTAAACGCCAAAATATGACAACGCCTCAGATTTGGTCCTTTTAGATATCTGAAAAATCTCCCGGCGCTGTCACTGCCTTCTACCATTTCTTCTCATTCAGAAAACAGCGGTGCTGCACCTGACTGACGCTGACTGGACAAGATTTACCTCGAGTTTTAAAATCGTGATAATCACACGCGGTTTTAATGATAATTAAATTTTATACGATATTACTAACCGTCACTAAATTTTATTGTGGTTTATCGTGAAACCGGTAATTGTTTCATCCCTAGATAGGAATATTCGAAAGATCGGAGTCATCACGCCGGAGACGGGTTTATTGAGGATGCCATGCCGACGAGGCAATTATTAGATAGGAATATTCGAAAGATCAGAGTCATCATGCCAGAGACGGGTTTATTGAGGATGTAGATTAGTGTCGGTGAGGCAATTATTAGATAGGAATATTCGAAAGATCGGAATTATCACGCTGGAGACGGGTTTATTGAGGATGCCGTGTCGGTGAGGCAATTTTTAAATAGGAATATTCAAAAGATCAGAGTCATCATGCCGGAGACGGGTTTATTGAGGATGCTGTGCCGGTGAGGCAATTATTAGATAGGATTATTCTAAACATCAGAGGCATCAAGCCGGAGACGGGTTTATTGAGGATGTCGATTAGTGTCGGTGAGGCAACCGGGGAGAGACACTTCAGACTATGAATGGCTACTCTTCAGTGTGAATTCTCATGTGGTAATTAAGGGTTAATTTACATCTCAAACTCTTTCAAAATTGATCACATGTAGATGGCTTTTCTCTAGAGTGAATATTCATGTGTCCCCTAAGGTTTACTTCCCGTGTGAAGCCATTCCCACACACAGTGCAGATGTAAGGCTTCTCTCCAGTGTGAACTCCCATGTGACTGTCAAGGGTTCTTTTATGTTTGAAACTCTTTCCACACTGTTGGCAGATGTAAGGCTTCTCTCCAGTGTGAACTCTCATGTGCCTGTCAAGGCCTTCTTTATTAGTGAAACACTTTCCACACTGATGGCAGATGTAAGGCTTCTCTCCAGAGTGAACTCTCATGTGACTGTCAAGGGTTCTTTTATGTTTGAAACTCTTTCCACACTGTTGGCATACACATACACGGTTAAAATTGTGCAGTTTTTATATTTATAACATATGATACAGTTAAGCAACATTACACTAAAAAAGAGTGTTGTTTTCCTGAATACCATCACGACTGAAAATGACACTGATTTCATACGCCAGTTCCATAAACAATTTAACATTAAGTCACTTACATTTTAGAAGCAATATGGACTGTTTTTGTTCTATTTCATCAGCGAAAATAGTTCCAAACAAATATCACAGCAGAACCGTAACGCATCTAACAGTGTGTGTTAGTGAATGATTCAGCGTTTTAATGAATCGGTTGAATCAAAGATTCAATGGCCTATTCGTAAACGACCGCCAAATTCTTGAATGAATCAGCCGTTTCACTGAATCGACTCAATGACTCGCTCATTAAGACGGTCACATGCTGCCACCTACTGGTGGTTTAGTTTCATCTTTTTCAAATATTTAAAATAATCTCATAACATTATTTAATGCCCTTTATAAAAAGGTACAAATATGACAAATATGCATATTTAAATATGTCAAAGCTGATTAAACACTGGTGAGAATATTGCTTCAGTATAGATTATATTTACAAAAAAAAGTGAATGACAGATTTTAGGCTTAATGTCGAGCCTTGTATAACCTATCCTATCCTAGGGACCAGGGGTGGGCAGCTTTGATCTTAGAGGGCCACTGTCTCGCACAGTTAACCCTCTGGAGTCTGAGCTCTTTTTGGGCCCTTTAGAAGTTTTGTCATGCTCTGACATTTGTGTTTTTTTCAGTTGCTTATAAACACATTAATGGCAAAAGTGTAATTACACTGTATTCAGCACAAACTGGGCTACCATAATATGTGAGCAACATGTACAGTGAGGAAAATAAGTATTTGAACACCCTGCTATTTTGCAAGTTCTCCCACTTAGAAATCATGGAGGGGTCTGAAATTGTCATCATAGGTGCATGTCCTCTGTGAGAGACATAATTAGGGCTGTAATCTCCCAGTCGATTAGTCGATTATTGGTCGATACGTTCTGGCTCGACCAAAACTCTGATTGGTCGATTTTTTGCAGCGTTCATTTCATTAGTTTTGCTGCGCCGCGTTCATTTCATCAGGTGGAAAGCACTAATTGCTAATGGGGGTGTTTTCAGAGCACCCCTGTTTCACAGGTATCAGTCTGCCTTCAGAACACTCCCATTGTTTTCACTTCTTTTGGATTAGTCCAACCAACTGGAGAAGAGAAGTCTCTCGCTGGTCCTTTGTTTTTCATTCCCCGCTGGCTCAAACGCACGCCCATAGCGGTAAACTTGAGGAACGCCCATCAACATACACATGTGGGGAAGCGTCACAACACCGCGCTAAGTGGATCTGTACTGTCAGTTTTGCCGCATTTCATCAGGTGGAAAGCACTATTTTCTAATGGAGGTGTTTTCAGAGCACCCCTGTTTCACAGGTAACAGTCTGTCTGTCCACTTTTGGATTAGCCCAATTGAGAAGAGAGACAGATTGAAGAAGGCTAGTTTTCTGTAATTTATATTATTTATTTAATTGTGAGAGCGTTTTTTCTGCTCTTGATCTGGCTTGTTTAATAAATATTCCTTTTTTATTAAAGTGGACGTGCCTTTTGTGTTTAAGAGTAAAAGCTTTAAGTTAATAGTCTATTCGTGTCTCAGTGCAAAGCTGAGCTCATGTTTGAGCTGCACAGAGCGGCTGAAATGATACTGTCTGTCAGTTATTATAATACATATGACAAAAACAATTGTCTAAATTATGTTGCATATTCCTCAAAAGTTCTTGTGTTGATATCTAGTTGACAATAGTACTATATCTTGGGAAATCATAGGCTATGATATTGCGCAGTTGCACTTGATGCGACGCTGTCAGAGCCGACAGACTCATATTAGTCCAAAATAATCAGCTCAAAAAAGATTTAATATACTGCAAATAGCCTACTAGTTTTTTTATGTTTATTTATAATTCATTTATGCAGACAACAAAGCTACCAAGTACTGCGCACAGTGCGCAGCTAATTAATTTTTAGTCGATTTTTAGTCGAAAATTTCAGGACTTCAGTCGACCAAGATTTTCTTTGGTTGATTACAGGCCTAGACATAATCAAAAAAAAAAAATCCAGAAATCACAATGTATGATTTTTTAACTATTTATTTGTATGATACAGCTGCAAATAAGTATTTGAACACCTGAGAAAATCAAAGTTAATATTTGGTACAGTAGCCTTTGTTTGCAATTACAGAGGTCAAACGTTTCCTGTAGTTTTTCACCAGGTTTGCACACACTGCAGGAGGGATTTTGGCCCACTCCTCCACACAGATCTTCTCTAGATCAGTCAGGTTTCTGGCCTGTAGCTGAGAAACACAGAGTTTGAGCTCCTCCAAAGATTCTCTATTGGGTTTAGGTCTGGAGACTGGCTAGGCCACGCCAGAACCTTGATATGCTTCTTACAGAGCCACTCCTAGGTTATCCTGGCTGTGTGCTTCGGGTCATTGTCATGTTGGAAGACCCAGCCTCGACCCATCTTCAATGCTCTAACTGAGGGAAGGAGGTTGTTCCCCAAAATCTCGCAATACATGGCCCCGGTCATCCTCTCCTTAATACAGTGCAGTCGCCCTGTCCCATGTGCAGAAAAACACCCCCAAAGCATGATGCTACCACCCCCATGCTTCACAGTAGGGACGGTGTTCTTGGAATGGTACTCATCATTCGACCCAAAAAGTTATATTTTGGTCTCATCTGACCACATGACTTTCTCCCATGACTCCTCTGGATCATCCAAATGGTCATTGGCAAACTTAAGACGGGCCTGGACATGTGCTGGTTTAAGCAGGGGAACCTTTCGTGCCATGCATGATTTCAAACCATGACGTCTTAGTGTATGACCAACTGTAACCTTGGAAACGGTGGTCTCAGCTCTTTTCAGGTCATTGAGCAGCTCCTCCCGTGTAGTTCTGGGCTGATTTCTCAACTTTCTTATGATCATTGAGACCCCACGAGGTGAGATCTTGCATGGAGGCCCAGTCCGAGGGAGATTGACAGTCATGTTTAGCTTCTTCCATTTTTTAATGATTGCTCCAACAGTGGACCTTTTTTCACCAAGCTGCTTGGCAATTTTCCCGTAGCCCTTTCCAGCCTTGTGGAGGTGTACAATTGTGTCTCTAGTGTCTTTGGACAGCTCTTTGGTCTTGGCCATGTTAGTAGTTGGACTCTTACTGATAGTATGGGGTGGACAGGTGTCTTTATGCAGATAACAACCTCAAACAGGTGCATCTAATTTAGGATAATAAATGGAGTGGAGGTGGACATTTTAAAGGCAGACTAACAGGTCTTTGAGGGTCATAATTCTAGCTGATAGACAGGTGTTCAAATACTTATTTGCAGCTGTATCATACAAATAAATAGTTAAAAAATCATACATTGTCATTTCTGGATATTTTTTTTAGATTATGTCTCTCACAGTGGACATGCACCTACGACGACAATTTCAGACCCTCCATGATTTCTAAGTGGGAGAACTTGCAAAATAGCAGGGTGTTCAAATACTTATTTTCCTCACTGTATGTACATACTTGTATTTTTGAGAGAAAAATGTTTATGCACGGATTTTGAAAAAACAAAAAAATTGTTTTAAAATTAAGGCCTCACAACACACAATAGATATCTGTCCCCAAGACTTTTGACTCCTGTCTGTATTTGTATAGTTTTTTCTTTAAACTGATGTGAGAATCATTGAGCCTACTCATTCACATAAAACAATACACTGACTTAAAATGTGTAATACAGTTTCTCTTCACAAAGCCAATATGCGAGGAGGCGTGATATCTAATGAATAATGATGAGATAGCACCCGAGATAAAGGACTCGCATTAATGAGCTGCATAATGAATGAGCTGCAGGTAAGTCTGTGACAGAGCAACAGAGCAAAGGAAATATATATTTTTTGTAGTTTATTTTATTTCGAATGAAAGGCCTATTATATTTTAAATTATCAGAAGATTTGACTACACTGCAAAAAATGCTCTTCTTATTTGGTATTTTTTCTTGTTTCCAGTCCAAATATAAAAAATTCTTAAATCAAGATTAATTTACTAGATAAGTACAAATTTCTGAGGACATTCACAAGACATTCTCCACAAATATCCTTCATTTCTGTAGAGATGCAGATCTGAATAAAGATCAAATGAGTTCAGCTTTGAGGATGAGACCAACCTGTGTGTTCCTCAGTTTCTTCATCTTTCAAACTGAATACATCTTCAATCTTCAGCTCTTCATTCTCCTCTTTAATAAACTCAATCTTCAGCTCTTCATTCTCCTCTTTAATGAACTCAATCTTCAGCTCTTCAGTCTCCTCTTTAATAAACTCAATCTTCAGCTCTTCAGTCTCCTCTTTAATGAACTCAATCTTCAGCTCTTCAGTCTCCTCTTTAATAAAGGCCATCTTTATAATAATAGTGTGTGACTCCAGGAGTTTTTCTGTGTGTTTGTCCTGTTTAAGAGGAGAATAATAACAGAAAGAAAAGAGTGAGTCTCTATCAGCTCTAGTTCAGTATCAGCTCAGTCTCAGTAACACTCAAAACTAGCTCTACAAACTAATAATGAACACTATAGAGAGTTTAATTCTCTCTGCCCTGTAAAACTTTGAAGATGGTTTCTATCGCTTTAAACACTGTAAACGCTTAAAACACAAACCTTTCTTCAGCAGAATCACAACAGATGCAGG
Organism: Gobio gobio; assembly: GCF_949357685.1. Classification (NCBI taxonomy): domain Eukaryota; kingdom Metazoa; phylum Chordata; class Actinopteri; order Cypriniformes; family Gobionidae; genus Gobio; species Gobio gobio. The sequence goes on from NC_137097.1 coordinate 4,256,897, forward strand.
AGCGCGGCGCGGGCTTATGACGTCATACACAAAAACAAAATAAAAGTCCCGTTCACACACTCCAGTCTACATTCACAGAAGTGCGCACACACACACACACACACACACACACACACACACACACACACACACACACACACACACACACACACACACACACACACACACACACACACACACACACACACACACACACACACACACACACACACACACATAATACAAGAGATGACAGTAATTCAGAGTTGAATGTATTGGTGAAATACATATTTAAAGACATGTTGTTCAGTGATGTGCTGAAAATATTAGGAAACTAGTAAAGACTGAGAGACTTGTCTAAATTTATATAATATAAAATATATATTTATTTATGTATTTATTTATATGTGTGTGTGTGTGTGTGTGTGTGTGTGTGTGTGTGTGTCAGCACTGAAATGGATAAAAATGTCAGTGTTTTTTTTCTCCTGATATTAATAATATATAGCTATAAAGTTACTTTGAGTGTAAAGATGCCTGAAAATAAGTGTACAATGTCTAACCAATGAGTAAACAAACTTTGAAGTTAGCTTGATAAAGCTGGACCTGACATTTGGAAAAAGTTAATTTAGGGTTTGAAGTTTACAGTTTTTTACAAACGCTGTGACAAATTTTTCAATACTTTAAACAAATTTCCTAAACTCTTAACGCACCAACACACAATTGGCAAAACGGTTCATTTCATGTCCAAAATCACACATTGTAAACTAAACTGCAACACTAGTTTTATGAACAATAGTATTAAAACCCAGGGGGCGCCAGGTTGATGCGATCATGATGGGACCAGTTGGGTCAATATATAATTGAGGGAGTTTTCATGTCCATGAGATTTATCTCGCAAACATGCTTATTAAAATAAAAATGTAAAAGTCTTCAGTGTTCTTCATGATCTTGTCTTTACAAATTTCATAGTTAATTATTATGGAAATAATCATTTATTTATAAAAATGTACTAGATATCCCTAAAATGACAACTAAATAACCGTCCGAAATGAATTACAACCACAATCTCATTACCTAAAAAAACATTTAAAAACTTATTCAAAAACAGTTTAAATTATATTATTTACATTAAGTTGAGGTAATTGTGAACAATGTGTCTTTTTGGGCAATATGTCACATTTTCAAAAGAAATTGACAAATTGAATATGTGTCAGAGAATTCGCTGTCATCTAAGTTACCCATAGCAAATACACCCCTCAAGGAAGAGTGTGTTTTCCAAATCACATGACCTGCTCCACATGATGTCATTTCCTCCTGAAGAGAAAACTAGCAAGACTCCAAGGTATGTTCTCCCTCCACATTTTCAGTTATTTCACCTAAAGTAGTGCTTGGGGCAAATGTGTACTTATCATATGTCAACAATGTTACTACAATGAATTCATAAATAACTTTGAATTTCAATTTTACTCAGTTGTACATATAATATTTAGAAGAACCTCTCCGTAAAATGTCATGTGGTGTCTGGTGCTAGGCAACCATTTTGATTTTATCCCTAAAAACAGCAAAAATGTCAACTAGGTTACCAGTCACCTATGTTACTCTGCAAAGGTAACTTAGTTGACCAAGAGTAACATAGTTGACATTCATGCCATGTTCTTATAGTTTTCAGGAGTTCATTTAATATTCTAATTGTACAGTAACTGTAAAATACTTTGCAATAAATATTATAAAAGTAAACTTGTTTTCAGGCAAATGCCACGATTATCTGCTGCAGAAAAGCAGCGCCGTTACCGTGCACGGCGAGATGCTGATCCTGCAAAAAGGGAGGCATACTTGGCAAAAGGCCGGCAGAAATGGAGAGAAAAGAGGGAGCAAGGTGCATACTAGAAGCCCATATCTGAACAGAGTGAGAGGGAAAAACATATACGGGTCATAAATATATATACGTAGATTCCTCATTCGAGTGATCCATGCAGGCACTAATGAGGTATCTATATACATATCTATGACCCGGCCGGAATTTTGACCTCACACACGGGAAGTGATGGCAGTCTGCAGAGCTGAAGACATTCGTCTGATATGAGGTGATATAATTGCATAAATACGGTACCGCTGGGTTTCTCTCAGAAACCAATCGTTTCGTGTCTTAAGACATCAATGTGTCGTCACGAGCCACAGGGTTTAATTTGAAGTTGTCTGTCCATGTTTTTTTTACTCTAATAGAATTAGACTCCATTGACACGCATTATACAACTGGCACACAACAACGGATGGAGTTAAAAATCTTAATTTGTGTTCTACTGAAAAAACAAAGACACCTTTTCTATCCCCTTACACTGCCCCTGCCCCTAAACCTACCCATCACAGGAGACTGTGCAGTTCACTTTCTGTGAAAAAAACCTCATTCTGTGATTTATAAGCATTTTGAAAAGTGAGGACATGGGGAACGTCCTCATATTTCACCCTCTTTTTGTAATACCCATGTCATTATACACATTTGTGTCCTGATATTTCACAAAAACATGCACACACACACACACACACACACACACACACACACACACTCACTCACTCACTCACTCACTCAAAGATTACTTGATTGAGCTTGACAAAGTCATTGAAAAACAAACCATAATTGGCCATGTTCGTGGGTTAGAAAATGGGGAGTGTGTTCTGTCTCCGCCGGTTTCATGGGTGCCTGGAAGTTGGAGGGTATGCCAATGTTTTACTTGGGTTCTGACATATGAATGTTTTTGAGATACAACTGTTTGCACTATTAAAATTTTAAAATTAAAATTGATCCAATGCAGCACACTTATTCTGTTAACCAACAGAATAAAACACTATTTGGTTATTGCAGTGCACTATTTTTTTTTTTTGTTCAATACAATGCACTACTGTATTTCATTCCACAAACAAGATTTTCAAAATGTTTACATGGTGGAATTTTTGTGTAAGTGCTGTTTTTGATACTTTTGTTGTTGTTGTTTTCTATGTTAGGATCTCTTGCTTATGATATATGTGCTTGTTAATAAAGTGACTTGTGATTGATCCTTGTAAACTGATGTGTGTCTGTATTTCTCCTTTATGTCATGAAATATTCAACAGGTCTTGATTAAATGCAATAAAAGATTAGCTAACATATAATAATTGATATAGTTTACGATTGTTTTTGTTAAATACATCATCCTACTTTGTCATGTCCAGTCAACTATGTTACTTTTGTCAACTATGATACTGGGCTGTCAATTAAGTTACTATTATGTTTTTTTTTTTTTTTAAATATATGCATTTCAATGGTTCCCTAATCTCCAAGTAAATATTTAGAAACTGAGTAGCTGTCAAATATATACCTCAGCATAATTTCATCAAGAAAATGATCATGAATCAAGCAGTTTGGTAACAAAATATACAGACCGGTTACTTCAGTACTTGAAATTTGGGGTTTCATTTGAACAAAATGTGTATTTTCTTAATTAATTGGGTATTTTAATTGAAAATGTAGGTAAATAGACACATATTCTTCCAAGAGTAATGCTTTTTTTAAATGTCTGCCATTTACTTAAAGTTAAAACTTATAGGTTTTGTCCGTAACATAGTTGACCAAATAATGAGTAAACTTCTTGTTTTTAAAACGAAATATCTGAAATCAATTATGCCTGAGCTTGGCAATGACTAAAAACAAAATATTTCAGGGATGATTTATCAGGGAAGATAATAATATTTTGTAAATAAATATATTTTTTCCCAGAATTATTCAAACTCAAAATCTCCCACAATTATATATTGACCCAGTTCAACTGGAGATTTGAAATGACTGATAATAATCAGCAGCAGGTTAACTATGAGAAGGAAACGACATCAACAAACGGTAACATATTCAGCACGGGGTTTCAGCGGCTTGTGGAAATACACACACTCAGGTCATTCATGGGGTCACCAAAAATGCAGGACTTCATTCACAGCAAACCTCAAAGTCATATAAATAAACATTGATCAATCAATTGACCTTATTTCAAATTACAACTGACCACGCACCCCGAAAGGAGTAAGAGTCCTTTTTATTGTTATAATAATGATTTTGATTTTAAGTTCACTTGGAATTTATACTATAATGTTAAATGTCTATCATTCATGTTTTAAAAATATACATTTCAGAGACATCAGTAGCAGTTTTAGTATCAGTGATACTGGCCTTCATAAAAATATGCCATTATAACAAATATTTCAAATATATATAGTTGTTCCTACATTAATTTGGCGAGTAACTGTGAAATTATAACAATTGGACACAACTATAGAAGTTTCTCCAGGAGGATGGGCTGTGGTCATGTGCCCTTGTGGAATTGTGTACAGCATAAAATGAGTCCGAGAGACTTTGCAGATATCCTCCTCTCATGGAAACACACACCCAATGTAGTCATCTATGGTTTTACAAGAGGACTGTCCACACACACACACACACACACACACACACCAATCTTCACTATCCTGAGACATTAACCTTCACGCCACACGAAGGTCGTCTAGCTGACCCAACAGACGGCAACATAAAGATGGCAAAGGAGGGAAAGCTGAAGATCTCTGCACTAGATTTTATTGATGTCTACATCTGTCATTATTGTATTGTATTTTTTGTAATGCATTTGTAATGCATTTGATATATGCAAAAATTCCCATATATCGCAAAAAAGTTTTTACACTCGCATGAGGTGGTTTTTCAGGCAATTAGAAAAAGGACATTTTCACAAAACTGCAATGGAAACAGTTTTTCGCATTGACAGGTCAGCTGGTCCGGTCACGCATTGCTCCCACATAGGGCCTATTATTTTTTCCCACTCAAGTATGTCGTAATAACGAGATCTTATGTCGTTAAAACGACATATATTTTATCCTAATAAGGACAGTGGCGTAACTTTAACCTAGTAATGACGGACCCCGGTGCAGCCACACATATCATAACTATCTATAGGCCGACTGTAATTAAGACATATATTCAAGAAATGTATTAAAACAGAAAGACGCTGTAGTTTCAGCCTTACTCAAAGGCAAAGGAAACAGCCCAGTTATGCACGTCAATCCATTCCAGACGAGAATATTTATTAAATATACAGCCAAATAGTTGATTAAACATTGATCAAAATTAAAATACAATTTATACAAAACGAAATTAATTTTAAAGAAAGACTTTCTAGAAAACAAAATTCATTGAAGTGCTCAGAATCCATGTCCCCAGACATATGCGTATGTGCCTTACTCATTCTGCTCACTTTTCATAATCAACATATGAAATTAAAAAATTATAATATTTAAACATAGCCTAACTATGAAACTAAAAAGGCTAAGTTTTCTTGAACCCTCTGTCCAACGAAGTCGTCAGCACCTTCTGATGGATTTTTTTCCTTTATGACAGTGGAAACAACGCACAAAACTCCGTCATGTTTCGCCATACAGATAAGCGCAAGATATAATTATAAACAGTAAACTGTCTACTTTTATTTGTGTACACTCACAATAACAGCAAAGGCCGTGGACTCAGGGAACAGATTATTCTGCACTCCAAATGCTGTCTTCATTTCAAAAATATATTTTGTTCATTAAACGCAAAGTTTTTAATTTGAAAAGCATTTCTAAATTCAGTTCATATTTCCAACAAACGAAAATCCAAGCCAAAATAAGGAAGTGGTTAAAAAAAACCTTTGAGTAACCACCATGCAAATTCAAACTTTTCACTCATCTCTGTATGTGGCAATGCGTCTCAATAACCTGGCGTATGTACAAGTCGATCATTCTTTACAGATGATGGTGTGTTTGGACAGAAGAAAACTCATTAAAAACAATAGAATAGCAAATGCCACAATTTATCAAGAGTTTGAAGCAGATAAGAGAGAGAAACACACACACACAGGGGTTAAAGTGGGCCGGAACTGCGACATTCAAACTTCTAGCCACGCCCTAGCAACCAGTTACAGCACCCTAGCAACCATATATCAACATTAAATTGCCATATGTCAGCACAAGAGGATTGTAGAAATACAGAGTTGGGCTCTTTTGTCTCAGACTGGCCAATAGTCTTTAAACATCACCCCATTAACTGTATAGCCACACCCTAGCAACCATTTAGAGCACCCTAGCAACCGTATTGCAAAATAAAGAAGCCATAACCCAGCCCCAGAACATTGTACAGTCATGAGGGTGGGCTCTTTTGACTCAGACTGGCCAATAGTCTTACAATATCACCCCATGAACTGTATAGACACATCCTAGCAACCATGTACAGTACCCTAGCAACCGTACAAACACATTAATAAGCCATATCTCAGCCCCAGAACATCCTACAGACATGTTGCTTGTCTTTTTTTGCATCCCAGTAGCATCCGGGTGGCGGATTTTGCCACGGCAAGCACCACTCACATTTTCTTTAGGAAATGTACATTCTAGTGTTGTGATTACTATAAATGAATAACTAAATAGATCCAGCGGTCGCAGCGCAAGAGCATCTAGATCATCTCACACACAGCGCTGAGAAACTCGTTTGGCGCTTTCGCCGCTCTATTGAACTGATAACGAGCGCCAGGCAGTCGCTTTATCAGTTTGAAAACAAGCGCAACATCAAGTGTAGAGTAAAGGCTCTGTGGCGAAACTAGCTGACCCAGACTGAAGAGCTCCGCTCCGACCCTGTAAAGTGTTGAGGTAAACTATAGGCTGCCTACACAACTGTAATCATGGCCGTAGTCCGCTCACCGGTATATTTCCGAGGTGTAGCTATATAATAAATGTTGTAAAATAATTTGAACCAGATTAGGCATAGAATAATGAATGTGTGTGTACATATTGTGAATTAATTTATTAAATGTATTTACCTCGCATTCGTAGCCTTCAGTGAATTAATAAAATATAGGCTAAAATATCAGTTGACCCTATGTTTACTTTCTTCACTGAGGCGAAAATGAAGAGACCAGTCAGAGCTCAGCTTTAGGATGGGAAGAGACAGGACAAGAGAAGGAGACTGAGAGAAAAATAAAGAGTGATGGAAATGAGAGAGTGATGAAATGAGGAGAGAACAGGTGTGACAAGATAAAAGCTATTTATAATTTTTTTTTTAGCATTCAAACACATTAAAATGCACATATGTAAATCAGAGAAATAAAAATGTTCTTGGGGAACCATACCCCCCAAACTCCCTAAATAGCTCGAATTTGAGACATCACCGGTTTTAAAAATCCTTAAGGCAGTTTTATACTCAAAAGTTGTTTCTGTTTCTGGAAACATGTTTGCTTTGACCTCATATCTGGAGTTAATTAATTTATGATGTTAATGTGTTGCAGCTTGGAATATTTATAGGTCTACTTAATATTAAAATTGAATATGCAGACATTATATACTCAGTCTATCTCTGTGCTTTGACAAGTTAGTAAAACAAAACAAATTCTGTGGTAGAAAACGTTGTGGCACCAAGATCAGCTAATATGGGGCCCTTGGGTTTGTTATTGCCTCAGGGCCTACAGCAAACATTTTGATTGTGCATTTTGACATTGAGACTGCAATAGGTCTATTTAGGCTGTGATTTATTTCTATTGTAGTTGTGTCTTCAGCCATTTTGGTGTGTTAAATGTTAAGAATTTTTATACTTCCCTTTTTATGTTCGAATTTACAATGTGAAAAACAAGGTTGTGTTCCATATTATTAGTATCATCATCATATCAGTGTAGATGTAGATGGACCAAAATAAAACCATTAAAATATAAAGTAAATAAGTATTGTGATACTTGGTGCCAGTGACACTCTTGTCCCAAAAAGTATTGCTATACCATGATGCTCAAAATGTCCCACAGTGAGTCATTTTTCCCTGTTGCACCTACACAAAATTGAGGGTTCCCCCACCTGCCAAATCCCACTTTAACCAATGCACACACACACACACACACCTCATATGTGCCGCTCAAGTATAAGGTGCTTTCCTTGCCATCAATGCTTAGATAACACACACACACACACACACACACACACACACACACACACACACACACACACACACACACACACACACACACACGTCTCCTTCCATTAATAATAATGGTGTGCGGTGGCTGGGATATACATAAACCTAACAACCTTCGGAGCATAATTTTTGGAATGACTTATCACGAGAGGAAAACATTTGTTTTAGTCGCATAACATCAAAATCAAATCAAATCAAATCACTTTATTGTCACACAGCCATGTACACAAGTGCAACAGCAGGTGAAATTCTTGGTGCAGTTCCGAGCAACATAGTAGTCACGACATGACATGTACAACATTTAGAGCAGCATCAGATTACACTGATGCGCCCACAATTACTCACAGCACAGTAAACTCTACAATAAACAATAAATAATTTACACAATGTGAGTGTGGTTCTCACAGCTTTAACCAATATACACATACTTACAATATACATATACTTTAAACAATATACTTTAAACAATATACACACTAAAACATACATTAAACAATATACATTACGCTATAATAATAATAATAATAGTATACAATGTACAGTATACATTATTATTCACAGTAGAGATCCAATGTGCAATAGGTGCTATATGATAAATAATAAATTATATAAATGTGTATATAATGTGTGTGTATCGACAGTGGGTTGTGCTGAGTGATATTCTGTCCAGTGTGTTATGATCCTGATGGATCAAGAGTTCAGGAGTCTAATTGCTTGTGGGAAGAAGCTGTTCTGGAGTCGGCTGGTGCGTGTTCTGATGCTGCGGTACCGTCTGCCTGATGGCAGCAGTGAGAGCAGCCCATGGCTCGGGTGGCTAGAGTCTCTGATGATCCTCTGAGCTCTCTTCACACACCGCCTGGCGTAAATGTCCTGGAGGGAGGGAAGCTCACCTCCGATGATGCAGCTGGCCGTACGCACTACCCTTTGCAGGGCTTTGCGGCTGCGGGCGGTACTGTTGCCGTACCAGGTGGTGATGCAGCCAGTCAGCAGGCTCTCTGTAGTGCTGGTGTAGAACCGTGTGAGGATGTGGCGGTTCATTCCAAACCTCCTCAGCCGTCGCAGGAAGAAAAGGCGCTGATGAGCCTTCTTCACAACGGCCTCGGTGTGGACGGACCATGAGAGTTCCTCTGTGATGTGGACACCGAGGAACTTGAAGCTGCTGACTCTCTCCACCGGTGCTCCATCGATGGTGATGGGGCGGTGTTCTCTCTCATTCCTCCTGAAGTCGACCACCAGCTCCTTGGTCTTGCTGACGTTGAGGGAGAGGTTGTGCTCCTGGCACCATCGTGTCAGAGTGTGCACCTCCTCTCTGTAGGCCGTTTCATCATTGTCAGTGATGAGACCTACCACCGTCGTATCGTCAGCAAACTTGATGATGGTGTTGGAGCTGTGGGTTGCCACACAGTCATGTGTGTACAAGGAGTACAGGAGTGGGCTGAGAACACAGCCCTGAGGGGCTCCAGTGTTGAGAGTCAGTGGTGAGGAGATGTTACTGCCCATTCTGACCACCTGGCGTCTGTTTGACAGGAAGTCCAGGATCCAGCTGCATAACAGGCTGTTTAAGCCGAGAGCCCGGAGTTTCATGTCAAGTATGGAGGGCACAATGGTGTTGAATGCTGAGCTGTAGTCTACAAACAGCATTCTCACATATGTGTTCCTCTTTTCCAGGTGGGAGAGAGCAGTGTGAATAGTGGATGAAATGGCATCATCAGTGGAGCGGTTTTTGCGGTATGCAAACTGCAGTGGGTCCAGTGAGGGGGGGAGAACAGAGCAGATGTGGTTTCTGACTAGTCTCTCAAAGCATTTGCTGATGATGGGGGTCAGAGCAACAGGACGCCAGTCGTTTAAGCAGGTGGTTTTTGCTTGCTTCGGTACAGGAACAATGGTGGACGTTTTGAAGCATGTGGGGACCACAGACAGGGAGAGGGACAGGTTAAAAATGTCTGTGAAAACTCCAGCCAGTTGGCGCGCGCACGCTCTGATGACGCGGCCCGGAATGCCGTCTGGACCCGCGGCTTTACGGACGTTCACCCGCCGGAAGGATCGGGTAACATCCGCTACAGATACGGAGAGTGCACTAACCTCTGTATCTTCAGCCACGAGCTCTCTCTCCGCGAGGGCGGTGTTAGTTCCCTCAAAGCGAGCATAGAAGGTGTTTAGCTCGTCCGGGAGAGAGGCAGCGGTGTTCACGGTGGAGTTTGTGTTCCCTTTGTAGTCCGTGATGGTGTTAATTCCCCTCCACATGCTTCTGGAGTCGGTGGTGTTGAACTGAAGCATGTGGAGGGGAATTAACACCATCACCATCACATTTACATCAGTAAATGAAAACGCCGTCATTTCGCAATAGTTTTTTATCGACCATTAGAAAATATTTTTTTATTTCTTTATAAATCTGTAATGGCGGCTGCTGCCAGTTACAGGGGCAACAGGCATGGGTATGGATGAAGCAATTGCATTAACTAACAATAGATTTTCCATTGCAGTTCATTATGCGTGACTGAGAGGGTTTTGTTTTGTTCCCATAATAACCTCTGCAGACGTGACCATGGAGGAAGAGGATGAGCATATGATTGTGGAGGATGCCAATGAGTATTTAGCGCAACCTTGGAAGAAGCCTCATACTCCTCTACCAGACACATTGGTAGTTGTTCATGTCTTTACTATCGTTATGCTAAAACATACTGTCCACAGTAGCTTGTATTGTAACATCCATAATTTGCGTCAGCTGAAACGTCCATTTTATCAGGACATGTTGCCTGTCTAAACAGATTATGTAGCAATTTAATTGGCAAAGTCCTTTCTTTTGTCCTTTGCAGCTCAGATACATCCTGGACATGGGCAGCGACATGCCTCACAAGAGCTGATTTTTGGACATTGGCTTTGAGAAAGGAAATGGAGTCTGATGTAAGTAGTACCATTGACATGTAGATGTTTTTGAAAACTAAAAAAGTAAAGCAGTGGGTGCAATGTATGGTTTTTTTTTCTGTATGTGCTAGCTTTTTTTTTTAGCATTTTTATTTATTCCTTGCAGATTGGAAATGTATGGAAGCCCGTTTCCGCCACAAAATAAAACAAAATAAAAAGAGTAATTGCAACTTTTTATTAGGGCTGGGACGGTTACCGCATTACCGCAATACCGCGGTCACGTGACGCCTACCGCGGGTCTGAGATCGTCACCGCCATCACCGCATAAAAAAAAAAACAAAAAAAAACTTGGCCTGCCCATGTGTGCACGTTGTGTCTAATTCCATGGATTCATTGATTCTAATGACATGGATTGTGTCTAATGACATGTGTGTCTTACATGGATTCAAGGTTTTCTAAACAAAACCTAATCAAAAGATGGAGCAAATCCGACCTTTCGCGAGTTGGGGAGCGCAATGTTCCATTATAACATTCCATTTGTGCCTGTGTAATGTCTTGTAGCCTATAATTTGAATTAAATTTTACTAAAGCATAAAATACAGGCGCATAAGCAGGACCTCAGTTTTTAATTGCACGTGCTTAACAAAATTCTCTCACATGGTTGCGCTGCCGACAATAGCGGGTCGGTAGATAGAAGTCATGAACGCAGAAAAAGAACGCACCGCCCGGGCCATGGGTTTGTGTGGAACGCTGGTGACCGCTTTCTCCCATAGCTGGCAAAAAAAAACGGCTTCAGAAAGAACAAACTGAGCTGGACCTACCTCAGCACTCCTTAGTACTGGTAAGTTTTAACTCTCTTCCAACTCTGTTTGGGAAAGATTGACTACAAATAAGCTGGGCCTGCGAAATTTCATTCAATATAATCAATAAATAATCTATTGTAGGCAATTAAGTATAAGTTGGCTATGTGATTCTGAAATTAAAATTTCATTAAAAGGCTATCGAAAAAGATATCCGTCTGGCAGGCTTACAAGCACAGTAGTGTGCGACACTTTGTTAAATTAAATAGCCTTCGTTAAATATTTGAACCACTGAGACAACAGCGCACACGAGATATATAAATTAATATTACTATGTAAAAATATGTAATATAAATATAAATAATAAGTAATATACAATCACGGTAGTGTGAGCAGCGACACTTTGTTAAATTAAATAGCCTTCGTTAAATAGCACCACTGAGACAAAAGCGCACACGAGATAGAAATATAGCCTATATATATATATATATATATATATATATATATATATATATATATATATATATATATATATATATATATATATATATATATTTTTTTTTTTTATATTACATAAATAATTATATATATATATATATATATATATATATATATATATATATATATATATATATATATATATATATATATATATATATATATATATATATATGTAAAGTACAATCATTAGCCTAAAAAGCTTTGTTAAATAGTCTTGAACCACTGAGACAAAAGCGCACACCACACGAGATATGTAAAATAATATAAATATGTAAATGTTATAAAAAATAAATATAAATAATAAAAGTAGCATAATATACAATCAAGGTAGTGTGAGCAGCGAGTGACTACACTTTGTTAAATTAAATAGCCGTGCGCCTTCGTTATAGTCTTCATTAACCACTGAGACAAAAGCGCACACGAGATGTAAATGTAAATTAATAGCCTGAATATTTAAAAATATGTAATATAAAAATATAAATAATATATTATATTATATGGGCGGGTGTGCGCGAAAGTCTATAGTTTAAGTGATTGTTTGATGACGACGACTGTAATCTGAAAGTAAAAATATGGGAAATAAATAAACAAATACATATATATTACTGATCAATACCAATAAATAAAAATGTGTTTGTTTGTCTCTGTTTATGCTGTTCCATCTTCAGATCTGTCAGTCGTGATCTGATCTGCTCTCAGCAAACAATATGAAGGCTGGCATGTAAACCATAGCCTAGTCTATATTTCGTTTTGCCAGCACTTTTTTTTCAGATATCATTCCATTTCTGTTCTAATTGTTCCTGTTCTAAACGTGAAAAAATAAATGTAAAATAAACATGTTCCTTATTATGTTCAATTGCCTGCGCTGGGGTGTGCGTGTGCGGCTGTGCGCGAAAGTCGAGCGGGAGCCGTTTAAAGCGGTTTACCGCTGAACCGCGGGAATTTCTTGCTTTTCAACCACGGTAAGAAAAAATCCATTCCGTCCCAGCCCTACTTTTTATCTCAGAATTCAGACTTTTTTTCTCACAATTGCGAGTTATAAAGGCATTGATCTGCCGCCACCCGACACATGATGAGTTGTGAACACATTATTGAGTATTTTAGCTGTAGTTTTAGCTGCTAATGATGGAATGATTGTCTTATTATCTGAACGGCATTAATATCTCTGAGCAAACGCGCTCTTGAGGGGATTTTAAGCATAAGCTTTGGCGCAGAAACAGAAGAAACGGATGTGAGGGGCAACGTTCATTGAACATATTCTGATGTGTTATTATGGAAATATGATCCCCAGAACTCCACCACCCTCAGAATGTGCTGTAATTCACGATGTCCTTAGAGAACGAGTGTGTTCAGTAATGACACGTCCAGTATGATCTGTCGCTACATACACTCACCTGAGGGTGGCGCTGTTCTGGGATCATATTTCATTAATAATGCATCAGATAATGCTGTAAAGCAAGATTTCGTTTGAGAATTAACTTTATTGACCTCCATGTGCTCGGTTTTGATCATAAAATTGGTTTTGATTTGCTTGGTTTTCTCAACAAAAAAAAATAGTACAAAAAATTTAGAAAAAATGCTCTTCTTAAGTAATTTGATGTCTTGTTTCTAGTCTAAATATTTAAACATTCTTAAATCAAGATGCATTTACTAGATAAGTACAATTTTCAACTAAATAAGAAGAGCATTTTTTTCAGTGTAGTCAAATCTTTTGATAATTTAAAATATAATAGGCCTTTGTTGACTACATTCTAAATAAATTATTCTGGAGTTTTTTTTGGTAGAAAGTGAATTTTTTTGTTTGGTAGAAAGGGATTTTTTTGTTTTGTAGAAAGTGAATTGCAGTGAATTTAAGTGAATTGTATAAATTGTATCTTAATTTATTATATTTTTTTTTAGCATGAGACTACTTTCAAAAACAAAAAAATAGTAAATTTTTGTCATTTTTGTCTTGTTTCTAGTCTAAATATTTAAACTTTCTTAAATCAAGATGCATTTACTAGATAAGTACAATTTCAACTAAATAAGAAGAGCATTTTTTTGCCCTCTGTCACACACCTGAAGCTCATTCATTATGTAGGTCATTATGCACGTCTTTTGTCTCTCAGGTGTGATACCCATTATTATTCATTATTATCATTATCTTTCACGCCTCCTCGCATACTGCCATTAAATCAGTGTATTGATATATGTGAATGTGTAGGCTCAACGATTCTCACTGAGAGGGTGTGATTATAATTTCACCAACAGTAATTATGGATTACCTCCACCAATCAAGTAAATAGGAGCTAAGCAAATCAGAACACTGCGCGCCTAAACAGCCGAATGTGCGTGCGTGTGAACCACTAATGTGTTTCTTTTTGCGGCGTGTCTTTACTGTCTATGATACGCTATGTTGAATTACAAATTTATACATTGTTATATCTAGGTTCAAATGTAATAGAATATAACTGAAAACATTATCTATATTTGTGTTTTACATTTTGAAGTAAACTTGAGGAAATTCTAAGGAGATGACGTCAGGCTGTGTAAGTGGTTGAGACATTAAGTCTTTTGTCTCTATGCAATTTCCTGACTATTTACCATGACAAGTTTAGAGCAATGCTGCCTGAGTGATTGGATTAGCATCTATGCATTTGAAAGGCACTGTTATGCTGATTGAATCTGGACGAGGGCCACAGTTATGTAGGGTGTGTCCTTTACCTACACAACATATGCATTCCTTTGTTTGAATGTCTCCTCCTCTGCTGTATAACGACTCCCCCTAAAATGTAGATAAATTGCCTTATTTTGTACTGTTAAAATCAGACTGTTTTCGGATGACCTGCAGCACAGAGAGTTCTCATTAAAAGAATAACTTCTGTTTGATCCGACGTCTCCTGGTCTATTCTTCAACAAACAACTGAAGTTCACAACAGCTATCTGACTGCCACTGCAACAAATCTCCCCCTGAGACCAGAGTTCGGTGCTGCGCCTTCCTGTCTTACTAGCAACTGGTGAGATCACTGGAGTTTAGGATATTTTTGGTTTATAAATGTTATTATACACAGGGTTTTACCAGCATAGAGAATTACGCGGCAGTCTTCCCTCCACTGCAGCTGTCAATCATTCTCCGTTCAGCATTCAAACAGGACGCCTCGTCCGGTTACGACAGGCAATGCGGTAAAACTCTCCAAGATTATATTCCCATTATAATACCTGATACTGTAGATAAAGGGGCTGTGGATTTGCATAAAATGACTTTATCTTGCTGGAGTTAATAACGTTAGCTGTTTCTGAACGATGTTGTACTCGCTCGGGTGACAATTAGCATCACGTGCACAATAACTGGAATTTAAAACGGTGAAGAAACAAATGATCAGTAAACTGTTGGACAGATATACTAGGATTTATGCGCTCAACATCTTTTCTTTGTTCCGTGAACTTTTCAATGCGCACTCTGACCATAGACTCTGACTCCATGTTGCTTTAAGCGCATCATTCTGCACCCGGGATGCGCATAAGCGCTTTGTGCCGCTCTGTTTTTAAGCGCTTCATATTATGGTTTTCTGCACTGAAAGATTATTAAAAGCCTATCTTGTTCTCTCTCTCTATATATATATATATATATAATGTTTGTACTGTCTATAATTAATGTGTATCTTTCTTAAATATATACATGCATGTGTGTGTATATATTATATATTTATACACACATATATTATGTAAACATAAACTTTTATTTTGGATGCGATTAATTGATTGCCCAGGACTATATATATATATATATATATAATTATTTGCATTCATATATAAATATAAAGCAGAAGAAAAAGGAGTAAAGCAAGAAGAAGTGCTAGATGGTTCAATAAGAGTTTATGTTTCAGAATAATAAATGAAATAGACACTAATTTGGAATGTTCTATGTTTCAGAATTTCATTTTACTCTATGTGCCTATAAGGGTGGCCCGGGGATGGCAGGGGCATGTGACAATGTATGTATCTGGATATTTGCAGCGGGGAGAGGGCTTTGATTACCTCTCTCTTTTTTGACCATACATGTGTTTGCATCCCTGTTTATTGAGGATGACGTGTTGATTAAACAATTATTAGATAGTAATATTCAAAAGATCAGAGTCATCATGCCGGAGACAGGTTTATTAAGGATGCCATGCTGATGAGGCAATTATTAGATAGGAATATTCTAAACATCGGAGGCATCAAGCCGGAGACGGGTTTATTGAGGATGTCGATTAGTGTCGGTGAGGCAACCGGGGAGAGACAATGCAGACTATGAATGGCTACTCTTTAGTGGGAATTCTCATGTGGTAATTAAGGGTCAATTTACATCTCAAACTCTTTCAAAATTGATCACATGTAGATGGCTTTTCTCTAGAGTGAATATTCATGTGTCCCCTAAGGTTTACTTCCCGTGTGAAGCCATTCCCACACACAGTGCAGGTGTAAGGCTTCTCTCCAGTGTGAACTCCCATGTGACTGTCAAGGGTTCTTTTATGTTTGAAACTCTTTCCACACTGTTGGCAGATGTAAGGCTTCTCTCCAGAGTGAACTCCCATGTGACTGTCAAGGCTTCTTTTTTCACTGAAACTCTTTCCACACTGTTGGCAGATGTAAGGCCTCTCTCCAGAGTAAACTCTCATGTGAGTGTCAAGGTTTCCTTTATGTTTGAAACTCTTTCCACACTGTTGGCAGGTGTAAGGCTTCTCTCCAGTGTGAATTCTCATGTGCCTGTCAAGATTTATTTTTTCACTGAAACTCTTTCCACACTGTTGGCAGATGTAAGGCCTCTCTCCAGAGTGAACTCTCATGTGAGTGTCAAGGTTTCCTTTATGTCTGAAACTCTTTCCACACTGTTGGCAGGTGTAAGGCTTCTCTCCAGTGTGAATTCTCATGTGGACTTTAAGATCTCCTTTATTTCTGCAACTCTTTCCACACTGTTGGCAGGTGTAAGGCTTCTCTCCAGAATGAACTCTCATGTGGACTTTAAGGTTTCCTTTACTTGTGCAACTCTTTCCACACTGTTGGCAGCTGTAAGGCTTCTCTCCAGTGTGAATTCTCATGTGGACTATAAGGTTTCCTTTATCTCTGAAACTCTTTCCACACTGTTGACAGGTGTTAGGCTTCTCTCCAGTGTGAACCCTCATGTGGACGTCAAGATCTCCTTTATTTCTGCAACTCTTTCCACACTGTTTGCAGGTGAAATAACTTTGTGAGGGAGTCTTTTTAGCCTGTGTCGATCTTTCTCCAGTCATGAAGTCATGATGTTTATCATAATGGTCTTCCTCCTCTTCCCTTTCATTAAGTTCATGACTTGCCTCTTTCAATGCCATGTGATCTAGGGCAGAAACATACATAAAACAATTTAAACATTTGAAGCATCAATAGCAGGGTATAGGGTAGTATGATCTATAACCTATCCTATCCTAGGGACCAGGGGTGGGCAGCTTTGGTCTTGGAGGGCCACTGTCTTGCAGAGTTAAGCACATTCTCCCGTCGGTCTCCCATGAAGTCCACTCTGAAATGCCAACTGTCCCGTATTAGCACGGGCATCCTGTATATTGGGCCTAAATGTCCTGTATGTGACTTTCTTTTACCCATTTATTGACTGCTACGCTGATCTAACCACTGATCAAGGGGTCATTTACTCAAGTTCGTTATTTTAAATGTAGACACATGCACAAAATAGAGCAATGCCGTGGTGATGCTAATGCGTTTGCGGGTTAATTTAAAGTCCTTAATGCGTTAAAATAATTTAATGCAAATTGTCACAGCCAGCTCGTTCTCTGCCGTCCAGAAAGAGGATCACACACATGAATGGTTTGACTTAGAAGGTTATTTATTAAATAAAGATAGTGAGTGATCTGTTAGCGAAATATAACATGTCTAGGGATTTAAACAATAAAGGGAAGATAATAATCCAAAAGGTGAGGAATGTTGATAAATAATAAATAAACTAGAAAACAACAAAATGGAGCAAAATTACTTCTCTGGAGGTGTTCCACCAGAGGAAGTGCTGATTAGCAGGTGAATACCGCTTTTATACTCCTTATACGCCCATAAATTAAACATTTAGGAGTGGTCGTCTGCAGCCAATCACACCCTCAGAAAACCATAGAAGACGGGGTCGTAACAAAATAAATTACAGAAGTATGTGAAGCTGCGTCAATAACGTAATTTTCATCACGCAGTTATATGATCCTAGAAGTCGGGAGTTTATCACAATCACACTGTAGTAGTTTGCACATTCCAGGGCCCAGTTTATGGCCGGGCCACTCTCTGTCCATAACAGTGGACAAAGGTTTGCTACATTTTGATTGGATCTTGGTGGTCTTACACAAACAAACTGTCCAACGCCATCAGATAAAGATGCTAGGACAACAGCCAGACATCTCTTGGAGGCCAAGAAGACCACCTCTGGTAAAGCCCAGGAAGGACAGGACATCTCATTGGTCCATTTGCAGTTTCTGCCCTTCACCCACCTAGAGACTAATCCCTAATGTGCTGGTCTGTGACTGCCATAAAAATTCCACAGGACCGTAGCAGTAGTGGGTGAAAGAAAGACCACAATGACCCATCCAAATCCATTCATAACTATGTTTGGAAATCTTAAGACTGATGTAAACCACACACATCCATTTCATACTTATTCAGAGAAACAAGCATTCTCAGTGACAGCTATTTGTAATGCATAATCTTACACAGATTCAGCTGTTACTGAACAAAGTAATGAACAGTTCTTATTTATCTTTTTCTATCATGTTTGGTGTCTATTTGTTTAGAATATTGCCAAGGGTTTTCTGATGGTGGTTTGGAAAGTGAGAAATGCATTGGTAAACTTTAAAGACTTCTAACTGTGCACAGTATGCAAATGAGTTCCACAGGGGAAAGAAGGGTAGGCCAACTGTGTGCGCCCTCTGATGCCAGCAGCTAATCGCAACACTGGAATGGAAAAGTGCCAAATTGCAATCCCCTCCAATTCGGAAAAGGATAAAGGTACCCTTTCAACAGACACTCCTTGTTCTGAGTCTGTCCAGCGAGGATGAGACTGTGAAAGAGCAACCAGTTCTGGGTTTCTCCTTGAGACAGACAAACAGTTTACCAATTTCTGAGTCCTGCAAGGATGAGACTGTGACAGAGCAACCAAGTTCTGAGCCTCTGGTTAATCCAGAGAGACACACAGTTTACCAAGTTCTGAGTCTGAGTCCTGCAAGTATGAGACTGAAACAGATCAACCAAGTTCTGAGCCTCTGGTTAATCCAGAGAGACAACAAAAGATCCGAGGATCTGAGTCTACAGCTTGTGAGGCAGCAACAGATACGACCACGTTCTGAGCCTCCATCCTGTGATGAAAGAGACATTAACAAACACTACATTCAGAGTTTTAGTCCAGCGAGACGACTACAGCACGTCCCGAGTCTCCAGAGAGACCAAAACGGATTGACCAAGTCTTGAGTGTCTGGCCCACAGAGTCAGAAGACACACAGAGACATTTGCAACAAGGTTAAGCTCAGGAGAGCAAACTTTCGAGGTTCCTTTGTCTGCGTGTTCCAGATTAAGGACCTTCTGCATCTACTTCAGGGCCTCATCTGAGTGTTCCAGATTAAGGACCTTCTGCATTTACTTCAGGGCCTCATCTGCGTGTTCCAGATTAAGGGCCTTCTGCATCTACTTAAGGGCCTCGTCTGCGTGTTCCAGATTAAGGACCTTCTGCGCCTACTTCAGGGTCTCATCTGAGTGTTCCAGATTAAGGACCTTCTGCACCTACTTCAGGGCCTCGTCTGCGTGTTCCAGATTAAGGACCTTCTGCGCCTACTTCAGGGCCTCATCTGCGTGTTCCAGATTAAGAACCTTCTACATCTACTTCAGGGCCTCGTCTGCGTGTTCCAGATTAAGGACCTTCTGCACCTACTTCAGGGCCTCGTCTGCGTGTTCC
The DNA here is from genome assembly GCF_949357685.1 of Gobio gobio. NCBI lineage: Eukaryota > Metazoa > Chordata > Actinopteri > Cypriniformes > Gobionidae > Gobio > Gobio gobio. The sequence goes on from NC_137097.1 coordinate 4,276,977, forward strand.
AGATTAAGGACCTTCTGCGCCTACTTCAGGGTCTCATCTGAGTGTTCCAGATTAAGGACCTTCTGCACCTACTTCAGGGCCTCGTCTGCGTGTTCCAGATTAAGGACCTTCTGCGCCTACTTCAGGGCCTCGTCTGCGTGTTCCAGATTAAGGACCTTCTGCGCCTACTTCAGGGCCTCGTCTGCGTGTTCCAGATTAAGGACCTTCTGCACCTACTTCAGGGCCTCGTCTGCGTGTTCCAGATTAAGCACCTTCTGCTCCTACTTCAGGGCCTCATCTGCGTGTTCCAGATTAAGGGCCTTCTGCATCTACTTAAGGGCCTCGTCTGCGTGTTCCAGATTAAGCACCTTCTGCTCCTACTTCAGGGCCTCGTCTGTGTGTTCCAGATTAAGGACCTTCTGTACCTACTTCGGGGCCTCATCTGCGTGTTCCAGATTAAGGACCTTCTGCACCTACTTCAGGGCCTCGTCTGCGTGTTCCAGATTAAGCACCTTCTGCTCCTACTTCAGGGCCTCGTCTGTGTGTTCCAGATTAAGGACCTTCTGTACCTACTTCGGGGCCTCATCTGCGTGTTCCAGATTAAGGACCTTCTGCACCTACTTCAGGGCCTCGTCTGCGTGTTCCAGATTAAGCACCTTCTGCTCCTACTTCAGGTTCTCATCTGCGTGTTCCAGATTAAGGACCTTCTGCACCTACTTCAGGGCCTCATCTGCGTGTTCCAGATTAAGCACCTTCTGCATCTACTTCAGGGCCTCATCTGTGTGTTCCAGATTAAGGACATTCTGCACCTCCTTCAGGGCCTCGTCTGTGTTCCAGACTAAGGACCTTCTGCACCTACTTCAGGGCCTTGTCTGCGTGTTCCAGATTAAGGACCTTCTGCATCTACTTCAGGGCCTCATCTGCGTGTTCCAGATTAAGGACCTTCTGCACCTACTTCAGGGCCTCGTCTGCGTTTTCCAGATTAAGGACCTTCTGCACCTACTTAAGGGCCTCGTCTGCGTGTTCCAGATTAAGGACCTTCTGCACCTACTTCAGGGCCTCGTCTGCGTGTTCCAGATTAAGGACCTTCTGCACCTACTTCAGGGCCTTATCTGCGTGTTCCAGATTAAGGACCTTCTGCACCTACTTCAGGGCCTCATTTGTGTTCCAGATTAAGGACCTTCTGCACCTACTTCAGGGCCTCATCTGCGTGTTCTAGATTAAGGACCTTCTGCACCTACTTCAGGGCCTCATCTGCGTGTTCCAGATTAAGGACCTTCTGCACCTCCTTCAGGGCCTCGTCTCTGTTCCAGATTAAGGACCTTCTGCACCTACTTCAGGGCCTCATCTGCGTGTTCCAGATTAAGGACCTTCTGCATCTACTTCAAGGCCTCATCTGCGTGTTCCAGATTAAGGACCTTCTGCACCTACTTCAAGGCCTCATCTGCGTGTTCCAGATTAAGGACCTTCTGCATCTACTTCAGGGCCTCGTCTGCGTGTTCCAGATTAAGGACCTTCTGTACCTACTTCAGGGCCTCATCTGCGTGTTCCAGATTAAGGACCTTCTGCACCTACTTCAGGGCCTCGTCTGCGTGTTCCAGATTAAGCACCTTCTGCTCCTACTTCAGGTTCTCATCTGCGTGTTCCAGATTAACGACCATCTGCACCTACTTCAGGGCCTCATCTGCGTGTTCCAGATTAAGGACCTTCTGCACCAACTTCAGGGCCTCATCTGAGTGTTCCAGATTAAGGACCTTCTGCATTTACTTCAGGGCCTCGTCTGCGTGTTCAAGATTAAGGACCTTCTGCATCTACTTCAGGGCCTCATCTGCGTGTTCCAGATTAAGCACCTTCTGCTCCTACTTCAGGGTCTCATCTTCGTGTTCCAGATTAAGGACCTTCTGCACCTACTTCAGGGTCTCATCTGCGTGTTCCAGATTAAGGACCTTCTGCACCTACTTCAGGGTCTCATCTGCGTGTTCCAGATTAAGGACCTTCTGCATCTACTTCAGGGCCTCATCTGCGTGTTCCAGATTAAGGACCTTCTGCACCTACTTCAGGGCCTCATCTGCGTGTTCCAGATTAAGGACCTTCTGCATCTACTTCATGGCCTCATCTGCGTGTTCCAGATTAAGGACCTTCTGTACCTACTTCAGGGCCTCATCTGCGTGTTACATATGTTAGGACCCTTTTGTGCTCCAGGAAATCAGCATCCCACAGATCTTCGTGTTCAAGACTGTTGAAACGGATTCCTGCTCCTTCAGGGCCTAATCTGCGTGTTCCAGATTAAGGACCTTCTGCATCTACTTCAGGGACTCATCTGCGTGTTCCAGATTAAGGACCTTCTGCACCTACTTCAGGGCCTTATCTGCGTGTTCCAGATTAAGGACCTTCTGCACCTACTTCAGGGCCTCGTCTGCGTGTTCCAGATTAAGGACCTTCTGCACCTACTTCAGGGCCTCATCTGCGTGTTCCAGATTAAGCACCTTCTGCACCAACTTCAGGGACTCATCTGCGTGTTCCAGATTAAGGACCTTCTGCACCTACTTCAGGGCCTCATCTGCGTGTTCCAGATTACCAGATTACTGGGGCGGCAGTGGCTCAGTGGTTCATGTAGGTTGTCTACAAACCGGAAGGTTGGTGGTTCGATCCCCGGTTCCACCTGACCAAGTGTCGAGGTGTCCATGAGCAAGACACCTAACCCCAGCTGCTCCCGACGAGCTGGATGGCGCCTTGCATGGCAGACACCGCCGTCGGTGTGTGAATGGGTGAATGTGAGGCAATGTGTAAAGCGCTTTGGATGGCCATTGGTCTGTTAAAAGCGCTATATAAATGCAGTCCATTTACCATTTACCATTTTACTCCAGGGCCTCGTCTGCGTGTTCCAGATTAAGGACCTTCTGCACCTACTTCAGGGCCTCGTCTGTGTTCCAGATTAAGGACCTTCTGCACCTACTTCAGGGCCTCGTCTGCGTGTTCCAGATTAAGCACCTTCTGCACCTACTTCAGGGCCTTATCTGCGTGTTCCAGATTAAGGACCTTCTGCACCTACTTCAGGGCCTCGTCTGCGTGTTCCAGATTAAGGACCTTCTGCACCTACTTCAGGGCCTCATCTGCGTGTTCCAGATTAAGCACCTTCTGCACCAACTTCAGGGACTCATCTGCGTGTTCCAGATTAAGGACCTTCTGCACCTACTTCAGGGCCTGGAACTGGAACAGATCTGCGTGTTCCAGATTAAGGACCTTCTGCACCTACTTCAGGGCCTCGTCTGCGTGTTCCAGATTAAACACCTTCTGCATCTACTTCAGGGCCTCATCTGCGTGTTCCAGATTAAGCACCTTCTGCACCTACTTCAGGGCCTCGTCTGCGTGTTCCAGATTTTAGGACCCTTTGGTGCTCCAGGAGATCAGCATCCCACAGATCTTCGTGTTCAAGACTGTTGAAACGGATTCCTGCTCCTTTTCCCACTGTATTGTCACCCAGCACAACCAGTGGAAGAATCACCGCCATCAGACTGCTTACTGAACCAAGTAGAACATAAATATCACTTAACCAAACATCTTTCCAGAAACGTTGGCATTGTTGTATATTATCAGTATCTGATTTTCTAATTTAAATTAGAGGTAATACAACTGATGCTAGTTAATAACAAATAATCTTTTGTTTATTTGTTTGATGCATAATAAGGTTCTTGACCTTAGTTTCAGAGAAACAACAGTTTATCTTTCCATAAGATAACGCAACTCTTCCATAGCCACACTCAACTTAATCACATGTATTTTATGTGTCTTATGCACTTTATTCCTTTATCATTCATTGTATTAAAGGGTTAGTTCACCCAAAAATGAAAATTCTGTCATTAATTACTCACCCTTATGTCGTTGGACACCCGTAAGACCTCCGTTCATATTCGGAACACAAATTAAGATATTTTAGTGTAAAAAAAAGGCTTCAGATAGGCCTCCATTGGCATTCAGTACATTTTCACTCCCAAGACCGATAAAAGGCACTTAAAACATCGTTACAAAGTCCATCTCACCACAGTGACTCTACAATAATCTTACGATGCGACGACAATAGTTTTTGTGCGCAAAAAAAAAAATCAAAATAACACCTTTATCCAACTTGTTATTGCCTTCCGTGTGTGCCTCCACGACGCATGCGCGAGAATATGACACAGATCCGGGGTTGTGTTATTTATTCTTATTTATCTTTTGTTAATAAAATCTATTTAATTACAATTGTGTCTTACTTGAGCTGATAATACAGAAGAGGCTCAACAAGTTAGAAATCTCACCAATCTTTCAGATAAATCAGCTGATCAACTCTCCCCACTTTACATTCAATCTAAATGATTGAATCGCCTCCTGTGTGGAGTGATCTCATAGGGCCACGGTAAAAGTGTCCCAAACTAAGAGAGGGGGAAGGTGGTCATCTGATGACCCACCTATAGGTGCATATTACTAACACGCCCTTTAAATAATCCCTGATCCAAGATGGCCGCACGTGTGTGTTTGTGTTCATTTATCTAAAGTTTTTAAAGTTTCACTAGTTGTTATTGATGTGTTTATGCTACCTGTTTTATGCTCCTTTTATTTTTTGGTTTTGCTTATTAACGCCAGACCATCCTATGCCGAAAAAATGTGGGTATATATGAAGATATGCCTACTTTGGCCGTGGGCCTCGTGTGCTGAGGCTGCTGCGGATCGGGGAGCCGCCTGTGGGCGATGTGCGGTTTGTTGGCGGCTGGGAGAGACCCGCACTTGGGCTGTGGGAGACCGCTACGAAACGGACTAGAGTTTTGGATGTGTCGTGGAGGGCTCTTGAATTTCCCTTCTGGTGGACTGTTTGGTCACGAGATTCACCACAAGGGTTACACTGCCTCTTGGTCAGAGGAAACAGAAAACTGACCCATCATGCTACATCTATTTGCGGCGACAGCAATAAGAGTTGCGGCACGGTGAGGAGAAAGTGGTTTGTGCTTCTGCTGTTGCTTTCAGGTAACATTCACCCCAACCCTGGCCCAAAGCTGGCCCAGCTTCAAACACCAGAGGAACTTAAATCAAGCAATGGTATAAGATTTCTTCATCCTAACATGAGAAGTTTGATAAATAAGATGGATACAGTGCGAATCTGGGTAGATTCAACTGATGCTGATATAATAATAATCACAGAGACTTAGCTGAAAAAATCAATTACAGACGATATGGTACACATAATGTTTTTAGAGCTGATCGTAGTAAAAAAGGAGGAGGGATTGCAGTTTATACTAAAGTAAATATGAATTGTATTTGTATTCACCGGAATGGTATTAAACTTGGTGACTTTATTGGTACTTGGTATATGAACACACAAACAAATTGGGGACAGGATTTGAAAAGTCTAAGTGGTCATAAAAAAAAGTGTCACACTCAGGGTCTTCGGGTCAAAAATGACCCCATAGGAAATGAATGGGAAATTGGCCAAAAAATTAAAATACAGAGTTTTTTTGTGCTTATAATCTACAAATCAGTCAGGATGCAGAAAGAGCACACAACAGTGAAGGGGTGAATCTCTAAAACATCAAGAGTGCAAAACAGACAAAAACACTCTCTCACACACAAACACACATATAGGGGAAATATGAGACTGGTGAAACTGTAACAGAGAAATGTGAAATAAAATAAATGAATCAAATAAAGGGGAGACATTGGATCCAAAATGCAAAAGTCACACACCATGTCTCTCTCTTGAACAAACACACACACACACACACACACACACACACACACACACACACACACACACACACACACACACACACACACACACACACACACACACACACACAGTGTAAGATTTCCATTTACTGTTTGATAATTATTATACTTTTGCTGTTTAGTTTTTTGTTCATAATTGCTGTTGCCAATTTTATTTTATTATTAGAGTTACTGTTCATTGAATTGTAAAAAAAAAAAATAGGCAAATATGTGCAGAAACAACTAGAATTCACAAGCCTGGGAGCTGTAAATCCATCTAGAGGTAAACATGTGATATTGCATGATAATAATGCTCACTGCTTCCACCAGATGGCACCAATCTGATTTAAAAAAAAATCTATAGGCCTAGTCTAGACATGTGCCGGTAAACGGTAATACAATATACCGCAATAATGAACATGCACAATATAGTTATCGTGGGCACTTCAAAATACCGTGAATAATTATTTATTACGAATTATTCCGATTTTTAGAATTAATTTTAAGAATACTTTACCCATCAACCGTTTAAAATGAACAACACGTCAAAGAGGAACGCGCACTGATGTAAATAGACCAAGAGGAACGTGCAATGATATAAATAGACCGTGCATGAGCCGAGCACATGGCGGAATGAGGAGACACGCTGAAGTGCACATTCATTCTTTGACAGCAGAGGGCGCTGACGGAACAGCAGAAATGCAGTCGTTTCCCCAGTAATCACATAACCTAATACATAATACTTAAAGACTTAAGGCTATTCATTTTCAAACTTGCATTTTATATTTTAATCTGGACTAAATTACATGCCCTAGATATTGTTTGAATATGTTCTGACTGTTGTTCAATCACACACTTTACAAGGCTCCAGTATTTAACATTAGTTCCTTCATTAACAAACTGACAATGAAAAATACTTCTAAAGCATGTATTAATCTATGTTAAATGTACATTTCAGCATACCTATTGTTCTTTATAATTCTTTTGCACTTTAATCTGTTTTAAATATTTCTTTACTTTATACATTTTTGTGTATTGCTTTATTGTATTTAAATGTTTGGTTCTTTTGTAATAAGAAAGTGATTTAACCTGTTGTAGTATGACAACACTTTTTTTGCAACTTATTTCAATATCGTGATAATACCGTATACCGTGATAAAAGCTTCAGCAATTAATCGCAACATGAAAATTTGATACCGGCACATGCCTAGCCTAGTCTCTACTTTAACCTGAAATACAGCATTAATAAAAAAAGAAATGTTTAAATTATATATAAAAAAATTCTATTATATTCAATGGGGGAAAATGGATCATAATTATTGCATAAATATTCATTATCATCATAAAATGACCTCAAAATATATATATATATATATATATATATATATATATATATATATATATATATATATATATATATATATATATATATATTATTGAACAAAAATACATTTAATTGATTTTACTGACAAAAAAAATAATAATAATTGATTTCAGGGGTCGGGTCATTTTTGACCTGAAGGTCCTGAGTGTGACAGAGAAATGTGAAATAAAATCAATGAATCAAATAAAGGGGAGACATTGGATCCAAAATGCAAAAGTCACACACCATGTCTCTCTCTTGAACACACACACACACACACACACACACACACACACCCACCCACCCACCCACCCACCCACACACACACACACACACACACACAGTGTAAGATTTCCATTTACTGTTTGATAATTATTATACTTTTGCTGTTTAGTTTTTTGTTCATAATTGCTGTTGCCAATTTTATTTTATTATTAGAGTTACTGTTCATTGAATTGTACAAAAAAATATTTTAATGAAAATGTTTATTATAAAAGGTTAATAAAAAATTTGATGACTGAAAGAATTGAATTTTTTCAATTTTATTTATAATTAAAACAATGGGTAACAAAATGCTTTCCATTTGTTCTCTTTCTAATTCAATGTTCAGGTTTGACTGTATTATAAAGTAAAACTGGCACTTCAAATGACCATTTAAACCAAGCAAACAAACAAAAAACTTGACAAAAATAGTCTTTGAGAATCGCTTATTATATATTAAAATCCACAACCTGAAAAAAAAAAAAAAAAAAAAATAGGCAAATATGTGCAGAATAGGGATGGGCGATATGGACTTAAAAATTTATCCCGATATTTTCTAGTATTTATTGCGATAACGATATCAATGACGATAAATGTAGTATCATTCCCCATGTTTTTGGATACAAGTGAGAGCTGCATGCATTCTGCATGCAGACTCAGAAAAACAAATGATCTTACTTAAAACGTACCTGTCATCAAATAGGCTCCTATAATACATAATATATATACATTTATTTTTTTTATGTAAAATTCCACACCAGCCTTTTCAGAAATGGAAAAGTTGCAGATATAATTGTCTTCTGTAAAAGTGCAGGTAATGTTTAAATAGTGCAACTGTGCTGAAAAACATCACACAATACAAACAATAATAATTCAAATCAATGACAAGTTTTAAATGTAAACCGATTCTGTATTCATACACTCATGGTGCAAACAGTGGTAAAAATAGCAGAAACAGCTAAAGTAATTATCCCAACCATGTCTTCAGATTACGAAAAAGTTACAAATAAGGATTTAATTATAGAACTTCAGTCATTTGAGTTGATAAAATAATACCACGAATTCTTCAACTAATAAAAATAAACTGCACTAAGGATTAATGAGCTTCTGGGTTCATGAATATTAATCACGTTGTCAGCGCTCATTCGAACTGATTTGCTGAAATCAAAACAGGCACAGCCTATGAGATTCCCGTTTGGTTTGTGCATTCGTCTCTTCCTGTTCACGAAAGACTGAATAATTCCAAATAAACACCTTTATTTTACAGGAAAATACAACAAAGGATATTGTTTACATGTAGCACGTCAATTCTGTGTTGTGTAAGACTCTCTCGCTCTCTCTTTGAGTGTGTGTGTAACACTGAGCGCTCTCAGTCGCGCGCCTCACACTAGTGTTTAATGTGCGTCAAATACACTGCGCGCATTCATTGAGATGAACTGAAATAGTGTGCTTTACCGATCGATTGAGACGGAGCGAATCTCTTAAGCGGTCAGTCCAAGTGCTCAGCGAGTGAAAATACATCTGTATGTACAGGTTCAGATTGCCCTCAGGTAGCCCCTCGTTTAGCTATGAACTCTTCCGCAGCTCTGCACGTGAGATGCGGATTCAGTGCCGCCGCTCCCATCACGCGCTCCGCGTAAGTGCTGCGGGGAGCACCACAAGAAAAGTTCATATATACTAAGTGACGAACGCAGCCACCACGGCCATCATAAAGTAATAACGCTTAGGGCATCAACACGGCCAGCGACGGCACTGTGCGGATGGGTCGCGCCATCAACTAGGCTTTATCGTTATTATCGCGGGAAGACAAATTCTTATCGTGGGGAGAATTTTTACCGGTATATCGCAAACGATAAGATATCGCCCATCCCTAGTGCAGAAACAACTAGAATTCACAAGCCTGGGAGCTGTAAATCCATCTAGTGGTAAACATGTGATATTGCATGATAATAATGCTCACTGCTTCCACCAGATGGCACCAATCTGATTTAAAAAAAATTCTATAGGCCTAGTCTCTACTTTAACCTGAAATACAGCATTAATAAAAAAAGAAATGTTTAAATTATATATAAAAAAATTCTATTATATTCAATGGGGGAAAATGGATCATAATTATTGCATAAATATTCATTATCATCATAAAATGACCTAAAAAATATATATATATATATATATATATATTATTGAACAAAAATACATTTAATTGATTTTACTGACAAAAAAAATAATAATAATTGATTTCAGGGGTCGGGTCCTTGTCCTGAGTGTGACTGGAAAACGAAGAACCTCAGAGGGTTAAGGAAATTTGTAATTCCTTGTGTCTGGATCAATTGATAAATTCACCAACTCGCCTAAATGGAAAGGATATGAGCAAATCATCCTTGATTGATGTGGTTTTAACAAATATACCCCATGTTTTCTCTGCAACAGGAATTTTTTGTAATGATATTAGCGATCACTGTGCAATCTCTTTTGAGAAATTTCACCTAGATTTATATTTAAACATCATTTTAAACAATTTAATGTACAAGCTTTTTTGAATGATGTGTATAATAGTAATTTACAGTTAGTTTCAATTTTACCGGATGTGGTTGATGCCTGGGAATATTTTAAATCTATTTTTCTAGAAATTTGTGATAAACATGCTCCTTTACGTAGGTTTAGGGTGAGTGGAAGAAATAACCCTTGGTTCAACGAATCCGTTTCTAAGCTTATTAAGCAAAGAAATGGGGCTTGGTCTAAAGCAAAGAAAACAAATAGTGATGAGGACTGGGCCCAATATAGATTATTACGGAATAAATGTACAAAATTGATAAAAAGTTCAAAAAGTCAGTATTATTTAAATCTGATTAAAAATAACATGAACGATACTTCTAAATTTTGGAAATTAACAAAATCTCTTGTAGGCTCAAATAAGACACTGTTCAGCAGGGGTACCACAGGGGTCCATACTAGGACCTCTACTTTTTAGTCTGTACTTGAATGATCTTCCAGATGTTTGTCTTGATGTATCTATTCAAATGTACGCAGACGATACTGTGATTTATGTACATGCTAAAACAACTGAACAGGTATCACAAAAATGTTCTGCTGTCATGACCAAAATCTCAGATTGGCTTAATCTGTGTTGTTTATCGTTAATTAGAAAGATGGAGGAGGTTATACCAGATATATTAGTAAATGGCAAAAGATTACAAATTGTATCGGATTTTAAATATCTTGGAGTTATTTTAGACACTCACTTAACATTTGAAAAGCATGTTAAAAAATAGTTTGTACAGTTCAGCTGCAAGAATCTTTCTGCACTCTTTAATCTTTCCTCACTTCTCTTACTGCATTTCTTCATGGTCCCAAGCAGGAAAATCTACTCTTAGACCTTTGCATAGTTTATACAAACGTGCTATAAAAGTGTTTGATAAGAAACCTGACAGACATCATCATTGTCTTATAATTCAAAATCATAATCTTTTTACCTTTAATAACTTTGTAGTATTTCACAACTGTAGTTTAATGTATAAAATTGTGAATGATCTTGCAGTTTAAGACCGACAAGAGCCTCATTAAGAGGTGACTGTGAAGCGCATTTTAGAAAAACAGATTTGGTCGATCAGCCTTTTCTGTAAAGGCTGTTAATAATTGGAATAGTTTACCAACTGATATTAGACAGTGTACTACCTTTGTCCAGTTTAAATTACATTTGAAAATATTTTTAAAGGCAAGTCAGGTTTGTGATCATTAATTATACAAGGTAAACGATTTTTGAATATGTTTTTTTATTTTATTTTTTTGTATTCTATTGTTTCTAATCTGTATGGTATTTTAATTGATAATTTGGTGTACTCCTGCCCAGGGACAACAGATGAAATTTAGCTTTGTAGCTAATTCTGGGGTAATATTGTATTGTCCATTGTCCCTGTCAAATAAAGAATAAATAAATAAATCTCAAACTGATCTTCCAAAAGTTTTAAAAATGATCCAAAGATTAATTACAGACACAGATATATTTAATAGTCATTCTAATTCAGTTAGTTCGATAACAGATTCTAGTAACTCATTGCTGAACAGGGAATTGACGAGCTGTCTCACTATAGTGATTCAGATTTATTTTCTTTACCCCTATATCACCCACCCAAGTTCATAAACTACTATCAAATTTAGGCTGTAAAAAAATCAGCTAGGTATGATAAAATTGAACCATTTTTTTTTAAGTGTCTGCAGACCTTATAGCCGAATCTATTGCATCGATTTCTAATCGGAGTCTATCAACTAATGTAATTCCTCAAGATTAGGGTTTCTTTTCCTCTGGAGCAAGAAAGCTAATTATACAGAGTACAATTTTATCTATTTTAGATTATGGAGATGTTATTTATATGCATGCTTCTTTATATTTATTGAAAAGGCTGGATGGTGTTTATCATTCTGCACTGCGTTTTATAACAAATGCTTGTTCACGTACTCATCACTGTTTGTTATACAATTATGTAGGTTGGTCGTCTTTATATCAAAGAAGGAAATCACATATGTTAATAAAATATTATTAGGTATGCTTCCAAATTACATTACTAGTCTTGTATGCCTATGTGGAAAGAACTATAGCACTAGATCATCTAATGGGATTAAATTAGTAGTGCCTAGGATACACTCGGAGCATGGACAATCATCTCTCTCTTATTATGCTCCATGGTTATGGAATTATTTTCAAGTTACTACCCCATTAGAAACAATTCCTTCTTTGAATATGTTCAAACATCTATTGCAGTGTAAAATGATTGAATCATGTTGCAGTTTTAATTAATTTGCTGTTTTTTGTTGAATGTTTTAGTGTGAAATTATTATTTTGTGAGGCGTGGCTCCTCAAACAAGTTCACAGAAAGGAAACCAGACGACAGAAAGCACATCTTGTTTTCTTTATTTTACAATAGCACAATGTAAGCAAACACTTTGCAATTTTGAGCGTTGTCCTACTCTTATTATCTGTATGGCCAGAATGACGGAGTATTGTAGGCCTGTTTCCTCTGCTCGTTCACTGCGCACACACAACATATTACAGCATTGCAAACTTATATCGCAGCCTGTTCAACATAAAATAATCAATCTAACGTATAAAAAAGTTACACAGCTCAGTTTAAATAGTCAGTAGTAGTGGTGTTTCCGCTGAACGTTTTCGCGTGTGAAGAGGAGGATTTTTTCCATCAATATTGGGACGCGAGTTCTACAAAGCCTATAATAAATAATGGTTTAGCTTTCAAATACATTGCGAATATGAATGAGAGATAAAAAATGAGATCTACAATATAAAATGAGAGTTACTCTTTAATTCAAGTGTTAGCCTACTCTCTTACTGCATTTAGATTAATGATCAGAGACGCTGGTTACTTTGAGTTTATCATTAAATGATTTCGTTTTGGTTTTATAGTTATAGCCTGGCCTACTTATATTTTTTTTAATTCTTGATCTGTTCTTACTCCGTGCCTTACTTATTCTGAATGCCGTTACATTTTAAGGATTTATTGTGGATTGAGGGGAACTAAAATAGCCTTTAGCTATGTTTGTAGTGTTTATAGTAGCTACATTTAACATTTTGCTTTATTTATCGGTATTATTTCTGAATGCAATCAAATGCGACTTACACGTAATTTAGCTTTTATTTTTCTCTCAAAAACACACATATATATATATATATATATATATATATATATATACACATACATATATATATATATATATATATATATATATATATATATATATATATATATATATATATATATATATATATATATATGTGAAGACTTCAGATGCAAAAGCCTCTAAGTCCATCTGACGTTTTTTTTATTAAAATAAGCATTTTTGTCAGGCTTCTATGTATCGGTTTCTACCCAAGTACCAGTACTTCTGAACGGGCTGAGGCTGGGATTTAGTGGGTTTGAAGTGAAAGTATTTTATGAACTTATACTTTATACGGAGAGCATTCACTCAGTATCATTATCTCATTTTTGAACTTATAGAGACTTTAGCATCTGAACTCTTTATATATATAATATTAGGGTGCATCAAAAACACAATTCTTGAATTTTGATATGGCTGGTGCTAAAAGTGTTCCAAAATATGTAGAAACAACACATGCAAAATATTTTTCACAATTTGGCTCTTGTCAAACTCTCAAACCATTTTTCCTGCTTCTAACACATCAACTTTGAGGACAAAATGTTCACTTGCTGCCTAATATATCCCACCCACTAACAGGTGATGAAGAGATAGTCAGTGTTATATGAATATATATTATTATTGTGTATCGTTTAAGTTTTTAAAGCATTTCATACGTGTTTCCATAGTCGGATAAATTACGCTTTAAGAACGGACACATCACACCGTAACATTGAGTTCACGAAATGCGGAAACTGAAATAAAACACTGAGTATAAGCTTTGCTTGTTATAATGAGAGGATCTGCGAGCGTGTAGACTTGAAGAAAGACACGTTTACTCCAACCAGCCGGACTGAGGACATTCACAAGACATTCTCCACAAATATCCTTCATTTCTGTAGAGATGCAGATCTGAATAAAGATCAAATGAGTTCAGCTTTGAGGATGAGACCAACCTGTGTGTTCCTCAGTTTCTTCATCTTTCAAACTGAATACATCTTCAATCTTCAGCTCTTCAGTCTCCTCTTTAATAAACTCAATCTTCAGCTCTTCATTCTCCTCTTTAATGAACTCAATCTTCACCTCTTCAGTCTCCTCTTTAATAAAGGCCATCTTTATAATAATAGTGTGACTCCAGGAGTTTTTCCAGTGTGTTTGTCCTGTTTAAGAGGAGAATAATAACAGAAAGAAAAGAGTGAGTCTCTATCAGCTCTAGTTCAGTATCAGCTCAGTCTCAGTAACACTCAAAACTAGCTCTACAAACTAATAATGAACACTATAGAGAGTTTAATTCTCTCTGCCCTGTAAAACTTTGAAGATGGTTTCTATCGCTTTAAACACTGTAAACGCTTAAAACACAAACCTTTCTTCAGCAGAATCACAACAGATGCGGAAGCGCGGCGCGGGCTTATGACGTCATACACAAAAACAAAATAAAAGTCCCGTTCACACACTCCAGGCTACATTCACAGAAGTGCACACACACACACACACACACACACACACACACACACACACACACACACACACACACACACACACACACACACACACACACACACACACAATACAAGAGATGACAGTAATTCAGAGTTGAATGTATTGGTGAAATACATATTTAAAGACATGTTGTCCAGTGATGTGCTGAAAATATTAGGAAACTAGTAAAGACTGAGAGACTTGTCTAAATTTATATAATATAAAATATATATTTATTTATTTATTTATGTGTGTGTGTGTGTGTGTGTGTGTGTGTGTGTGTGTGTGTGTGTGTGTGTGTGTGTGTGTGTGTGTGTGTGTGTGTGTGTGTGTGTGTGTGTGTGTGTGTCAGCACTGAAATACATAAAAATATCAGTGTTTTTTTCTCCTGATATTAATAATATATAGCTATAAAGTTACTTTGAGTGTAAAGATGCCTGAAAATAAGTGTACAATGTCTAACCAGAGTAAACAAACTTTGAAGTTAGCTTGATAAAGCTGGACCTGACATTTGGAAAAAGTTAATTTAGGGTTTGAAGTTTACAGTTTTTTACAAACGCTGTGACAATTTTTCAATACTTTAAACAAATTTCCTAAACTCTTAACGCACCAACACACAATTGGCAAACCGGTTAATTTCATCCTCTAAATCACACATTGTAAACTAAACTGCAACACTAGTTTTATGAACAATAGTATTAAAACCCAGGGGGCGCCAGGTTGATGCGATCATGATGGGACCAGTTCAACTGGAGATTTGAAATGACTGATAATAATCAGCAGCAGGTTAACTATGAGAAGGAAACGACATCAACAAACGGTAACATATTCAGCACGGGGTTTCAGCGGCTTGTGGAAATACACACACTCAGTTCATTCATGGGGTCACCAAACATGCAGGACTTCATTCACAGCAAACCTCAAAGTCATATAAATAAACATTGATCAATCAATTGACCTTATTTCAAATTACAACTGACCACGCACCCCGAAAGGAGTAAGAGTCCTTTTTATTGTTATAATAATGATTTTGGTTTTAAGTTCACTTGGAATTTATACTACATTGTTAAATGTCTATCATTCATGTTTTTAAAAAATATACATTTCAGAGACATCAGTAGCAGTTTTAGTATCAGTGATACAAGCCTTCATAAAAATATGCCATTACAACAAATATTTCAAATATATATAGTTGTTCCTACATTAATTTGGAGAGTAACTGTGAAATTATAACAATTGGACACAACTATAGATGTTTCTCCAGGAGGATGGGCTGTGGTCATGTGCCCTTGTGGAATTGTGTACAGCATAAAATGAGTCAGAGAGACTTTGCAGATATCCTCCTCTCATGGAAACACACACCCAATGTAGTCATCTATGATTTTAAAAGAGGACTGTCCACACACACACACACACACACACACACACACACACACACACACACACACACCAATCTTTGCTATCCTGAGACATTAACCTTCACGCCACACGAAGGTCGTCTAGCTGACCCAACAGACGGCAACATAAAGATGGCAAAGGAGGGAAAGCTGAAGATCTCTGCACTTGATTTTATTGATGTCTACATCTGTCATTATTGTATTGCACATTGAAAATACGCCCAATAGAAACGCATCAATTTCGCAAAAATTCCCATATATCGCAAAAACGTTTTTACGCTCGCATGAGGTGATTTTTCAGTAATTAGAAAAAGGACATTTTCGCAAAACTGCAATGGAAACAGTTTTTCGCATTGACAGGTCAGCTGGTCCGGTCACGCATTGCAGCCACAAATATGTAGTCATGTAATAAGTGCACTGTAAGTCGCTTTGGATAAAAGCGTCTGCCCAAATGCATAAATGTAAATGTAAATATCTTAACTATCTATAGGCCGACTGTAATTAAGACATATATTCAAGAAATGTGTTAAAACAGAAAGACGCTGTAGTTTCAGCCTTACTCAAAGGCAAAGGAAACAGCCCAGTTACGCACGTCAATCCATTCCCGACGAGAATATTTATTAAATATACAGTCAAATAGTTGATTAAACATAGATCAAAATTAAAATACAATTTATACAAAACAAAATTAATTTTAAAGAAAGACTTTCTAGAAAACCAAATTCAATGAAGTGCTCAGAATCCATGTCCCCAGACATATGCGTATGTGCCTTACTCATTCTGCTCACTTTTCATAATCAACATATGAAATAAAAAAATTATAATATTTAAACATAGCCTAACTATGAAACTAAATAGACAAAACTACTCACAATAACAACTCACAATACTCCGTCATGTTTAGCCATACAGATAAGCGCAAGATATAATTATAAACAGTAAACTGTCTACTTTTATTTGTGTACACTCACAATAACAGCAAAGGCCTTGGACTCAGGGAACAGATTATTCTGCACTCCAAACGCTGTACATTTCAAATATATATTTTGTTTATTAAACGCAAAGTTTTAAATTTCAAAAGCCCCAGCCAACATGTATATGTGGGCCCCACGTGGTTTATGCTTGGGCTACATGGGAACCAAGTGGGCATGGTCCAAAAATGGGCATCTTATATGGGGCCCACTCGGGTCAGCTAAGTAGGTCCCATATGGGAGAAAACTGGTGGGCTACCAATGTGGGTCCTAGCTGGGTCACAAATGGGAAATGAGTGCATGGGCTTAAAATGGGCAACACAAATGGGCCCCATATGGGTTTACCAAATGGGGTAGACATGGGCAAACACAATCAGTCCCATATAGGCTGCCTACATGGGCCCAAGATAGTACCCACATAGGTAACCTCTATATGGGTTCTGAATGGGGAAATACATATTTGGCCCGTTTGGGCAAACCATATGGCTCAGACATGGGCAAACAGAATCAGTCCCATATAGGCTGCCTACATGGACCCAAGGTAGAACCCATATAGGTAACCTCTATATGGGTTCTGAATGGGAAAATACATATTTAGCCCGCTTGGGAAAACCATATGGGACAGACATGGTGAACACAATCAGTCCCATATAGGCTGCCTACATGGGCCCAAGGTAGAACCCATATAGGTAACCTCTATATGGTTGCTGAATGGGGAAATACATATTTGGCCCGCTTGGGCAAACCATATGGGTCAGACATGGTGAACACAATCAGTCCCATATAGGCTGCCTACATGGACCCAAGGTAGAACCCATATAGGTAACCTCTATATGGTTGCTGAATGGGGAAATACATATTTGGCCCGTTTGGGCAAACCATATGGCTCAGACATGGGCAAACAGAATCAGTCCCATATAGGCTGCCTACATGGGCCCAAGGTAGAACCCACATAGGTAATCTCTATGTGGGTTCTGAATGGGCAAACTCATATTGGGCCCGCTTTGATAAACCATATGGGTGAGACATGGGCAAACACAAACAGTCCCATATAGGCTGCCTACATGGGCCCAAGGTAGTACCCACATAGGTAACCTCTATATGGGTTCTGAATGGGCAAACTCATATGGGGCCCGCTTTGAAAAACCATATGAGTAGGACACACAATCAGCTCCATATAGGCTGCCTACATGGGTCCAAGGTAGAACCCTGGTAGAGGTAAACTAGGTCAAACCCTGGTGGTGTCAGAAATGGCCTGGTACACATATTTTAGTGTCTGAAATTGGGCAAGAGACAGTCATTAACATTAAATATCAAATGTGTCAATTATAGTGCCTGATTTTGTGAGTTACAGCAAATGCTTATCTCCATACAGTTATTTTAAAATGTATACAAATTGTTCAAAATATTTTGATATGAAGAATATGAAAATGAAGAATGGGTTACAAAAGGCTACTTAAATCTATCAAAATAATGAGATTATAATGGCTGTTGCACATGGTTGTTGCTAGTTTTGATTTCTTCTACCTGGGTATATAATTCAGTATATAAATGATGAGGTATATTATCTTGAACATTGAAAGGTAAGGCTCATCAGTTCAAATGGTGAAATAGCCCAAGTAAAGAAAGATAGAATGTAAATTCATATTTTTGAAGGGAATCCAATGTAAATTACATTTTTTTTTATTCGCTTTGGTACTATTTTCACAAGTAAGGTGTACATTTTCAAAACTCTTAAAAATCCAAAAATCCAAACTGCTCACACTTGTAACACAGCTAGTCATTCTTTCAAAACCTGATCTCATGCTTTCATTCAGTTGCACATATTTTCAGCCCACATAATCATTGTTTCAAACACAAGATTATTATAATATGTTGGTTTAATCACCGAAACACAACAATATTATCTTCTTTCAGTTTAGTACTTTAAACAATCAGTTCATCCAACAGCGAACAATGCAAGATACTTGTTTCAAATCTCCCTCGTTGCTGAATTATTTACAGTAACACAGGCTACATATGCCTCATTAGAAAATACACTTACATTACCTAACTTGTGTCATTGAACCCATGATGTTTGTAATAGTATTCAGTGTGTTACCTGGTGTGATAAAGTTATGACACTGCCATGAGGTTCTGTGCTATATCAGAGTTTGCTGCCAATAAATGTTCTCACTGTATATGACTGAATCTACTGTATAGTTGAGCTTTATAAGGGTTACAGTTACAGTAATGTGACAGTCTCTACCATGGTAATCGGTTTACAGTATCACATGGCATACATACTGTAATGTAAAATGCTATATTTCATGCCATCTGTCTGATGTTACACCGTCATTGACTATTTCCACTCCCTTATACTCTATTCTGCTCTATTCACAAATTGCAAATATTTCGGTCCAATTAACTGTGAATTAAACATTTATAAAGATGAAACACTTATTTTGTATAGTGAAAAGGATAATTTGTGGTTTTGTGTATTGTATTCACACAATTGAAAATATGCTGAAATGTTTGAAAAAAACTTTTGATGATCTGTTGTGATATTAGCACTATGAGTTTTGAAAATGTACACCTTGCTTGTGAAAATAGTACCAAAGCGAATAAAAAACTGCAAGAAATCATACTTGCAGCAAACAAACTTTTTTAATAAAGCAAACGTTACATAACAAAGTGCAGTTTAATTTTCTTTTTCAATCCTAGTCAGCACTTTCCTTCAAAGTTTAAATATGGTTCAAATAATGTAAGTTGTTGTTTCAACGTTGACACAATGTTGATATAACATGTAGTGCTAAGCTGTTGAAAAAGGTTAACAAAAACCCTTATAAATCAATATACTTTTTTTTTTTACCAGATCTGTATGTTGACTCAATGTCATGTCTTCAAGAAATATATGCCTTTCAAATTATTATTTTGTTAGCATTTTATCTATTTCTTTCAAAACCATTCAAAAATCCAAATGTATATGTTAAAATATAGTTATTATAAGTATCAATAATAATAATGGATGTCATTTAAACCTGGAGAGCAGTGCAGCATAAACTTTTTGTGTGATTTTGTGTACAATTTTGTGTGTGAGGCTATAGTTTACCATGCAGTAATGTATTTTATTCATACTTTGTCATGAAAATACTATTCGACCAGCTAATCAAATAATACAGCCTACAAATAACACTAAACACATACATTTCTTTGAAAAATAAAATAATCTTTCCATTACCATGCTGAAACAATTGCTATTGGTTGTTTCACCTTGCTTCTTTGCATCATGATTGGTTAATCGTACTGTCATCTACGTAACTGGCCAATGACAACTGTGCGCGCCCTTTTACCGGTCGAGTTTCAAAATACGTGAGTTTGAATTGGTAACGAGTCGCGTGCTACTGCTCAGCAAGATTTCTGTCAGTCCCCGATTAATGTCTGTTAAGTTAATATTTTTTAACTAATTTGAGTTGTGGCATGTTAACGGAGAACAAAAGCTGGAATGAGAACACAGAGGAAGGGTCAGACTGGATCTGTGAGGTGCTGCAAACATATGCAATATCAGGTAAGAGAAAATGTTTCAGTCATAGTAAAGTTGTGTTGTGTGTTCATGTAACGTTACTTAATGTATGTATCCCAATATAATTTTAGATACACAGATAAATGAATAGCCTAAATAAATATATTTGTTTAAAAGGTATCCAATTAAAATAATCGGATGAGCGTGTTAATATATTAAATGGAATATTAAATATTGCAGATAAACAAATCTTGTGTTAACGGTGTTCATTAACTTAAATAAATGCTCTGTGTACACATGAGAGCTTTAGAAATGGGTAACAGACGTAACGTTACAACCTGCAGTGTCTGTGTAGTGCTTCATTAAAGATGTTGAAATGAGATGCTAATCGCGATTAGCGTATTTGCACGTATTTCAATGTTTCCTCTCATGTATCATAATGTTGTAACGTTAGTTTAAAACGAGGGACATTGGAATTAGTAAAGTGACTGATAAAACCATCATTTAGGAAACTCTATGTAGAACACAGCCAACTGCTAATGATAAGATGTCTGTTTATTTATTTTTGATCAAGCACTGGAAGAAGATCCAGAAACGAATCCATTTATTAACTGCAGTAAGATATTAGTCTGTTTTAACCATTGTTCCCTTTCAGTCGGTCACGTTCGACGTACGTCGGAACTGACCGACGAATTGGGATCTGATCTCAGAGACCAATCTACTTTGAGTGTATTAAAAACGAGCCAATGGAGATTGGCATGCGATCCACGCATTCCACGCACCGCCCCGCAGCGCGGGTATAAATAAGGAAGTGGAATGCTTGATCATTGCTTTCTACTTCGGAGCCGAACAGCGAATGTTTCCTGTTTCCTGTTTCTACGAAGAGTGTTTGACGAGTCTCGTGAGAGGATCTGCTTCCAGTGCGGGTGTGACAGCGCGTCAGCGAGTGCCGCTTCAGACGGAGATCAGCTGTTGGTTCGCTGGGCGTTTCCTATTTCTGAGTGCACACACAGGCTTGCACCTTTGTACTGTGTGGTGCCGCGGTCATCTCCCTGAGTGCTTCAGCACGTAAAAAGAGCAGTTTCCTTTCTAAAAGAGCAACACGGTTTGACCCTGCGTCTTTTTCAAGATGTCATTCAAACCGTGTGTTTCTGGATGCGGTCGATATCTGTCCCCAGCTGACGGTCACGTTCGTTGTCTCACGTGTTTGGGCGTTCAGCACGCTGAGGCTGCGTTCGTGAATGACTCATGTTCCCATTGCGGGAACATGACCATCGCAGTTTTACGGTCCAGACTCCATTACCTCGAAAGAGGCGGAGCACCATTGCGCATCCCCCGATCTAGTGGTCCTCCCGCTGCAAAGCAGAGGGCTGCTACTTTGGCTGATGGCCTTGGTGGGGACCTGAGGGTTACTGTGAGGGCTTCCCCGACGGGTCAAACGGCTCCTCGGGCCCCTCCCCCCTCCGCTGCGCCGGTGGAGCTTCCAGAAGAGCGCGCTGGCCTCCCCCGGGAGGTCCCAGGCGTTTCTTTTGGGGCTCCGGCTGAGGACATGCTGTCGATTGCAGCATCGGGGGACGAGCTAATGGGCTCTGAGGATGAAGATTCGGCTGCGCTGCCCCCTTCGGGTGTGACAGCGTTGCCCGAGTCCGACCCAGAGCTTACGGCTATGCTTTCCCGGGCCGCCGCGAGTGTCGGGCTCGAGTGGAACCCTCCACCATGTCCCGAACCCTCGCGGTTGGACGATTGGTTTCTCGGGACGGCCCGTGCTGGTTCTCAGCGCCCCGCCCCGGTTCCTTTCTTCCCGGAAGTGCATCAGGAGATCACGAAATCGTGGGTAGCGCCTTACAACGCTCGCTCACGGTCGACTGACTCCTCCGTCCTCACTACTCTCGATGGTGGTGCGGCTAAGGGCTACGTGGGAATCCCCCCAGTCGAGCGGTCTGTGGCGATGCAACTGTGTCCCAAGACCGCTGCGGACTGGCGGGGTGCCCCGCGTCTCCCCTCCCGGGCGTGTAAGTTCTCGTCCGGTCTCACGGGCAGGGCTTACACCGCCTGCGGGGAAGCCGCATCATCTTTGCATGCCATGGCGCTCCTGCAGGTCCACCAGGCCAAGGCGCTAAAGGAATTGCACGAGGGTAGTTCCGACCAGGGTGTTATGCAGGAACTGCGTGCGGCGACTGACCTCGCTCTCCGGGCGACGAAAGTCACTGCACGCTCCCTGGGTCGGGCGATGTCCACACTAGTGGTCCAGGAACGCCACCTGTGGCTGAACCTGGCAGACATGCGTGATTCCGACAAGGTCCGGTTTCTCAACGCCCCTGTCTGTCAGGCCGGCCTCTTCGGCGACGCCATCGAGAGCTTCGCCCAGCAGTTCTCGGTGGCCCAGAAGCAGACGGAGGCCATCAAAAACATCCTGCCACGACGACCCGCTGCTGCCTCCACCCAGTCGTCGTCGGCAGCACCTCCGCCTGCTCGTCGCCGAGGGCGTCCCCCTGCGTCCGCCTCCGCCCCTGCGAAACCCAAGCAGCAGCCTCCACCGGGAAAGCAGGGTGCCGGACGTAAGGGAGGCGCCCAACCCGCTCAGGGCTCCGCTAAACCAGCCGGCAAGCGCAAGGGGAAGCGGCCCTGAGACGGGCAGCCCAGGGAAGACGGGAGCTGCTCTGAGGGAGATGATGTCCGCATCCTTCTCCCACCCCCCGGAGGAGGACCGGGGGGCCCCGACTGGTGTTACATCTCTGCCGCTGGCTCTCCGGAGTCCAGCGGCACCCACATTCTCAATAAAAGAGCAGTTTCTATTTTCCCTGGGCCCCAAGAGGGCCAGGTTGGCAGTGTGCGACGCCCCCGGGCCTTGCCACTCCTTTCCTCCCCTCTCCCCCTCGCCAGGGGGCAGCAGTGTGGGCACCGAGAACGCCCCCGGGCCTTCTCACCCACACTCTGCCCCGCCCTGGAATATTCGGACAACACTCCGGGCCGCCTCCGGGCCTCCCGAGTCGGGTCTGTCTATTCCACTTCGCTGCCCCACCCCGGGTACGTCTGTGGTGCCGTTGGTCCCGCTTGTACGGTCTCTGGGGGCTTGGCTTCAGCTCCCCAGGCCGTCTCGCTGGCTCATCCGTACCATCAGACTCGGCTACGCGATTCAGTTCGCTCGCCGGCCTCCCAAGTACAGGGGCATCCTCTTCACCTCCGTGCGGAGCAGCGATGCCCAGGTCTTGCGGTCAGAGATCGATGTCCTGCTGGCGAAGGACGCGATCGAGCCGGTTCCTCCAGCCGATATGAAGGCGGGGTTCTACAGCCCCTACTTCATTGTACCCAAGAAAGGGGGTGGGTTACGGCCAATCTTGGACCTGCGTATCCTGAATCGGGCCCTGCACAAGCTCCCGTTCCGGATGCTAACGCAGAAACGCATTTTCGAATGCATCCGTCCCCAAGATTGGTTTGCAGCGATCGACCTGAAGGACGCGTACTTTCATGTCTCTATCCTTCCTCGACACAGACCGTTCCTACGTTTTGCGTTCGAGGGGAAGGCATATCAGTACAAAGTCTTGCCCTTCGGGCTGTCCCTGTCGCCTCGCGTCTTCACGAAAGTCGCAGAGGCAGCCATTGTTCCGCTCAGAGAACGCGGCGTTCGCGTCCTCAACTATCTCGACGACTGGCTTATACTCGCCCAGTCTCGGGAGCAGTTGTGCGAACACAGGGACATGGTGCTCAGTCACCTCAGCCTGTTGGGCCTTCGGGTCAACCGAGAGAAGAGCAAACTCTGTCCCGCACAGAGGATCTCTTATCTCGGTATGGAGCTGGATTCGGTCAGCCAGACTGCGCGCCTCACGGAAGAGCGGGTCCGGTCGGTGTTGAACTGCTTGAATTCGTTCAAGAACAGGACGGCGGTCCCACTGAAATTTTTTCAGAGGCTCCTGGGGCATATGGCATCTGCAGCCGCGGTAACGCCGCTCGGATTGCTTCATATGAGACCGCTTCAACACTGGCTCCATGGCTGAGTCCCGAGGTGGGCGTGGCAGAGCGGCCAGTACCGGGTCCCAGTGACTCCTTACTGCCGCCAAACTTTCAGCCCATGGTCCGACGCTTCGTTTCTCCGGGCCGGAGTGCCCTTAGAACAAGTGTCCAGGCATGCTGTGCTCTTCACGGATGCCTCCTCCACGGGCTGGGGGGCCACGTACAACGGGCATGCAGTTTCAGGTCTGTGGACGGGACCTCAATTGCATTGGCATATCAATTGCCTCGAGTTGTTAGCGGTACACTTGGCACTGCGCCGCCTCAAGGGGCCGCTACGTGGCAAGCATGTACTGGTCCGTACGGACAGCACTGCGGCCGTTGCGTACATCAACCGTCAGGGTGGTCTACGCTCCCGTTGCATGTTCCAACTCGCCCGCCACCTCCTCCTTTGGAGTCAGAAGCATCTGAGGTCGCTTCGTGCCATTCACATCCCAGGTGCGCTGAACCAGACAGCCGACGAGCTCTCTCGCCAGTCGACACCTCCGGGGGAGTGGCGACTCCATCCCCAGGCGGTCCAGCTGATATGGGACCTCTTCGGAGCCGCACAGGTAGACCTGTTTGCCTCTCCGGACTCGACCCATTGCCAGTGGTACTATTCCCTGACCGGGGGCACCCTCGGCACGGATGCACTGGCGCACAGCTGGCCCCGGGACCTGCGCAAATATGCGTTTCCCCCAGTGAGCCTTCTTGCACAGACCCTGTGCAAGGTCAGGGAGGACGAGGAGCAGGTCTTGTTAGTTGCGCCCTACTGGCCCAACCGGACCTGGTTCCCAGAACTAACTCTCCTCGCGACAGCCCCTCCTTGGCCGATCCCCCTGAGGAGGGACCTTCTTTCTCAGGGACGGGGCACTCTATGGCACCCGCGTCCAGACCTCTGGAAACTCCATGTCTGGTCCCTGGACGGGACGCGGAGGTTCTAGGTGGTCTACCACAGGCAGTGGTGGACACCATCTCTTCTGCTAGAGCCCCCTCTACGAGGCGCCTCTACGCTTTGAAGTGGAACCTGTTCGTTGAATGGTGTTCTTCCCACCGGGAAGACCCCCGAAGGTGTTCGGTTAGTGTCGTGCTTTCTTTCCTGCAAGATGGGCTGGAGCGAAGGCTGTCTCCCTCCACCCTCAAAGTGTACGTCGCAGCAATAGCGGCGTATCACGACGCAGTCGAAGGTAAGTCCGTAGGAAAGTACGACTTAATCGTCAGGTTCCTCAGAGGTGCGAGGAGGCTAAACCCTCCTCGTCCAAACTCGTTACCCTCTTGGGACTTAGCTCTAGTGCTAAGAGCACTTCAGAGCCCTCCCTTTGAACCTTTGCAGTCTGTGGAGCTTAAAATCCTGTCAATGAAGACAGTGCTTCTGACGGCATTGGCCTCCATCAAGAGGGTAGGGGACCTGCATGCACTTTCGGTCAACGAATCGTGCCTAGAATTCGGGCCGGCCAACTCTCACGTTGTCCTGAGACCCCGGCCTGGATACGTGTCCAAGGTTCCTACCACTCCCTTCCGGGACCAGGTAGTGAACCTGCAAGCGCTGCCTTCGGAGGAGGCAGACCCAGCCCAGGCTTTGTTATGTCCCGTCCGCGCTCTCCGCGCTTACGTCGACCGGACTCAAAGCTTTCGGACCTCAGAGCAACTCTTCGTCTGTTACGGAGGCCAGCAGAAGGGAAAGGCTGTCTCCAAGCAGAGGTTGGCCCACTGGATAGTGGATGCTATAGTCTTGGCTTACCAGTCCCAAGACGTGCCTTGCCCGTTCGGGTTGCGAGCACACTCAACAAGGAGTGTTGCTTTTTCCTGGGCGCTGGCTCAAGGCGCCTCGCTGACAGATATATGTAGAGCTGCGGGCTGGGCGACACCTAACACGTTCGCTAGATTCTATAGCCTCCGTGTAGAGCCGGTATCTTCCCGCATCCTCGCCCCCAGTGGCCAGTAGCGCTAAGTGCCCGTTCTAGTGTCGGCTTGCAACGCCACTCCCGCCCTCTGGGCCGGATACGTGTGTTTATTTTCTCCAGTTGTGTTCCCCGGAAACGGCTAACCCTGTCGAGCTCCTCCGTCACCCCTGCGGTGCCAGACGTTGCGGCCGTCTGGCGCCAGGCCTGCACCCGTATGCTTGTGAAACGTGTGTGTAGGCTGGGTTCCATATGTAGCGGTCCCCTCACGGCTACCCCATATGTGTATTCTTCCACGGTACCAGCTACCCTACTCGGCTAGCCCCGTGTCTTTCCCTTGACAGAGCCCGCTCTGTCGTCTCTGGGCGTGTTCTTTCCCCCCTGGGACCAGGCTGGAACCACCCCAGAGACTGCCATATGTTGCACTACCCTGCCAGGTTAGTCCTTATGTGTATTCTGCCACCTAGCCTTCTACTGAAGGACGTGGCTCCGCAGCGTACCATCTCCCGAGACGGGCACGCTTTCCCAGCGTTATCCAATAGTCACACTGAGTGGGTCTTGCAGAAACAGCAGTGACTGACCTCCCTGCTTGGAGCCCTGACTTCCGTACCATCTAAGACGGTCCAGTGCGCTCAAGCAGGGCGCTGGAAGGGCCAGCGCCCTGGCGTTTTGGTAGGGATCCCAATTCGTCGGTCAGTTCCGACGTACGTCGAACGTGACCGACTGAAAGGGAACGTCTCGGTTACGTATGTAACCCTCGTTCCCTGAAGGAGGGAACGGAGACGTACGTCCCGTCGCCAGGTGCTGTGCTTCCGCTAGGGGGCCGAGTCACTAGTTCGGCTCCTCAACAGAAAAAAGCAATGATCAAGCATTCCACTTCCTTATTTATACCCGCGCTGCAGGGCGGTGCGTGGAATGCGTGGATCGCATGCCAATCTCCATTGGCTCGTTTTTAATACACTCGAAGTAGATTGGTCTCTGAGATCAGATCCCAATTCGTCGGTTAGTTCCGACGTACGTCTCCGTTCCCTCCTTCAGGGAACGAGGGTTACATACGTAACCGAGACGTTTCTAAACCTTACATTGGGATTAATGTAGTTAAAAGTTATTTTCATCATCAAAATTACATTTGTAAGACATTTCCTTTTCCTCCACTAGTGATAATAAATCTGAGTAACTTTTGTCTTTTCTTCCTCTGAAGTGACATAAAGAAAGAAGAACTTGTCACCATCATCAGTCCTTTATTTAATTCACTGGAGAACATCAAGGGAAAGACCCTCATGACTCTGAGAGATGTCATGACAGGAAAAATGCGGCTGCAGGTAAATTTATTAGATTGTTTGATATCTGTGTGCCATTTGGCTTTTTTAAAGCTACAATTTTGTTTACCTTGTTATGATACATCTAGGAAAAGAGACCGTTGTTGTGAATCCAATGTAATTTGGGTATTTCATTTTTTTTATATATGAATATAAATATGTTTAACATTTTAATTGTATACAAACTAAGTCTCAAAGTTCACCATTTGTTCATGTTGTCTGAATGTTTTATAATGGCAAATGTTGTTAGAATTTCAATACATTTTGTTGTATTTTTCAATACATTTTTTTTAAGGACTTGTCAGCCGACCCCACCCCAGATTGACCGAGGATTCAGCTGATTAATGGCGATTTGTCAAGTCAAGTCAAGTCAACTTTATTTATATAGCGCTTTTAACAATGTAGATTGTTTCAAAGCAGCTTTACAATGTTAAACAGGAAAATAATGCAGCATAATTTTATTCAGCTGTATAGCCATTCTGAAAAAAAAAAACGCTGATGTCATCAGTTCATTTCAATTATCATACAGTGACAGTGTGGGCTTTAGATCAATAATTCGATCAGTAATTTAGTTTAAATGGTTAATTTAGTTCATTAATTAGATTTATTTCAATGTTTAGTTGAAAAATTGAGTGTCCCCAACTGAGCATGCCAAGCCAGAGGCAACAGTGGCAAGGAAACCAAAACCCCATTAGGTGACCTAATGGAGAAAAATAAACCTTGGGAGAAACCAGGCTCAGTCGGGTGCCAGTTCTCCTCTGGCCAATTAACAAACAGCGTATTATTATTATTATTTTGGCAGCTTTACAGCTCAGAGGTCATAATAGATCAGAATATTCGAGGGACCGGGGGCAACATGCTGGAGACGGGTTTATTGAGGATGATGTTGATTAAATAATTATTAAAGTGCAATATTCGAATGATCGGAGGCAACACGCTGGAGACGGGTTTATTGAGGATGATGTTGATTAAATAATTATTAAAGTGCAATATTCGAATGATCGGAGGCAACACGCTGGAGACGGGTTTATTGAGGATGACATATCGATTTAAGTATTATTTAATTGTAATATTCGAACAATCTGAGTCAACACGCCGGAGATGGGTTTATTGAGATGCCGTGTCGATGAGGCAGTTGCAGGGGGAGTCTAATCACGGTCTCTGCAGACACTTCGGTGTCCTGTGTTGGTCTTCTCTGGGCGCAGGTCCACCATCTGAACTGGATACGGCCCGGATCCGGCTGACTGCAGTAAACCTCGGGATAGAACAGAGAGACTATCATTAGCGTAGATGCCATTCTTCTGATGATGTAACGAGTACATCAGGTGTTATGGGAAGTGTTCCCGGTTCTGGCTGACCTAGTTAATGCAGCCTAACAATCATTTCATTGAAAAAGTGTTTTATGTGTATGCCACAGTAAAGAGATGTGTTTTTAGTCTAGATTTAAACTGACAGAGTGTGTCTGCTTCCCGAACAATGTTAGGAAGACTGTTCCAGAGTTTTGGAGCTAA
The DNA here is from genome assembly GCF_949357685.1 of Gobio gobio. Classification (NCBI taxonomy): domain Eukaryota; kingdom Metazoa; phylum Chordata; class Actinopteri; order Cypriniformes; family Gobionidae; genus Gobio; species Gobio gobio. The sequence goes on from NC_137097.1 coordinate 4,306,032, forward strand.
ATAGGAAAAGGATCGACCGCCTGCAGTTGATTTGGATATTCTCGGTATGATCAACTGGCCAGAATTTTGAGACCGCAGTAGACGTGATGGAGTATAATATGTTAAGAGCTCGCTCAAGTATTGGGGAGCTAAACCATTTAGTGCTTTGTAAGTAATAAGTAAGATTTTAAAATTTATGCGATGTTTAATAGGCAGCCAGTGCAGTGTTGACAGAACTGGGCTAATATGGTCATACTTCCTGGTTCTAGTAAGAACTCGAGCTGCTGCGTTTTGGACCAGCTGGAGTTTATTTATTAAGCGAGCAGGGCAACCACCCAGTAGAGCATTACAATAATCTAACCTTGAGGTCATGAACGCATGAACTAACTGTTCAGCATTTTGCATTGAGAGCATGTGCCGTAATTTAGATATATTTTTAAGATGGTAGAAAGCAGTTTTACAGATGCTAGAAACGTGGCTTTCAAACGAAAGATTGGTATCAAAGAGCACACCCAGGTTCCTCACTGACGACGAGGACTTGACAGAACAGCCATCAAGTGTTAGACAGTATTCTAGGTTACTACTTGTGGAGCTTTTTTGTCCAATAATTAAAAATTCAGTTTTTTCTGAATTGAGTTGCAGGAAATTACCAGTCATCCAATGTTTTATATCAGCTATGCATTCCGTTAATCTTGTGAATTGGTAAGTTTCTTCAGGGCGTGAAGAAATATAGAGCTGAGTATCGTCAGCATAACAATGAAAACTAACGCCATGCTTCCTAATGATATCTCCCAGTGGTAGCATGTACAGGGTGAAGAGTAGCGGTCCTAGCACCGAGCCTTGTGGTACTCCATACTGAACTTGCGATCGGTGTGACATATCTTCATTTACTACTACAAACTGATAACGGTCGCATAGGTATGATTTAAACCATGATAAAGCAGTTCCACTAATACCTACATTATTTTCGAGTCTATTCAAAAGAATGTTATGGTCGATAGTATCAAATGCAGCGCTAAGATCGAGTAACACTAATAGAGAGATACAGCCACGATCGGATTATAAGAGTAAATCATTTGTAACTCTGATGAGAGCAGTCTCAGTGCTATGATACGGTCTAAATCCTGACTGGAAATCCTCACAGATACCATTTCTTTCTAAAAAGGAACATAATTGTGAAGACACTGCCTTTTCAAGTATTTTTGACAGGAAGGGTAGATTTGAGATTGGTCTATAATTGACTAATTCTGTAGGATCAAGTTGTGTTTTTTTAATAAGTGGTTTAATAATAGCCAACTTAAAAGTTTTCGGTACATATCCTAATGACAAAGATGAATTAATTATATTAAGAAGAGGATCTATGACCTCTGGTAGCATCTCTTTTAATAGCCTAGTCGGTATAGGGTCGAGCATACATGTTGTCGATTTTGATGATTTAACGAGTTTAGCCAATTCTTCTTCTCCTATAGCAGTGAATGAGTGTAATTTTTCCTCAGTGACACTACAATGCTCTGTCTGATGTGATACTGTAGTAGACGGCTGCATGGTTAAATTTTTTTTCCTAATATTATCAATCTTATATGTGAAGAAGTTCATAAAGTCATTACTGCTGTGCTGTTTACAATCATCAGAAGTTGAAGCTTTATTTTTGGTTAATTTAACTACTGTATCGAATAAATACCTTGGGTTGTGTTTGTTTTCTTCCAAGAGAGTTGAGAAATAAGCAGATCTAGCAGTTTTTACGGCCTTTCTGTATGTGATCATGTGCTCTTTCCACGAATTACGAAATACCTCTAATTTTGTTTTCTTCCAGCTGCGCTCCATTTTTCTGGCTGCTGTTTTAAGGGCCCGGGTGTGCTCGTTGTACCACGGCGTTGGACTATCTTCTTTAATCTTCTTTAAGCGCAGAGGAGCAACTGTGTCTAAAGTACTGGAAAAGAGAGAGTCAATAGTTTCTGTTGCAACATCGAGTTCTTCTATACTATCTGGGATGCTGAGCAGATGATACTGATGAGGAAGATTATTTAAAAAGCAATCTTTAGTAGCGGCAGTGATTGTCCTGCCATTTTTGAAGCGAGGGGGCGGCTTTGCAACCTTAGCTAAATTAAGTATACATGATACTAAGTAATGATCTGAGATGTCATCGCTCTGCTGCAGAATTTCAACGGTATCAACATTTATTCCATGTGACAATATTAGGTCTAAAGTATGATTATGGCGATGAGTGGCTCCTGACACGTGTTGCCTAACTCCAATAGAGTTTAGTGTGTCTTTAAATGCTAATCCCAATACGTCTTTTCCGTTGTCTACATGGATATTAAAATCACCAACAATTAGTACTTTATCTACGGCCAGTACTAACTCTGATAGAAAATCAGCAAATTCTTTGATAAAGTCTGTATTATGCCCCGGTGGCCTGTATACAGTAGCTAACACAAATGTTAAACGGGTTTTATCATGTACACTACATAGCGTTACATAAAGCACCAAAACTTCGAAGGAATTATATTTGAAACTAGACTTCTGAGTAATACTGAAGATATTATTATAAATTACAGCAACCCCTCCCCCTTTACCTTTCAGACGCGGCTCATGTTTATAACAATAATCTTAGGGGGTGGACTCATTTAAAGTAATGTAGTCGTCAGGTTTTAGCCAGGTTTCTGTCAAACAGAGTACATCTAGATTATTATCTGTAATAATATCATTAACAATAAGCGCTTTTGGGGAAAGGGATCTAATATTCAGCAACCCAAGCTTAATACATTTTTCATCTGTATTATATCTTTTGTTTATTTGTTGGACATCAATTAAATTTTTACTGTTGAATGGTTTTAATGTTTTTTTGTATTTACTAATTCGGGGAACAGACACAGTCTCTATATGATAATATCTAGGTGAAAGAGTCTCTATGTGCTGGGATTTATGGAGGATTTGGTGGAGGATTGTTCTTCTCCTGCTACACTGCATGGAGCACTGCTGCACTATCACTTCTGGTATGGAATGGATTCATTAACCTTTTGTGATATGTGAGGTGTTTTGATTTTACTTAATTTAATTAAAGGAACACTCCACCGTTTTTAGAAATAGGGCTTATTCAACATCTTTCCTACATTTAGATATGTGGGCAAATGCATTTTTGTCTCAGTGCATGCATTGTTTTAGTTTGGCAGGGTCGCTGCTAGCTTAGCTTAGCATAATGAATGGAATCCTATGTTGCCAGGTAGCATGTCCCGAGTAAAAGTGATCAAAAAAAAAAAACCCACCTAATTACTTCTTGTGGCCTGCGTATACACAACGAGTACAAATAGCGATGCAGTTTTTTCCAGTTCACTTTATCACACCGGAAAAATCCTCCTCATGTCCTCCGGCTGTTGAGCGATCGCAACCTCCTCCTCTTGTCATTCTATTTCCAAAGCACGCAGGCGTAGCTCCTCTTCTGAAAACTCAAGCTATGGTTCTGGATCTTGACTTTCTAAGTAACCCTATTCGTCTCTAACAAAATCAGCCATGTTCATCGCCATTCATGTACTGTATGAAAAATAGCCACCTACTATTCACGCCGGTATGTTGACGGAAGTTTGGGTATTTCATGTGTTGTGTGATATCTCTGCGCCCAAGTAGCAGTGCTTCACCTGTGCTTCCCCATAATATAGTCCAAAGTCAATATCTGCCTAGGAAATCGCCTAGTCTTAATCTGCATCGCTCTTTGTACTCGTTGTGAATATGCAGGCCACAAGAAGTAATTAGGTTGGGGTTTTTTTTTATCACGTTTACTCAGGACATGCTACCTGGCAACATAGGATTCCATTCATTATGCTAAGCTAAGCCAGCGGCGACCCTGCCAAACTAAAACAATGCATGCACTGAGACAAAAATGCATTTGCCCACATATCTAAATGTAGGAAATACCTAAGCCCTATTTCTAAAAACGGTGGAGTGTTCCTTTAAATGTACTTACTTAATTAGATTTTACACAATTAACATAATACAATGTGTAGTTAGGATTTTGAAATAAGTGTAATAGTTCTACATATCAGAAATGTACAGAGCCACATATATTATCAGAAAATAGAGCTACTGATTAATTGTTAAATAATTGTGATCTCGCTTCAAACATTTTTTCCGAAATGACAACGATTCGTTGTACAGCTAACATTCATATCTGCGTTGTCACTGCCAGTAGAAATAAAGTAAATAAAGTGATCAGGTTGATGTGTGCGTTTATGTCACAAGCGTGTAACGTTACCGAACTGTTTCCGAATGCAATCTTTAACAGTTCACAGTCGGCTTGTTTTAAGCGCAGAACACACTTCAATCCGAGTTCCCACACGAACATATTAAGTATTCAGTCCATTTTACCACGAAATTCAAACGATAAATGCCATTTTGACGCTCTATGTGGTGTGACTGATCACTGACCAATAAACATGAATGCCCATCTTGTCATATAACGTTAGCATCACATTTACCTCAGGCAGTCATTCAGTGTCCACAGAATTTAATTCACTAGAGAAATCAACTCTTTCAATAAATATATACTATACACTATATTAGCCTATATATTCATTATATTCTACTTAACCTGTTAATGATATCTTGATTATTTCAAGCATGTTAAATAAACCTGTCATGAAAATGACAGACACTGTGTATAAATTATTATATTTCAACAATGAATTGGATAAAAAACAATTTTATAGTTAGATTTAGAAGTTAATGCAAAAACTGCCTTATGTGAAGTTTGCATGTTTGCATACAATGTGTTATTTGAGTGTTGATTATTATACCTAAAAATAAATAGCAAATGAATTTAGGCTAATAGTTTGGGCTCTGTTGTTCAACTTTAATATTATTGTGCAAGTAAGGGCTCCCTATATAATTTACAGAAATGTCTTCAATAAACTTTTAGATATAATTGCATTCATTCAAGGACAGACACTTTTTCTTCTTCAGTAAACCACTGTTAAATATAAAAATAAATAAAAAGCAATTTTGTAAAACTGCTGTACCGAACTCGTACCGAACCGTGATTTCTAAACCAAGGTACTGAACCGTCAGTTTTGTGTACCGTTACACCCCTACTGTCAGTCTTTTATTTTTTATTTGTGTCATGCGTCACAACACTTCCCTGAGTTGCAGGCGTTTCTTTGTTGTAAATAAAATTATTTTTAAAATATTAAATGTCATTCTCTTTAAGTCACGCTCAGAAATGTGTAATTTGCATATTAAAATCACACAAAAAAAATTATTCACGCACCCACCACCCCCCACCCCCCACTGTCACCTTTTTTACTCTGAGGAGTTTGCAGGTCTGCATACTAACCATCCTTTTTTGTTTTAAAATGCCAACTTAATATCCAGGTCTTTTTAACCACACTATTGTTATTTCTGTGTTACAATTATTCAAATGATCACAGAAGTACTGAGATAAAAGTTTATGGTTTAGATATAAACACTGTCTACAGTAGCAAGTAAATCACCTTTTGAAAGGAACTTGACACTTAAAATAAAAATTGTCACATTGTTACACCCGTAGGTGGCGACAAGAGATTTGTTAAAAAAAAGTAATGAAACATGTATTTTAGTGAGTCATTAAATCATTCATTCAAACTAGGGTGTCGATTTAACGCATACATTTTGATTAATTACTTACGGTAACAAATAACGCGTTAAAATTATTAACGCATTTAGCGCACTTGCCCCGTCCCTACTTAGGTCATGAAAAATATGATGCAGGGCAACTGACTGTGTAATGAACCCTATAGAATGCAATTCTATAAAAGGCCTAAGAAAACAGTGAGCCTAAAATGCAAGATATGGGGCAAAAATGTTTCAGTCTCTGGGCGTTTTTACACTGTCCGTGTCAGAGCGCGATGTTCCTGCCGGTGCTGTGTGCGAATACACTGCAGACTCCAAGGTAATCCAAGGTTTATCCAAGGTAAATCATCAACACCATCCCTTACATGTGTTTTATTGAATTAAATACATCATCATCTGATAAAACGTATGCGCAGATTACTTTTCTTGCCCACCCGGGTCTGTGTTGTGTTCACATTTGAGCGAATCGAATGAATGACTCAATGACTTACTCCATTAGACATTTAGTTTATTATTTAGAGTATATTTTCATATTTCCATATGAATAAAAACAAACATTAAAGTTCACCCAAAAATATTTCTATTTGATTACTTTAAATTATATTTTGGGACTAACTTCTCAGGCAAATTTTATGTGCGATTAATTAGATAAAAAAATTTAATTACTTGACAGCCCTAATTCAAACAGTTTTTACATGAAACATTTTAAATCGACTGCAGAAAATAAAATTTATTCAGATTTAGCACAATTTTTAATATTACCCTGATTAAACCAAGCAAAAAAAGTGATATTTTTAATGTTATATTGTATAGCTATATCTAAAAAACAAATTGTTTTGCAGAGGCTCTCAAAAAGACTGCACTGGTGATGTCAAAGATCAACCGGCAAGAAGCTGAGTGGGAACTCTCAAAATGGTTCACTGGGACAAGAGACGGAGGAGGACTGAGGGTGTCTAGAATGCACAAATGACTGTCTACAGTGTAAGCAGTACTGAAAAATGTATAGTGGCTGCTGCTTATAATTGTCCCCACTGTATGTATTTTAGTGTTGTCAAAAGTACCGACTGCGATATCAAGTCGGTACTGAAATGTTAAAAATGCCGCTATGAACGCTGTTGAGCTGTAATTGTAAACACCTCTGACTGGCCATTGTGCTCACACACTCATTGGATGTGTCTGTGATTGGATACAATGATCAACGCACGGGAGCGTTTGAAAGCAGAAAGATGTGTTTGAAAGTGTTTTCAAAGCGGGAGCATTTGAAAGCACAAGCAGGCATCAACCAGCGGACCGGTAGGTTGATAGGCACCTGCATTCAAACACTCCCGTGTGTATCTGTTTAAGCTCTCCGTGAAAAGCATAATTGATTTATATTTATGTTTTTGAAGCGCTGGTCATTGTAGCCAATCACATTTGATGAGCGTGTGAGCACAATGGGCAATCAGAGTTATTTACGATTCTGCTCAACAGCGCTCAAAGCGTCTCATTTTATTAAATTTCAGTACCGACTTGGTATTGCGGTCTGTACTTTTGACAACACTAATTCACTGTATTTCCTGTTCAAATGCCCAAAGCTTTGAGTAAAGACTGTTTAAATACAGGTTCAAAATGTCTATTAACTTTAATTATTACATTTATTTTAGAGATGCTCCGATCAGCATTTTTGGGGCCGATCACCGATTACCGATCACCAAGATCATGATCTGCCGATTGCCGATCACTGCCGATCACAGAATGGCAGGGGAATGGCAATCTTTTATCTATAATCTTGCAGAGTTTGCATCATTTGTAGAAATGAAACTAACTCTAAATTAACTGAGTCAAGATCTTGAAGAACCACCAAGTGTTTATTTTAGAAAATGAGATAACTTAAGGCTACTGTAGGCCATCTTTCCCAAATAAATGTATATAATAAATGTATATAATTATCTCACCTAAATATTTGATCATGCAGTGCATTTTTGTTTTTAAAAACAATTTTTCAGGTAGGTCTAACATTAGTATTGAGGTAAGAAATACTAAAGACATTTAATAAAAAATCAAATGTAAATTAATATTGGTCTTCCCTGAATAAATTAAATTAGATTAATCCTTACACTTAAGGTTGCAAAAGTTAGTCATTCAAGAGCAGCGAGTGTCATAAAGGTTCATCAAATAACACAAGACAAAGAGAAACTCAGAGACAGCAGCAGTTTATTCGACAGCTGTCACTTTAAGAGTGAACACGGTTACAGTTACATGCAGCTGCACAAACGTTCACTCGCGAGTCACGACGGGGTTTACGTGCATACTCGTCAAGACGGTCATTTAGTACATACATTTGTGTGTATCTGACCATTTCAGCGCAATTTGTACTCGCAAGCTTTTTGTGAGATGGTCTGTGTGTGTGTGTGTGTGTGTCTCTTCAGACCGTGCACGCGAGTGCAGTTTGAACACTGGCAAGACTTAAAAATAAATGCAAATGATAAACTTTAGTGACGATGCGACACTGCCTCGATTGTGCAAAGTGGCAAATCCTGTGTCAACTGTGCAGCTCGATTTTAGAGCACATGCGATGCGCTGATGTGAAGCCATTTGAGCATTTTGAAAGGGAGAGAGAGCGCGCGCACGCGGTGATTCACACGCGCTGTTTGTGAATTTACGTCCCACAGAACGTTTTCAAATGACTGCGTAAGTTATTTAATATAGAAATATGAATTGTACCTCACCTTCAGCATTATAAGTATTTTACCCGCGCTGGAAAGAGAATGAGACGGTGTCGCTGCATATCATGCCCTCGCTCTCACAGCAGGTGCGGGTTTATGTGTCGTCAGCGTGCGATCGGTTCATGAGATCAGCTTTTTTGGAGACCGCCGATCAATCATCCCAAAGCGATTATCGACCGATCGAGATCGGTTGCCAATCGATCGGAGCACCCCTAATTTATTTAAACATTAGGTACATACCTTTAAAAAGATACTCTTCAAACAGCTTAAATATTGTCTCCGGAAATGTCAGAATATAGCATAATGTGATTGGTAGTTTCAATAAAATTGAAATTTGAAAAACTTTTAATCTCACTGTGTGCTCTAATGCTTTAAAATGTATTTGTGTGGTGTTGCTACTCATTTAGATGGAACACAGATGATCCTTAATGGGGCCCCATGCGTATGATCCCTAGTTGTGCCCTCCCTAAAACCCTGTGAAATCCTGCTTAAAACCCACATGAACAAGTTGCTGGGGCCAACATGGAACCCGTGGACAAATCCACTTACAGCCCGTATTTCAGCCCATATAGAAACCATTTAGTACCCACATAAAACCTAAAGCTGGGACCGAGATGGGTCTTCTGTATGTTGCCCATTTGGGTCCCAACTAGTGGCAAGTGTCATCTTATATGAAATCTATGTGGGCAAGTAATCTGGGGCCATTATGGAACCCGCGGAAAAATCCCATATTGAGCCCATTTTTCAGCCCATTTAAAACCCACATGGGCCCCACATATAAATGTTGTCTGGGTTAAAGCTGGGAACGAGATGGGTCTTCGGTATGTTGCCCACTTGGGTCCCACTTAGTCGCAAGTGCCATCCTATATGAAATCTATGTGGGCAACTAACATGGGGCCATTATGGAACCCGCGGACAATCCCATATTGAGCCCATTTTTCAGCCCATTTCATACCCACATGGGCCCCACATATAAATGTTGTCTGGGGCATTTCTAAATTCAGTTCATATTTCCAACAAACGAAAATCCAAGCCAAAATAACGAAGTGGTTAAAAAAAACTTTAAGTAACCACCATCACATTCAAACATTTCGCTCATCTCTGTATGTGGCAATGCGTCTCAATAACCTGCGTATGTAAAAGTGGATCATTCTTTACAGATGATGGTGTGTTTGGACAGAAGACGAGACAGAGTTCTTTATTAAACTCCTAAAAACAATAGAATAGCAAATGCCACAATTTATCAAGAGTTTGAAGCAGATAAGAGAGAGAAACACACACACACAGGGGTTAAAGTGGGCCGGAACTGCAACATTCAAATTTCTAGCCACGCCCTAGCAACCAGTTACAGCACCCTAGCAACCATATATCAACATTAAATTGCCATATCTCAGCACGAGAGCATTGTAGAAATACAGAGTTGGGCTCTTTTGTCTCAGACTGGCCAATAGTCTTTAAATATCACCCCATAAACTGTATAGCCACACCCTAGCAACCATTTAGAGCACCCTAGCAACCGTATTGCAACATAAAGAAGCCATATCTCAGCCCCAGAACATTGTACAGTCATGAGGGTGGGCTCTTTTGACTCAGACTGGCCAATAGTCTTACAATATCACCCCATGAACTGTATAGACACATCCTAGCAACCATGTACAGTACCCTAGCAACCGTACAAACACATTAATAAGCCATATCTCAGCCCCAGAACATCCTACAGACATGTTGCTTGTCTTTTTTTGCATCCCAGTAGCATCCGGGTGGCGGATTTTGCCACGGCAAGCACCACTCACATTTTCTTTAGGAAATGTACATTCTAGTGTTGTGATTACTATAAATGAATAACTAAATAGATCCAGCGGTCGCAGCGCAAGAGCAGCTGGATCATCTCACGCACAGCGCTGAGAAACTCGTTCGGCGCTTTCGCCGCTCTATTGAACTGATAACGAGCGCCAGGCAGTCGCTTTATCCGTTTGAAAACAAGCGCAACATCAAGTGTAGAGTAAAGGCTCTGTGGCGAAACTAGCTGACCCAGACTGAAGAGCTCCGCTCCGACCCTGTAAAGTGAAGTGTTGAGGTAAACTATAGGCTACCTACACAACTGTAATCATGGCCGTAGTCCGCTCACCGGTATATTTCCGAGGTGTAGCTATATAATAAATGTTGTAAAATAATTTGAACCAGATTAGGCATAGAATAATGAATGTGTGTGTACATATTGTGAATTAATTTTAGGGCTGGGTATTGTTAGGAATTTGACAATTCGATTCGATTTCGATTCTTGAGGCTTCGATTCGATATTGATTTATTAGCTTCGATATCGATTCAATAATAAGTAAATACACAAGTAATGAAGTACCTAAGTATATTTTTAAATAATGTGTGCAGTATTACCAATGTTTAAGTACAGATTGACCCCAGCATGTTTCCTGTCATGGTTTATTAAGCAGAACAAACCGTACAATATTGTACATGTGTTGAATAAAAACCACAACTGTAACAAACAGGTGCTTTATTAACACCTCTAAAGTGCATGTAGCTGTAAGTAGTAGAAAGTACATTTTTCTTCCTATACATTCAAGTTATAAAGTATATAAATGTAAACAGAAGCACAAAATGTGCATACTCATGAAAGAAAGTGCAACCATAGATATAACATTACAAAGGGCTATTTTGTCAACACAAATAACACTGAACAGCTGATCAGAGAACCTTTGGCTTATTTACTGTGCCTATATGTAGGATACATTAGACATTTCCATCATATAACTCATAACATTTTAGTACAATAACATGTGAACTCTGAAGCATTTGTTATCAAACTAGTGCACATGCAGGTTTTTGTTCAAAAAAAGCAGCTGGTCTACATGTTCAGGCGTTAGTGCACTTCTCTGCGCTGTGACAATGCCACCAGCTGTTGAGAAGACTCTCTCAGCTGGTACACTACTACCAGGAATACAGAGGTATCGCTTAGCTTGGCATGACAAAAGAGGGAATTCCACCTCATGTTCCTTCCACCAGCTGAGTGGATTTGTGCTGAGTGGTACTGGTTTTACCTCTTTGTACTTCATCACCTCATCTACTTCATCATCTCTTGTTTTTATGGAGTCTGCTTCTGGGGTATATGACTTCCCAAGGAGATCTGCCAATGCACAAGAGTCTCTTTTCTTCTTAGATGGGGGTCCAGAGTCCTCAGCTGGTTCTGCTTCATTGGCCTCTGCATTTATTGGTCCACTCTGTTGAGAAAGCAAAGGAATTGTATTGTAAATAGTTATCACCCTTTTTGAAATAGTGTATATAACAATATACTTAGGTTTAAATTCATAATTGCAGTGTATCATTAATAATAAAAATACATCATGTTTTTATTCACACTATACAGTACTTACTGAGCTTTTTTCAGTTGCCAGTGTCTTAGTGTTATCAGTGAGTTGGGCGAAGACTTCCTCACGCTCATCATCAGTCAAAAAAGGCAGGGCCTTAAAGCGTTGGTCCAGGGCAGAAGCTAAGTAGAGTTGTTCCTTTAAGCCTGTGTACCTTAAAATAAATATAATACATTTCTATTACAAAAAAATATAAAAATTAGTGAATTAAATTAGTATAATACAAAACAACTGTCTTAGAATTAAGTGTCATAATGATAATAAATACCTTTTCTGGAGATCCTGATGCACAGCAGATTTCATCTCCTTCACCATCACAGGATCACTCGGGGTCGGATGCATCTCTTCCAGAAGTCTTGCTCTCAGAGGGGCGATGACAGAGAGAGTTGGGGTTCCTTCTTGAGATATGACTAAGGTGGCTTTCTTCAGTGGCTTCAGAGCCAGTGCAACAGCCTCTGCTGCTGTTATGTCTGCCTCTGTAAGGGAGCTCAGCTCTTTCTCTTGTTTTCTTATCTCAGGGGCAAGTAGTGCAGCAGAGATAGCAGCTTGCTGTTCTAAAAATCTTTCCAAAATGTCAAATGCACTATTCCAACGCGTTGGTACGTCGGTCACTAACTTGTGCTGTGGCAGGTCCAGCAGTTTCTGTTTTTTTTTTAGTTCGTGGCTGGCTATGGTGCTCCGGTGGAAAAATGCGGAGATCCGCCTCAGTCTGCCTAGAAGCCTTGATACTGCAGGTATCTTGAGAGCAGCCTGTGATGCCAAGTTTAGGACATGTGCAAAACAGCCAATGAGCAATGTCTCTGTCAGTCCAACTGCTCGTAGCATGTTAGCTGCGTTATCTGTTACAATTGCTGGCACTTTGTCATTCAAGCCCCATTCATTCATTGCCTCTGTGAGCAATTTAGCAATATTGTTCCCTGTGTGGCTTTCAAAGAGCGCTCTGGTCTGCAGGGTGTTTGACACAAGGACCCAATCATTTGAAATAAAATGAGATGTGATGGTTACGTACGGGTCGGTTGCTCTGGAGGTCCAGCCATCACAGGTAAGCGCCACTTTTTCCGCCGACATTAAGGACTCCAAAACCTCCGTCTTAACCTCCATGTAAAGCTTTGGCATGGTCACTTCTGTGATGTGTTTACGCGTAGGTATGGCGTACCGTGGTTCAAGTGTGTTGACCATGTATTTAAAGCCCACGTTTTCAACAACACTATATGGCCGTAAGTCTTTACAGATGTAGACGGCCACGGCTGCTGTTATCTTCTGTGCACGAACGGAGCCTGAAGGAAATTTGCAGTGAAAGGCTTTGTCGAGTTGTGTCTGTTTAGAATCATCCGGCTTAGCCACGCTGGATTGTTTTTGTTGCATTAAATCTGCATGGTGTCGAGCTAGGTGGTTGCACAAGTTAGTTGTGTTGTTACAATATTTAAGAACAGTGTGGCAATGCTTACAGACCACTTTGGTTTTATCCACCTCTTCATTTGTTCCCGGCTTACAGTGAAATCCAAAATGAGCCCAAATGTCGGCTTTTAACGTTGCCGGTGCAGGCTTGAACAGAGCGCAGCTGCTGTCTGCCATCTTGCCGTTTTTGTAAAGCGCGTCTTGTACAACGCTGAACCGCACTGAACGCTCTCACTAGAGTGTTACCCACAGCGCCGCCACTGGCCGGTGGGCTGAATCGATTCATAGGATTTGATGAATCGATATTGAATTGAGAAACAAATAATTGCAATGCATTGATGAATCGATATTTTTACCCAGCCCTAATTAATTTATTAAATGTATTTACCTAGCATTCGTAGCCTTCAGTGAATTAATAAAATATAGGCTTAAATATCAGTTGACCCTATGTTTATTTTCTTCACTGAGGCGAAAATGAAGAGACCAGTCAGAGCTCAGATTTAGGATGGGAAGAGACAGGACAAGAGAAGGCGACTGAGAGAAAAATAAAGGGTGAGGGAAATGAGAGAGTGATGAAATGAGGAGAGAACAGGTGTGACAAGATAAAAGCTATTTATAATTTTTTTTTTTAGCATTCAAACACATTAAAATGCACATATGTAAATCAGAGAAATAAAAATGTTCTTGGGGGACCATGCCCCCCAAACTCCCTAAATAGCTCGAATTTGAGACATCACCGGTTTTAAAAATCCTTAAGGCAGTTTTATACTCAAAAGTTGTTGCTGTTTCTGGAAACATGTTTGCTTTGACCTCATATCTGGAGTTAATTAATTTATGATGTTAATGTGTTGCAGCTTGGAATATTTATAGGCCTACTTAATATTAAAATTGAATATGCAGACATTATATACTCAGTCTATCTCTGTGCTTTGACGAGTTAGTGAAAAAAATGAAATTCTGTGGTAGAAAACGTTGTGGCACCAAGATCAGCTAATATGGGGCCCTTGGGTTTGTTATTGCCTCAGGGCCTACAGCAAACATTTTGATTGTGCATTTTGACATTGAGACTGCAATAGGTCTATTTAGGCTGTGATTTATTTCTATTGTAGTTGTGTCTTCAGCCATTTTGGTGTGTTAAATGTTAAGAATTTTTATACTTCCCCTTTTTATGTTCGAATTTACAATGTGAAAAACAAGGTTGTGTTCCATATTATTAGTATCATCATCATATCAGTGTAGATGTAGATGGACCAAAATAAAACCATTAAAATATAAAGTAAATAAGTATTGTGATACTTGGTGCCAGTGACACTCTTGTCCCAAAAAGTATTGCTATACCATGATGCTCAAAATGTCCCACGGTGAGTCATTTTTCCCTGTTGCACCTACACAAAATTGAGGGTTCCCCCACCTGCCAAATCCCACTTTAACCAATGCACACACACACACACACCTCATATGTGCCGCTCAAGTATAAGGTGCTTTCCTTGCCATCAATGCTTAGATAACACACACACACACACACACACACACATCTCCTTCCATTAATAATAATGGTGTGCGGTGGCTGGGATATACATAAACCTAACAACCTTCGAGCATAATTTTTGGAATGACTTATCACGAGAGGAAAACATTAGTTTTAGTCGCATAACATCAGTTCATGAAAACGCCATCATTTCGCAATAGTTTTTTATCGACCATTAGAAAATATTTTTTTATTTCTTTATAAATCTGTAATGGCGGCTGCTGCCTGTTACAGGGGCAACAGGCATGGGTATGGATGAAGCAATTGCACTAACTAACAATAGATTTTCCATTGCAGTTCATTATGCGTGGCTTAGAGGGTTTTGTTTTGTTCCCATAATAACCTCTGCAGATGTGACCATGGAGGAAGAGGATGAGCATATGATTGTGGAGGATGCCAATGAGTATTTAGCGCAACCTTGGAAGAAGCCTCATACTCCTCTACAAGACACATTGGTAGTTGTTCATGTCTTTACTATCGTTATGCTAAAACATACTGTCCACAGTAGCTTCTATTGTAACATCCATAATTTGCGTCAGCTGAAACGTCCATTTTATCAGGACATGTTGCCTGTCTAAACAGATTATGTAGCAATTTAATTGGCAAAGTCCTTTCTTTTGTCCTTTGCAGCTCAGATACATCCTGGACATGGGCAGCGACATGCCTCACAAGAGCTGATTTTTGGACATTGGCTTTGGGAAGGGAAATGGAGTCTGATGTAAGTAGTACCATTGACATGTAGATATTTTTGAAAACTAAAAAAGTAAAGCAGTGGGTGCAATGTATGTTTTTTTTTTTTTTTTTGACTTTGCGGAAAGAACTTTTCTGTATGTGCTAACTATTTTTATTTATTTATTGCAGATTGGAAATTTATGGAAGCCTGTTTCCGCCACTAAATAAAAAAAAATTAAAAGAGTAATTGCGACTTTTTATCTCAGAATTCTGACTTTATAACTCGCAATTGTGAGAAAAAAAGTCTGAATTCTGAGATAAAGTCGCAATTACTCTTTTTATTTTTTTTATTTAGTGGCGGAAACGTGCTTCCATACATTTCCAATGCGAGTTATAAAGGCATTGATCTGCTGCGACCCGACACATGATGAGTTGTGAACACATTATTGAGTATTTTAGCTGTAGTTTTAGCTGCTAATGATGGAATGATTGTCTTATTATCTGAACGTTATTAATATCTCTGAGCAAACGTGCTCTTGAGGGGATTTTAAGCGCAAGCTTTGGCGCAGAAACAACAGAACGGATGTGAGGGGCAACGTTCATTGAACATATTCTGATGTGTTATTATGGAAATATGATCCCCAGAACTGCACCACCCTCAGAATGTGCTGTAATTCACGATGTCCTTAGAGAACGGGTGTGTTCAGTAATGACACGTCCAGTATGATCTGTCGCTACATACACTCACCTGAGGGTGGCGCTGTTCTGGGATCATATTTCATTAATAATCAGATAATACTGTAATGCAAGATTTCGTTTGAGAATGAATTTTATTGACCTCCATGTGCTCGGTTTTGATCATAAAATTAGTTTTGATTTTCTTGGTTTTCTCAAAAAAAGAAATAGTACAAAAAATTTAGAAAAAATGCTCTTCTTAAGTCATTTGTGTCTTGTTTCTAGTCTAAATAAGTACAATTTTCAACTAAATAAGAAGAGCATTTTTTTCAGTGTAGTCAAATCTTTTGATAATTTAAAATATAATAGGCCTTTGTTGACTACATTCTAAAGAAATGATTCTGGAGTTTTGTTTGGTAGAAAGTGAATTTTTTTGTTTGGTAGAAAGTGATTTTTTTGTTTTGTAGAAAGTGAATTGCAGTGAATTTAAGTGAATTGTGAATTGTATCTTAATTTATTATACATTTTTTTTTAGCATGAGACTACTTTCAAAAACAGAAAAATAGTAAATTTTTGTCATTTTTGTCTTGTTTCTAGTCTAAATATTTAAACATTCTTAAATCAAGATGCATTTACTAGATAAGTACAATTTCAACTAAATAAGAAGAGCATTTTTTTTTGCTCTCTCACACACCTGAAGCTCATTCATTATGTAGGTCATTATGCAGGTCTTTTGTCTCTCAGGTGTGATACCATTATTATTCATTATTATAATTATCGTTCACGCCTCCTCGCATACTGCCATTAAATCAGTGTATTGTTTTATGTGAATGTGTAGGCTCAACGATTCTCACATCAGTTTGTAGCAAAAACTAGGCAAATACACCCATTAGTTAAAAGTCTTGTATATGCCTTAATTTTAAAACAATTTTGTTTTTTCAAAAACCACACAAACATCATTCTCTCAAAAATACAAGCATATACATACATGTTGCTCAAATATTATGGTAGCCCAGTCTGTGTTGAATACAGTGTAATGAATCTTTTGCCATTAATGTGTTTATAAGCAACTAAAAAAAACACAAATATCAGAACATGTAAAAACTTCTAAAGAGCCCCAAAACTGCTCAGAATCCTAGGGGTTAAATAGGAATATTCGAAAGATCGGAGTCATCACGCCAGAGACGGGTTTATTGAGGATGCCGTGCCGATGAGGCAATTATTAGATAGGAATATTCGAAAGATCAGAGTCATCATGCCGGAGACGGGATTATTGAGGATTGCGTGTTGATTAAACAATTATTAAATTCCAATATTCAAAGGTCGGAGTCATCATGCTGGAGACGGGTTTATTGAGGATGCCGTGCCACTGAGGCAATTATTGGATAGGAATATTCGAAAGATCGGAGTCACCACGCCGGAGACAGGTTTATTGAGGATGCCATGCAGATGAGGCAATTATTAGATAGTAATATTTGAAAGATCAGAGTCATCAAGCCGGAGACGGGTTTATTGAGGATGTCGATTAGTGTCGGTGAGGCAACCGGGGAGAGACAATGCAGACTATGAATGGCTACTCTTTAGTGTGAATTCTCATGTGGTAATTAAGGGTCAATTTACATCTCAAACTCTTTCAAAATTGATCACATGTAGATGGCTTTTCTCTAGAGTGAATATTCATGTGTCCCCTAAGGTTTACTTCCCGTGTGAAGCCATTCCCACACACAGTGCAGGTGTAAGGCTTCTCTCCAGTGTGAACTCCCATGTGACTGTCAAGGCTTCTTTTTTCACTGAAACTCTTTCCACACTGTTGGCAGATGTAAGTCTTCTCTCCAGAGTGAACTCTCATGTGACTGTCAAGGTTTCCTTTATGTTTGAAACTCTTTAGCCAAAAGCTGGCCTTGTTTTATGTCACATGCTTCCCGCACAGCGTCTCTGCAGCATTCAGCGAGATGGCGGAGACAGGCGGCAGTGGAGTAAGCTCGAGAAAGAAAAAAGCGGAAGATAAAACTAATTGAACAAAGTCATCCAAGGTGTGGGAGCACTTTACTCTGAGCCTTCAAAAAAAAAGAGTAAACTCTGCGCTACTGAACTGGCACGGGAGATCTCATACCCCTTTTCCACCAAGGCAGTGCTAGAGCTAGTTCGGAGCCAGAGCCTAATGTGCATCTAGAAATAGTGGAGAGGAAACCGAGTGAGCTGATGCAGGAAAGGGACGTGATCCAAGTGCCCAAGACCTCATAATTGTTTATTTTAAGCTTCAAGTGAATGCATTAGCGTCAGAGGCGTAAAGTACTTGAGTAATTTTACTTGATTACTGAGTATTATTTTTGGGGATTTTTACTTTACTTAAGTACAATTAAAAATCAATACTTTTACTTTTTCTTAATTACATTTTTTAAGAAAATAATCTTTTTACTTTTAAGAAAAAAGTACTTTTTACTCCTTACAATTTTATTTACAGTCAAAAAGTGCTTCTTTTTTGGAGATCACTTCATTCGATTTTCCCTTGCTATTACCAAACCAATTGAATTGCGCTGATGCACAGTTTCATTTAAATGTTTAATTTAAATGTATTTATTCTGCCAATGAGATTCATTTTCACATTCCATGAAATTGGTCAGACATGCTAATTGGTCCTTTGGAAGTGACGTCATGTCGCATCAATTACCACAATGCACTGCACCTTGACCTGGGCTGCATTTCCCAAAACCATTGTAAGCCTAAATTGATCGTAGAGGCCATTGGTGGCAATTGTTCTACGATCAACTTAAGCTTACGATAGTTTTGGGAAATGCAGCCCTGGAAATTAGAGTGAGAGGCTTTTCAGCCCCAAAAGACGCTTGACAATCACAATTTTGAAAATCAGCTTCTACTTAAAGGGATAGTTCACCCAAAAATGAAAATGTGATGTTTATCTGCTTACATGTAGGTGTGTTTGTTTCTTCAGTAGAACACAAATGAAGATGTTTAACTCAACTTTTGCAGTCTGTCAGTCGTATAATGCATGTGAATGGTACATGACTACTAGCATCATCTATGAGAGTAAAAAAAACCTGCACAGACAAATCCATATTAAACCCCGCAGCTCGTGACGACACATTGATGTCCCAAGACATGAAACGATCGGTTTGTGCGAGAAACCGAACAGTATTTATATAATATTCTTACCTCAAAAACGATCAATGTCCGACACCCGTTCAGCGCGCCATCACTTCCTGTAAGTGTTGGTCAATGTACATAATAATAATAATAATAATAATAATAATAATAATAATTTGTTATATTTATATAGTGCTTTTTTGGGTACTCAAATCGCTTTACATATAGAAGGGGGAAATCTCAACCAATGTGCAGCTCCACCTGATGATGCGACAGCAGCCATATAATGCCTATAATTTACCTTTTATTTTTCTCTCAAAAACATAAATAAATGTAAAAATTATATATATATATATATATATATATATATATATATATATTAGGGGTGTAACGGTACACAAAACTGACGGTTCGGTACATACCTCGGTTTTGAAGTCACGGTTCGGTACGGATTCGGTACAGCAGTTTTACACAGTTGCTTTTTATTAATTTTTATTCAACAGTGGTTAAATGAGAAAAAAAAATGTGTCTGTCCTTAAATTAATTCAGTTAGAACTAAAAGTTTCTTAAAGATAATGCTGTAAACTATATAGGGAGCCCTTACTTACATATTGCAATGAAAGATTAACAACAGAGCCCAAACTATTAGCCTAAATTCAGTTGCTATTTATTTTTAGGTATAATAATCAACAACACTCATAAGCTTCACATTAGGCAGTTTTTGCATTAACTTCTAAATCTAATTATAATAATTTTTTTCTCCAATTTGTTGTTGAAATATAATCATTTAGTGGCTGTAATTTTCATGACAGGTTTATTTAAACATACATTAAATAAACAAGACATCACTAACAGGCTAAGTAGTAAATAATGAATATATAGGCTAATATAGTGCATGTATTCAGTGAAAGAGTTAATCTCTCTAGTCTAGTGAACTCACAGCTGTGGACACTGAATGACTTCTGAGGTAAACGTGATTCTACACGACATTGTTTACATCTGTTTTATTGTCTTTCCGCGGTTGAAACACCGATGGAGCGATTACACAACATATGATACGTTTCAGCAAGTTGTAATGTATCCTCAACATACCTTAAGATATTAATTTATATTTATTCTTTCTCAAGCGGCAGCGCGCGGCGCGCCAGTGATTGCAATCATCTCTTCCTGATCGCGTTCACTCGCGCGCCGCTTGAAGTTGAACTGATACGCGTCTAGCAAGGTTAGCATTGTTCAGCTAACCTCGAGTTTCTCATGGTTAAATGTAGACCGTTTTATCTACCTCGGGAGTTCACTTCCACCATTATAACGGCAGCCTATATTCCCCCGGATGCTGATGCCAAGCTTGCTATGAAAGAACTTCATGCAGCCATCAGTAAACAACAGACTGATCACCCGGAAGCTGCTTTTATTGTTGCAGGTGACTTTAATCATTCAAACTTAAAGTCAGTGCTACCCAAGTTTCATCAGCATGTTTCCTGCCACACCAGAGGAAACAAAACCTTAGACCATGTTTACACAAACATGGCTGGCGCTTACGTTGCGACACCCCTCCCCCACCTGGGACAGTCAGATCACCTTTCTTTGTTCCTCATCCCCAAATATGCACCCCTCATCAACCGTGTGAAGCCATCAGTGAAGACCATCAAGGTGTGGCCTGTGGGGGTTGATTCCACACTCCAGGAAAGGTTTCTACACACAGACTGGAGTGTGTTTGCTTCTCAAGCCACCAGTGGTGCTCACACAGACATTGACTTCTACACCTCCTCTGTATTGGATCATATCAATACCACCATTGACAGTGTTACAACCCAGAAACAGATCACCACATACCCAAATCAGAAGCCATGGATGAACAGGGAAGTGCGACTCCTGCTGAAGTCACGCAATACTGCCTTCAGATTAGGAGATGCACAAGCCTACAGTACGTCCAGGGCAAACCTGAAGAGGGGAATCAAACAGGCCAAGCACTGCTACAAGCTAAAAATAGAGGGTCACTTTTCCAACTCTGACCCTCGACGCATGTGGCAGGGCATCCAGGCCATCAGTGACTACAAAGCATTAATAGCTAAACTTGGAGACCTGGGCATCAACACTTCAATGTGTAACTGGATTTTGGACTTCCTAACTGACAGACCCCAGAATGTTCGTTCAGGATTCACCTGCTCCACATCCATCACTATTAACACTGGTGTACCACAGGGCTGTGTGCTAAGCCCGTTTCTCTACTCCCTCTTCACCGCCGACTGCAAGCCTGTGTATGGATCTAATTCTATCGTCAAGTTTGCGGACGACACAACGGTGATTGGTCTCATCAGCAACAACGATGAGACTGCCTATAGGGAGGAGATCCAGCACCTGGCCACATGGTGCGCTGAAAATAACCTGTTCCTCAACACCACCAAAACGAAGGAGCTCATCGTGGACTTCAGGAAGGAGTCAAGAGGCACACACGACACCATCCACATCAATGGAATGGCTGTTGAACGTGTCTCCAGTTTCAAGTTCCTGGGGATCCACATCTCGGCTGACATGTCGTGGACGACCAACACCTCCAGCCTGGTCAAGAAGGCTCACCAGTGCCTCTTCTTCCTGAGGACACTGAGGAAGAATCAGCTCTCCTCGGCTATCCTGGTGAACTTCTATCGCTGCGCAATAGAAAGCATCCTGACCAACTGTGTGGCAGTATGGTATGGGAGCTGCTCTGTTGCGGAGCGCAAGGCACTGCAGCGGGTGGTGAAAACTGCCCAGCGCATCACAGGGACTCCACTACATGCCATCGAGCACATCCAGAGGAAACGCTGTCTGCATCGAGCTCGCAGCATCCTCAAGGACTCCTCTCACCCAGCCCACAGACTGTTTTCTCTCCTGCCCTCCGGCAGGCGTTTCAGGATCCACCGGACCAGGACCAGCAGACTAAAGAACAGTTTTTTCCCCAGAGCTGTCTCTTTACTGAACTCAAACCCCCGCTGATCCACTTCCCTCACATACTGATAACTCTCCTACCTCACATCCGCCTTCACTCTGTTATTTGCACTACTGACTGTTTATTACAGTCACAACTGTTTACTTATTCATTTTGCACTACCATACCTTAACTGTATTATGCTCATTTGCACTGCCGACTGTTATTTACAGTACCAACTGTTTACATTTGCATTTTGCACCGTACTTCTAACTGTAATATGCAATCACTTTTCACCGCACTTTTACACTTTTTTCGGATAGCTTCTGTCCATAATTTATTGCACTACCTTAATCCACTGCCATATTCCTCATTTTAGCCTAACATATCATTGTATACCTCTATCTGTAAAATTCTGTTTATAGTAATAGCCATCTGTATATTATATTATATTCATAGTACATATCCACCTGTAAATTCTGTTTATAGTATTAACCATCTGTATATTATTCACTGTACATATTCACCTGTAAATTCTGTTTATAGTAATAACCATCTCTCTATTTATAGATATATTTATATATACTCAGTACATATCCATGTCCTGCACTTATGCAAACGTTGTATATCCTGCACTTGCTGCTATTGCACTTCTGGTTAGACCTAAACTGCATTTCGTTGCCTTGTACTTGTACTTGTGTAATGACAATAAAGTTGAATCTAATCTAAAAAATCTATCAGTCACGTCATATTATAGAGCGTTAAAACTGCATTTATCGTTTGAATTTCGTGATAAAATGGACTGAATACTCAATATGTTCGTGTGGGAACTCGGATTGAAGTGTATTCCGCGCTTTAAACAAGCCGACTGTAAACTGTTAAAGATTGCATTCATAACCGTTCGGTACACGCACACACCGAACCGAGAGCCCTGTACCGAAACGGTTCAATGCGAATACGTGTACCGTTACACCCCTAATATATATATATATATTAGGGGTGCCACAATTCTCAATATAATATTGAACCGTTCGGTACGGCATTCACGGTTCAATACGTGCTTGTGAATTGCGTTTTTTTCGGTTTCACATTTAATTAATTATTTTCATAATTTGCCTATCATTCTATAATTTGCCTCCATCCCAATACTGAACAACGCGACACACATTCACATCACACGTTAGTGGTAGTTATACTCACGGAACTCTATAGATATTCACAATCAAGAAAGTTAATTATTTGCATGCATTTTAAAGCCTTGCCGGCTCAGTCGCGTGCGTGGTTTTAACATGCGCTTCTCCGAGCGCGCGCACTAAACGCCGGTCAAACACGTGATTACTGGACTAAGTAGTCGTCTTACTGCGCTAATACTGTAAAATACACACAAGGTTAACATAAACACAGTCGATTATGTCTAAAGTGAAAGTAAAATTGCAATCGTGTCTGTATATTAGATGCACGCAGGTCTTTAATTGACAGCAGCGCAGCCTAGTGAACACGCGGTCCTTAAAGGGACAGTTCACCTATAAAGGGACAGTTCACCTCTAAAGTTATGTCATTATTTACTCACTCTAATATTGTTCCAAACCTGTATTCATTTCTCGATGACAGAATTTAAATTTTTGAGTGAAATATCCCTTTAATGTTAAAGGGTTAGTTCACCCAAAAATGAAAATTCTGTCATTAATTACTTACCCTCATGTCGTTCGACACCCGTCAGACCTCCGTTCATCTTCGGAACAGAAATGAAGATATTTTAGTTGAAATCTGAGGGCTCTGAAAGGCCTCCATTGGCTCAATGGCACTCTACACTCTCAAGACCCTTAAAAGGTACTAAAGACGTCGTTACAAAGTCCATCTCACTACAGTGGTTCTAAAATAACTTTATGAATCGGCGACAATAGTTTTTGTGCGCAAAAAAACCCTAAATAACGACTTGCATAGTGATGACGATTTGAAAAACAAAGCATCATGAAGCTTCGAAGCGTTATGAATCAGCGAGTCGATTCAGCATTTTGAATCGCCAAATTTCAGCAGTTTGGCGGTTTGACACACGATCCGAATCATGATTCGACTCACTGATTCATAACGCTTCGAAGCTTCATGATGCTTTGTTTTGAAATCGTCATCACTATGTAAGACGTTATTTAGGGCGTCTATTGTCGCCGATTCATAAAGTTATTTTAGAACCACTGTAGTGAGATGGACTTTGTAACGACGTCTTTAGTACCTTTTAAGGGTCTTGGGAGTGTAGAGTACCATTGTGCCAATGGAGGACTTTCAGAGCCATCAGATTTACACAAAAATATCTTAAAGGTCCCGTTTTTCATGTTTTTTTGAAGCTTTGATTGTGTTTACAGTGTGCAATATAACATGTGTTCATGTTTCATGTGTAAAAAAACAGTATTTTTCACACAATTTACTTATCTGTATACCGCTGTTTTCACTGTCCTCAAAACGGCCTGAGAATTTCCTCGTTCTATGAAGTCCCTCCTTCAGAAATACGTAACGAGTTCTGATTGTGCCAGCGGTTCCCGTGTTGTGATTCGACAGCAGCTTAGCGCACGTTACCGGAAAGGTCACGCCTCTTACCATAACGGGGAGATGAACGCGCTCAAAGTACAGCCCCTGAAGGCCAAACAAAGGTTATTTGACTCCGGGATGAAAATAACAGCGTCTGATGGCGACAAACGCAACCGCACCGAACCGAACGCAACACTTCCTCTTCTCCACGTGGGAGCAACAAGACCACGCCCCCTCTTTTGCGTATTCTTGTGGGCGGAGGTTAGTCTGTTCTACTGTTCTACTGACGTAATTAAAGCAGGAAGTACAGGGATGTAGAACAAACCGGCCGTTCGCTGTAAGCTTTGAAAGGGAATTTCTGTCAAATAAAATATCTCGCTTGGCATTGAACTTTGAGCTTTATAATTTTACAGGTATTATTTATGCTCTAACAGCAACATTACACACTAACTAAAGTTTGAAAAATGGGATCACGAAGAACAGGACCTTTAATTTCTGTTCCGAAGATGAACGGAGGTCTTACAGGTGTCGAACGACATGAGGGTAAGTAATTAATGACAGAATTTACATTTTTGGGTGAACTAACCCTTTAATACAACAATAAAAGACAAAGAGAAAATCACTCACTGCTCTTGACTGAAAAACATTAATACAGTAGCTTTAATAAGAGTCAGTGTACATTTTATAGTGAAGTCTATGTAGTGTTTTATTTTTACATTCATTCATTCATTCAATGTCATACTTAAATGCTGCTGTACAGCTCTGAGCTGCCAGTGTAAATCTTTATATATATTTATTTTATATTATCCAATACACTAGGAATGTGTACAAGGGTTTTTTTTTAAGTAAAGTTTTAAGTTTAAGTAAGGTTTTTCAATTCTTTTAAGTAAAATAAAGAAAGAGTTTTGAAATAAAAAAATAGTCTTTTTTCTCTCTAACCTCTTGCTGTTCCTGTCGCCTAAGAATAGAATAACAAAAAAATTGTGACAAGCCATCAGAACCGAACCGTGGTTAAAAACCGAGGTATGTATTGAACCGTGGACTAACTGTATTGTTGCATCTCTATATATATATATATATATATATATATATATAAAGGTGCATCAAAAACACATTTCTTGAATTTTGATATGGCTGGTGTTAAGTGTTCCAAAATATGTAGAAACAACACATGCTAAATATTTTTCACAATCTGGCTCTTGTCAAACTCTCAAACCATTTTTCCTGCTTCTAACACATCAACTTTGAGGACAAAATGTTCACTTGCTGCCTAATATATCCCACCCACTAACAGGAGATGAAGAGATAGTCAGTGTTATATGAATATATATTATTATTGTGTATCGTTTAAGTTTTTAAAGCATTTAATACGTGTTTCCATAGTCGGATAAATTACGCTTTAAGAACGGACACATCCCACCATAACATTGAGTTCACGAAATGCGGAAACTGAAATAAAGCACTGAGTATAAGCTTTGCTTGTTATAATGAGAGGATCTGCGAGCGTGTAGACTTGAAGAAAGACACGTTTACTCCAACCAGCCGGACTGAGGACATTCACAAGACATTCTCCACAAATATCCTTCATTTCTGTAGAGATGCAGATCTGAATAAAGATCAAATGAGTTCAGCTTTGAGAATAAAACCAACCTGTGTGTTCCTCAGTTTCTTCATCTTTCAAACTGAATACATCTCCAATCTTCAGCTCTTCAGTCTCCTCTTTAATAAACTCAATCTTCAGCTCTTCAGTCTCCTCTTTAATAAAGGCCATCTTTATAATAATAGTGTGACTCCAGGAGTTTTTCAGTGTGTTTGTCCTGTTTAAGAGGAGAATAATAACAGAAAGAAAAGAGTGAGTCTCTATCAGCTCTAGTTCAGTATCAGCTCAGTCTCAGTAACACTCAAAACTAGCTCTACAAACTAATAATGAACACTATAGAGAGTTTAATTCTCTCTGCCCTGTACAACTTTGAAGATGATTTCTATCGCTTTAAACACTGTAAACGCTTAAAACACAAACCTTTCTTCAGCAGAATCACAACAGATGCGGGAGCGCGGCGCGGGCTTATGACGTCATACACAAAACAAAATAAAAGTCCCGTTCACACACTCCAGGCTACATTCACAGAAGTGCGCACACACACACACACACACACACACACACACACACACACACACACACACACACACACACACACACACACACACACACACACACACACACACACACACACACACACACACACACACACACATAATACAAGAGATGACAGTAATTCAGAGTTGAATGTATTGGTGAAATACATATTTAAAGATATGTTGTCCAGTCATGTGCTGAAAATATTAGGAAACTAGTAAAGACTGAGAGACTTGTCTAAATTTATATAATATAAAATTATTTATTTATGTATGTGTGTGTGTGTGTGTGTGTGTGTGTGTGTGTGTGTGTGTGTGTGTGTGTGTGTGTGTGTGTGTGTGTGTGTGTGTGAAATGGATAAAAATGTCAGTGTTTTTTTTTTCTCCTGATATTAATAATATATAGCTATAAAGTTACTTTGAGTGTAAAGATGCCTGAAAATAAGTGTACAATGTCTAACCAGAGTAAACAAACTTTGAAGTTAGCTTGATAAAGCTGGACCTGACATTTGGAAAAAGTTAATTTAGGGTTTGAAGTTTACAGTTTTTTACAAACGCTGTGACAATTTTTCAATACTTTAAACAAATTTCCTAAACTCTTAACGCACCAACACACAATTGGCAAACCGGTTCATTTCATCCTCTAAATCACACATTGTCAACTAAACTGCAACACTAGTTTTATGAACAATAGTATTAAAACCCAGGGGGCGCCAGGTTGATGCGATCATGATGGGACCAGTTCAACTGGAGATTTGAAATGACTGATAATAATCAGCAGCAGGTTAACTATGAGAAGGAAACGACATCAACAAACGGTAACATATTCAGCACGGGGTTTCAACGGCTTGTGGAAATACACACACTCAGTTCATTCATGGGGTCACCAAACATGCAGGACTTCATTCACAGCAAACCTCAAAGTCATATAAATAAACATTGATCAATCAATTGACCTTATTTCAAATTACAACTGACCACGCACCCCGAAAGGAGTAAGAGTCCTTTTTATTGTTATAATAATGATTTTGGTTTTAAGTTCACTTGGAATTTATACTATAATGTTGAATGTCTATCATTCATGTTTTAAAAAAATATACATTTCAGAGACATCAGTTGCAGTTTTAGTATCAGCCTTTATAAAAATATGCCATTACAACAAATATTTCAAATATATATAGTTGTTCCTACATTAATTTGGAGAGTAACTGTGAAATTATAACAATTGGACACAACTATAGATGTTTCTCCAGGAGGATGGGCTGTGGTCATGTGCCCTTGTGGAATTGTGTACAGCATAAAATGAGTCCGAGAGACTTTGCAGATATCCTCCTCTCATGGAAACACACACCCAATGTAGTCATCTATGGTTTTACAAGAGGACTGTCCACACACACACACACACACACACACACACACACACACACACACACACACACACACACACACACACACACACACACACACACACACACACACACCAATCTTCGCTATCCTGAGACATTAACCTTCACGCCACACGAAGGTCGTCTAGCTGACCCAACAGACGGCAACATAAAGATGGCAAAGGAGGGAAAGCTGAAGATCTCTGCACTTGATTTTATTGATGTCTACATCTGTCATTATTGTATTGTATTTTTTGCAAAGCATTTACTAATAATCTAATTTTGCATGCCTTCAGAGCTTCGTGGCGCAGTGGATTTGCCATCATTAGCCGCGTGTCCATTACCCTTCAAATTGCACATTGAAAATACGCCCAATGGAAACGCATCAATTTCGCAAAAATTCCCATATATCGCAAAAACGTTTTTTACGCTCGCATGAGGTGGTTTTTCAGTAATTAGAAAAAGGACATTTTCGCAAAACTGCAATGGAAACAGTTTTTCGCATTGACAGGTCAGCTGGTCCGGTCACGCATTGCTCCCACAAATATCATAACTATCTATAGGCCGACTGTAATTAAGACATATATTCAAGAAATGTGTTAAAACAGAAAGACGCTGTAGTTTCACTCAAAGGCCGCGGAAACAGCCCAGTTACGCACGTCAATCCATTCCCGACGAGAATATTTATTAAATATACAGTCATATAGTTGATTAAACATTGATCAAAATTAAAATACAATTTATACAAAACAAAATTAATTTTAAAGAAAGACTTTGTAGAAAACAAAATTCAATGAAGTGCTCAGAATCCATGTCCCCAGACATATGCGTATGTGCCTTACTCATTCTGCTCACTTTTCATAATCAACATATGAAATTAAAAAATTATAATATTTAAACATAGCCTAACTATGAAACTAAATAGACAAAACTACTCACAATAACAAATCACAATACTCCGTCATGTTTAGCCATACAGATAAGCGCAAGATATAATTATAAACAGTAAACTGTCTACTTTTATTTGTGTACACTCACAATAACAGCAAAGGCCGTGGACTCAGGGAACAGATTATTCTGCACTCCAAACGCTGTCTTCATTTCAAAAATATATTTTGTTTATTAAACGCAAAGTTTTTCATTTCAAAAGCATTTCTAAATTCAGTTCATATTTCCGACAAACGAAAATCCAAGCCAAAATAACGAAGTGGTTAAAAAAAACCTTTGAGTAACCACCATGCAAATTCAAACTTTTCGCTCATCTCTGTATGTGGCAATGCATCACAATAACCTGACGAATGTAAAAGTGGATCATTCTTTACAGATGATGGTGTGTTTGGACAGAAGACAAGACAGAGTTCTTTATTAAACTCATAAAAACAATAGAATAGCAAATGCCACAATTTATCAAGAGCTTGAAGCAGATAAGAGAGAGAACACACACACACACACACACACACACACACACACACACACACACACACACACACACACACACACACACACACACACACACACACAGGGGTTAAAGTGGGCCGGAACTGCAACATTCAAATTTCTAGCCACGCCCTAGCAACCAGTTACAGCACCCTAGCAACCATATATCAACATTAAATTGCCATATCTCAGCACAAGAGCATTGTAGAAATACAGAGATGGGCTCTTTTGTCTCAGACTGGCCAATAGTCTTTAAATATCACCCCATTAACTGTATAGCCACACCCTAGCAACCATGTACAGTACCCTAGCAACCGTACAAACACATTAATAAGCCATATCTCAGCCCCAGAACATCCTACAGACATGTTGCTTGTCTTTTTTTGCATCCCAGTAGCATCCGGGTGGCGGATTTTGCCACGGCAAGCACCACTCACATTTTCTTTAGGAAATGTACATTCTAGTGTTGTGATTACTATAAATGAATAACTAAATAGATCCAGCGGTCGCAGCGCAAGAGCAGCTGGATCATCTCACGCACAGCGCTGAGAAACTTGTTCGGCGCTTTCGCCGCTCTATTGAACTGATAATGAGCGCCAGGCAGTCGCTTTATCAGTTTGAATACAAGCGCAACATCAAGTGTAGAGTAAAGGCTCTGTGGCGAAACTAGCTGACCCAGACTGAAGAGCTCCGCTCCGACCCTGTAAAGTGAAGTGTTGAGGTAAACTATAGGCTGCCTACACAACTGTAATCATGGCCGTAGTCCGCTCACCGGTATATTTCCGAGGTGTAGCTATATAATAAATGTTGTAAAATAATTTGAACCAGATTAGGCATAGAATAATGAATGTGTGTGTACATATTGTGAATTAATTTATTAAATGTATTTACCTCGCATTCGTAGCCTTCAGTGAATTAATAAAATATAGGCTAAAATATCAGTTGACCCTATGTTTACTTTCTTCACTGAGGCGAAAATGAAGAGACCAGTCAGAGCTCAGCTTTAGGATGGGAAGAGACAGGACAAGAGAAGGCGACTGAGAGAAAAATAAAGAGTGATGGAAATGAGAGAGTGATGAAATGAGGAGAGAACAGGTGTGACAAGATAAAAGCTATTTATAATTTTTTTTTTAGCATTCAAACACATTAAAATGCACATATGTAAATCAGAGAAATAAAAATGTTCTTGGGGGACCATACCCCCCAAACTCCCTAAATAGCTCGAATTTGAGACATCACCGTTTTTAAAATTCCTTAAGGCAGTTTTATACTCAAAAGTTGTTGCTGTTTCTGGAAACATGTTTGCTCTAACCTCATATCTGGAGTTAATTAATTTATGATGTTAATGTGTTGCAGCTTGGAATATTTATAGGCCTACTTAATATTAAAATTGAATATGCAGACATTATATACTCAGTGTATCTCTGTGCTTTGACGAGTTAGTGAAAAAAATGAAATTCTGTGGTAGAAAACGTTGTCTGATGTAAGTAGTACCATTGACATGTAGATATTTTTGAAAACTAAAAAAGTAAAGCAGTGGGTGCAATGCATATATTTTTTTTTGTCTTTGCGGAAATAACTTTTCTGTATGTGCTAACTATTTTTATTTATTTATTGCAGATTGGAAATGTAAGGAAGCCCGTTTCTGCCACTAAATAAAAAAAATAAAAAGAGTAATTGCGACTTTTTATCTCAGAATTCAGACTTTTTTTCTCACAATTGCGACTTTTTTTATCTCAGAATTCTGACTTTATAACTCGCAATTGTGAGAAAAAAAGTCTGAATTCTGAGATAAAAAGTCGCAATTACTCTTTTTATTTTTTTTATTCAGTGGCGGAAACGTGCTTCCATACATTTCCAATGCGAGTTATAAAGGCATTGATCTGCCGCCACCCGACACATGATGAGTTGTGAACACATTATGGAGTATTTTAGCTGTAGTTTTAGCTGCTAATGATGGAATGATTGTCTTATTATCTGAATGTTATTAATATCTCTGAGCAAACGCGCTCTTGAGGGGATTTTAAGCGCAAGCTTTGGTGCAGAAACAACAGAACGGATGTGAGGGGCAACGTTCATTGAACATATTCTGATGTGTTATTATGGAAATATGATCCCCAGAACTCCACCACTCTCAGAATGTGCTGTAATTCACGATGTCCTTAGAGAACGGGTGTGTTCAGTAATGACACGTCCAGTATGATCTGTCGCTACATACACTCACCTGAGGGTGGCGCTGTTCTGGGATCATATTTCATTAATAATCAGATAATACTGTAATGCAAGATTTCGTTTGAGAATTAATTTTATTGACCTCCATGTGCTCGGTTTTGATCATAAAATTGGTTTTGATTTGCTTGGTTTTCTCTAAAAAAAAAAAATAGTACAAAAAATTTAGAAAAAATGCTCTTCTTAAGTCATTTGTGTCTTGTTTCTAGTCTAAATAAGTACAATTTTCAACTAAATAAGAAGAGCATTTTTTTCAGTGTAGTCAAATCTTTTGATAATTTAAAATATAATAGGCCTTTGTTGACTACATTCTAAAGAAATGATTCTGGAGTTTTGTTTGGTAGAAAGTGAATTTTTTTGTTTGGTAGAAAGTGATTTTTTTGTTTTGTAGAAAGTGAATTGCAGTGAATTTAAGTGAATTGTGAATTGTATCTTAATTTATTATAAAAAAATTTAGCATGAGACTACTTTCAAAAACAGAAAAATAGTAAATTGTCATTTTTGTCTTGTTTCTAGTCTAAATATTTAAACATTCTTAAATCAAGATGCATTTACTAGATAAGTACAATTTCAACTAAATAAGAAGAGCATTTTTTTGCTCTGTCACACACCTGAAGCTCATTCATTATGTAGGTCATTATGCACGTCTTTTGTCTCTCAGGTGTGATACCATTATTATTCATTATTATAATTATCTTTCACGCCTCCTCGCATACTGCCATTAAATCGGTGTATTGTTTTATGTGAATGTGTAGGCTCAACGATTCTCACATCAGTTTGTAGCAAAAACTAGGCAAATACACCCATTAGTTAAAAGTCTTGTATATGCCTTAATTTTAAAACAATTTAGTTTTTTTCAAAAACCACACAAACATCATTCTCTCAAAAATACAAGCATATACATACATGTTGCTCAAATATTATGGTAGCCCAGTTTGTGTTGAATACAGTGTAATGAATCTTTTGCCATTAATGTGTTTATAAGCAACTAAAAAAACATAAATATCAGAACATGTAAAAACTTCTAAAGAGCCCCAAAACTGCTCAGAATCCTAGGGGTTAAATAGGAATATTCGAAAGATCGGAGTCATCACGCCGGAGACGGGTTTATTGAGGATGCCGTGCCGATGAGGCAATTATTAGATAGGAATATTCGAAAGATCAGAGTCATCATGCCGGAGACGGGTTTATTGAGGATGTTGTGTCGATTAAACAATTATTAGGTAGGAATATTCGAAAGATCAGAGTCATCATGCCGGAGACGGGTTTATTGAGGATGTTGTGCCACTGAGGCAATTATTAGATAGGAATATTCGAAACATCGGAGTCATCATGCCGGAGACGGGTTTATTGACCCCTTAAGCCCTGAAGGTATTTTTAGAGTTTTTTTGTCTGAGTGACATATACAACTTTAAAGACTCATAACTCCAAAACTATAGTAAGGAGAGTCAAATGGTAGGTATCATTTGTTAGCAAATATTTTATATTTTTAGAAAATATAAATTGTATTTGATTCAAGATTCAAGATTCAAGATTCAAGAGTTTTATTTGTCACATACACAGTTATATACACAATATACAACTGGCAGTGAAATGTAAACAGGTCCGCTCCATGGACAGTGCAAATAACAGTTACAAGAAATTAAATAGAAATAGAATAAAATTAGAATAAAAAGTATTAACATAAGTAGAATTATGAATAAATCAAGTAAAAGATAAAAATAGGAAATAAGATAAAAATAAAAATATAAAAAATATGTGGATATGATAAGTGAGATAAACTGTAGACTTAAAAATAAGTGGTTAACATAAAATATATAATATGTATATATAAAGAAGTATAATGTGCAAGGTTTATTACAGGTAAGGTTTATTTGGACAAAATATTGCTGAGAAACTGCTGATAAAAGACAATTTTTAAAAATATTTGTTTAAAATAATTTTACAAATATTTCTTATTTAACATTCAATAACTCAGGAAGGAAATGGGTCAGCAGAAAAAAAATATTTTTTGGTGATGTCCCCTATATGTGGTCTGAATATGTGGTCTGGGGTTTTAGTTTCCTTGCCACTGTTGCCTCTGGCTTGGCGTGCTCAGTTGGGGACACTACATTTTTCAACTAAACATCGAAATAAATCTAAATTAACCATATAAACTAAATTACTGATCTAATTATTGATCTAAAGCCCACACTGTCACTGTATGATAATTGAAATGAACTGATGACATCAGCGTTTTTTCCAGAATGGCTATACAGCTGAATAAAATTATGCTGCATTATTTTCCTGTTTAACTCTGTAAAGCTGCTTTGAAACAATCTACATTGTTAAAAGCGCTATATAAATAAAGTTGACTTGACTTGACTTGACTTTGACTTGATCAAATTTCGTGGTGATTGCATAAAGTAATCAAAAGTTACAGCATTTAGAACAAAAGTAGCCTTTTTGTTCAGTCCTTGAGACGCTGAATTTGTTTTTGAAAACTGTTGTTTTCTGAGTGACATACACAACTTTAAAGACTCATAACTCCAAAACTATAGCAAGGAGGGTAAAATGGTAGGTATCATTTGTTAGCGAATATTTTATATTTTTAGAAAATATACATTTTATTATATTTGGACAATATATTGCTGAGAAACTGCTGATAAAAGCAATTTTTTAATATTTTTTTAATAATTTTACAAATATTTCTTATTTAACATTCAATAACTCAGGAAGGAAATAGGTTAGCAGAAAAATTATTTTTTGGTGATGTTCCCCCTATATGTGGTCTGAATCTGGATGAAATTTTGTGGTGATTATGTAATCAAAAGTTACAACATTTAGAACAAAAGTAGCCTTTTTGTTCAGTCCTTGACACCCTGAAAACTTTTTGAAAACTGTTGTTTTCTGAGTGACATACTATAGTTTTGGAGTTATGAGTCTTTAAAGTTGTGTAAGGAGAGTCAAATGGTAGGTATCATTTGTTAGAACACTTTTTATATTTTAAAAAAATATAAATTTGATTATATTTGGACAATATATTGCTGAGAAACCGCTGATAAAAGGCAATTGAATTTTTCTTTTTAATAATAATTTTACAAATATTTCTTATTTAACATTCAATAACTCAGCAAGTAAATAAGTCAGCAGAAATACGTTGGTGCTTTTTGGTGATGTCCCCTATATGTGGTCTGAATCTGGATCAAATTTTGTGGCGATATCAAAGTAATCAAAAGTTACAGCATTTAGAACAAAGGTAGCCTTTTTGTTCAGTCCTTGACATTTACAAAACTGTTGTTTTCTGAGTGAAATACACAAATTTAAAGACTCATAACTCAAACTATAGCAAGGAGAGTCAAAAAGTATGTATAATTTGTTAAAACACTTTTAATATTTTTAGAAAATATAAATTATTATTACATTTGGACAATCTCCTGCCGAGAAACTGCTGATAAAAGACATATTATTACAATATTATGTATATTATACTATATATATATATATATATATATATATATATATATATATATATATATATATATATATATATATATATATATATATATATATATAATAACACACAATGGGTATCATTTTAAAGCTTAGAATCTCAGCTTTCCAATGCATCTATCCTTTTTGATAAATTCAAAACGAGCGTTGAGTTACTCATCTAAACCGGAGTGTACCGCCCGCGGGCGCCCCCTAGCTGCTATATAACATAAATAGCCATATTCTTCAAAACTGCACTGATCAACACAGAATCTGTGAGGAATATCTCGTGATCGGCACAATGGATTATGTTGATTTTGGACTCATTTCAATCGGGAGCATCAACTGTAAGTACTGATGTGCCATTTTCAACGATCTGAGCATTTTTCATGAAGTTACAGGTGTAAACATGACTTTAAAGCTACTGTTTATTAGCGTATGTGCTCCTGTCAGGCTATACTGTGTTCTAATTCCATAAGTGATAACTTATGATCCGACTGACGGATTATGGTGTCCTTGGTCTCTTTTTAATCATGAGAATCTGCTGTAAATACGGTTGTGCCATTTCCAACGATCAGATAATGTTTCACGAAGTTACAAGCATAAACGCGACTTAGTGCAACAATAGCTTATTTAGAGTATGTGCGGCTGTTAGGTTTTAATGTGTTCTAATTCCATAAGTGATCATTTATGATCCAAGTGACGGATTATGGTGTCCTTGGTCTCTTTTTAATCGTAAGAATCTGCTGTAAATACGGATGTGTCATGTTTAACGGTCGGAGAATGTTTCATGAAGTTACAAGTGAAAAACGCCACGTAAATGCTGCATCATTATATTATTTACATATGGGTCTTACAGGACTTAACTCGCTTAAAGTTTAGTCAAAGCGATTAAACAATTATTAGATAGGAATATTTGAAAGATCTGCGTCATAACGCCAGAGAAGGGTTTATTAAGGATGCAGTGCCGATGAGGCAATAATTAGGTAGGAATATTCGAAAGATCGGAGTCATCACGCCGGAGACGGGTTTATTAAGGATGCAGTGCCGATGAGGCAATAATTAGGTAGGAATATTCGAAAGATCGGAGTCATCAAGCCGGAGATGGGTTTATTGAGGATGTCGATTAGTGTCGGTGAGGCAACCGGGGAGAGACAATGCAGACTATGAATGGCTACTCTTTAGTGTGAATTCTCATGTGGTAATTAAGGGTCAATTTACAGCTCAAACTCTTTCAAAATTGATCACATGTAGATGGCTTTTCTCTAGAGTGAATATTCATGTGTCCCCTAAGGTTTACTTCCCGTGTGAAGCCATTCCCACACACAGTGCAGCTGTAAGGCTTCTCTCCAGTGTGAACTCCCATGTGACTGTCAAGGGTTCTTTTATGTCTGAAACTCATTCCACACTGTTGGCAGATGTAAGGCTTCTCTCCAGAGTGAACTCCCATGTGACTGTCAAGGCTTCTTTTTTCACTGAAACTCTTTCCACACTGATGGCAGATGTAAGGCTTCTCTCCAGTGTGAACTCTCATGTGAGTGTCAAGGTTTCCTTTATGTTTGAAACTCTTTCCACACTGTTGGCATGTGTAAGGCTTCTCTCCAGTGTGAACACTCATGTGAGTGTCAAGATTTCCTTTTTCACTGAAACTCTTTCCACACTGTTGGCAGATGTAAGGCTTCTCTCCAGTGTGAATTCTCATGTGGACTTTAAGATCTCCTTTTTGTCTGAAACTCTTTCCACACTGTTGGCAGATGTAAGGCTTCTCTCCAGAGTGAATTCTCATGTGGACTTTAAGATATCCTTTATTTCTGCAACTCTTTCCACACTGTTGGCAGATGTAAGGCTTCTCTCCAGAGTGAACTTTCATGTGACTGTCAAGGTTTCCTTTATTTCTGCAACTCTTTCCACACTGTTGGCAGCTGTAAGGCTTCTCTCCAGAATGAACTCTCATGTGAGTGTCAAGGTTTCCTTTATGTCTGAAACTCTTTCCACACTGTTGGCAGGTGTAAGGCTTCTCTCCAGTGTGTATTCTCATGTGGACGTCAAGATCTCCTTTATTTCTGCAACTCTTTCCACACTGTTGGCAGGTGTAAGGCTTCTCTCCAGAATGTACTCTCATGTGGACGTTAAGGTTTCCTTTACTTGGGAAACTCTTTCCACACTGTTGGCAGCTGTAAGGCTTCTCTCCAGTGTGACTTCTCATGTGGACGTCAAGATCTCCTTTATTTCTGCAACCCTTTCCACACTGTTTGCAGGTGAAATAACTTTGTGAGGGAGTCTTTTTAGCCTGTGTCGATCTTTCTCCAGTCATGAAGTTATGATGTTTATCATAATGGTCTTCCTCCTCTTCCCTTTCATTAAGTTCATGACTTGCCTCTTTCAATGCCATGTGATCTAGGGCAGAAACATACATAAAACAATTTAAACATTTGAAGCATCAATAGCAGGGTATAGGGTAGTATGATCTATAACCTATCCTATCCTAGAGACCAGGGGTGGGCAGCTTTGGTCTTGGAGGGCCACGGTCTCGCACAGTTAAGCACATTCTCCCGTCTGTCTCCCATGAAGTCCACTCTGAAATGCCAACTGTCCCGTATT
The DNA here is from genome assembly GCF_949357685.1 of Gobio gobio. Taxonomy (NCBI): domain Eukaryota; kingdom Metazoa; phylum Chordata; class Actinopteri; order Cypriniformes; family Gobionidae; genus Gobio; species Gobio gobio. Next base: position 4,343,762 of record NC_137097.1, read on the forward strand.
AGCTCGGGCGTCCTGTATATTGGGCCTAAATGTCCTGTATGTGACTTTCTTTGACCCATTTATTGACTGCTACGCTGATCTAACCACTGATCAAGGGGTCTTTTTCAGTCAAAAGCGTCTGAGAGCTCTGTGAACCACGTGACCGCGCGTGCCGCCGGGAGATGAGAGCAGGTCGTTTTTCAACGCCTCTGACTTTACACATTAGCGCCACACCCACTTGAAAAAATGTAAACGCTTAGACTTTGTTTCATATCAAAAGCAGGTTTGAAATATCAAAATAGAGCAATGCCGTCGTGATGCTAATGCGTTTGCGGGTTAATTTAAAGTCCTTAATGCGTTAAAATAATTTAATGTAAATTGTCACAGCCAGCTCTGCCGTCACATAAAGAGGATCACACACATGAATGGTTTGACTTGCAAGGTTATTTATTAAATAAAGATAGTGAGTGATCTGTTAGTGAAATATAACATGTCTAGGGATTCAAACAATAAAGGAAAGATATTAATCCAAAAGGTGAGGAACACTAGAAAACAACAAAATGGAGCAAAATTACTTCTCTGGAGGTGTTCCACCAGAGGAAGTGCTGATTAGCAGGTGAATACCGCTTTTATACTCCTTATACGCCCATAAATTAAACATTTAGGAGTGGTTGTCTGCAGCCAATCACACCCTCAGAAAACAATAGAAGACGGGGTCGTAACAAAATAAATTACAGAAGTATGTGAAGCTGCGTCAATAACGTAATTTTCATCACGCAGTTAGATGATCCTAGAAGTCGGGAGTTTATCACAATCACACTGTAGTAGTTTGCACATTCCAGGGCCCAGTTTATGGCCGGGCCACTCTCTGTCCATAACAGTGGACAAAGGTTTGCTACATTTTGATTGGATCTTGGTGGACTTACACAAACAAACTGTCCAACGCCATCAGATAAAGATGCTAGGACAACAGCCAGACATCTCTTGGAGGTAGGGCTGGGCGATATATCGCATGACATTGTTAGGCGCATCTCGTCAGTAAAGCCGGTTCCTTGATTAGTAGTAAATCGCCATCACCTGCTTTCAGATAGAGCGGCATTTACTACACAGAGCCGTAGTTCACTGACAAGCTGAGCCATATCGCATTAATTATCGCAGGCGATACGTCCGTGTAGTAAATGCCGCTCTATCTGAAAGCAGGTGATGGCGATTTACTACTAATCAAGGAACCGGCTTTACTGACGAGATGCGCCTAACAATGTCATGCGATATATCGCCCAGCCCTAGTGTGCGCCCTCTGATGCCAGCAGCCAATCACAACACTGGAATGGAAAAGTGCCAAATTGCAATCCCCTCCAATTCGGAAAAGGATAAAGGTACCCTTTCAACAGACACTCCTTGTTCTGAGTCTGTCCAGCGAGGATGAGACTGTGACAGAACAACCAAGTTCTGAGCCTCTGGTTAATCCAGAGAGACAACAAAAGATCAGAGGATCTGAGTCTACAGCTTGTGAGGCAGCAACAGATACGACCACGTTCTGAGCCTCCATCCTGTGATGAAAGAGACATTAACAAACACTACATTCAGAGTTTTAGTCCAGCGAGACGACTACAGCACGTCACGAGCAGAGCTGAAACAACTAATCGATTATTAAAATAGTTGTCAACTAATTTAGTCATTGATTAGTTGGTAAATAACTTTTATTTGTCATAAGCGGCTCATTTCGTGCATATTTTAAATCTGCGGTGACCAAAGTGTGGCAGTAATGAGCCACCGGAGGTTTTACTCAGCCAGTACAGCAGGAGAAGCAGCAAATAGCCAATAGCTGGCCTCGTTTTATGTCACATGCTTCCCGCACAGCGTCTCTGCAGCATTCAGCGAGATGGCGGAGGCAGGCGGCAGTGGAGTAAGCTCGAGAAAGAAAAAAGCGGAAGATAAAACTAATTGAACAAAGTCATCCAAAGTGTGGGAGCACTTTACTCTGAGCCTTCAAAAAAAAAAGAGTAAACTCTGCGCTACTGAACTGGCACGGGAGATCTCATACCCCTTTTCCACCAAGGCAGTGCTAGAGCTAGTTCGGAGCCAGAGCCTAATGTGCATCTAGAAATAGTGGAGAGGAAACCGAGTTAGCTGATGCAGGAAAGGGACGTGATCCAAGCGCCCAAGACCTCATAATTGTTTATTTTAAGCTTCAAGTGAATGCATTAGCGTCAGAGGCGTAAAGTACTTGAGTAATTTTACTTGATTACTGAGTATTATTTTTGGGGATTTTTACTTTACTTGAGTACAATTAAAAATCAATACTTTTACTGTTTCTTAATTACATTTTTTAAGAAAATAATCTTTTTACTTTTAAGAAAAAAGTATTTTTACTCCTTACAATTTTATTTACAGTCAAAAAGTACTTATTTTTTGGAGATCACTTCATTCTATTTTCCCTTGCTATTACCAAACCAATTGAATTGCGCTGATGCCCAGTTTCATTTAAATGTATTTATTCTGCCAATGAGATTCATTTTCACATTCCATGAAAGTGGTCAGACATGTTAATTGGTCCTTTGGAAGTGACGTCATGTCGCATCAATTACCACAATGCACTGCACCTTGACCTGGGCTGCGTTTCCCAAAACCATCGTAAGCCTAAATTGATCGTAGAGACCATTGGTGGCAATTGTTCTACGATCAACTTAAGCTTACGATAGTTTTGGCAAACGCAGCCCTGGAAATTAGAGAGGCTTTTCAGCCCCAAAAGACGCTTGACAATCACAATATTGAAAATCAGCTTCTACTTAAAGGGATAGTTCACCCAAAAATGAAAATGTGATGTTTATCTGCTTACATGTAGGTGTGTTTGTTTCTTCAGTAGAACACAAATGAAGATGTTTAACTCAACTGTTGCAGTCTGTCAGTCGTATAATGCATGTGAATGGTACATGACTACTAGCATCATCTATGAGAGTAAAAAAAACCTGCACAGACAAATCCATATTAAACCCCGCAGCTCGTGACGACACATTGATGTCCCAAGACATGAAATGATCGGTTTGTGCGAGAAACCGAACAGTATTTATATAAGACTTTTACCTCAAAAACGATCTATGTCCGACACCCGTTCAGCGCGCCATCACTTCTGGCAAGTGTGGTCAATGTACATAATAATAATAATAATTTGTTACATTTATATAGCGCTTTTTTGGGTACTCAAATCGCTTTACATATAGAAGGGGAGATCTCCTCAACCAACACCGATGTGCAGCTCCACCTAATGATGCGACAGCAGCCAAATAACGCCTATTATTTTAACTTTTATTTTTCTCTCAAAAACATAAATAAATGTAAAAATTATTTCATTCACGGTTCAATACGCACTTGTGAATTGCATTTTTTTCGGTTTCGCATTTAATTAATTATTTTCATCATTTGCCTATCATTCTATAATTTGCCTCCATCCCAATACTGAACAACGCGACATACATTCACATCACATGTTAGTGGTAGAGTTATACTCACGGAACACTATAGTTATTCACAATCAAGAAAGTTCATTATTTGCATGAGTTTTAAAGCCTTGCCGGCTCAGTCGCGTGCGTGGTTTTAACATGTGCTTTTCAGAGCGCGCGCACTAAACGCCTGTCAAACACGTGATTACTGGACTAAGTAGTCGTCTTACTGCGCTAATACTGTCAAATACACACAAGGTTAACATAAACACAGTCGGTTATGTCTAAAGTGAAAGTAAAATCGCAATCGTGTCTGTATATTAGATGCACGCAGGTCTTTAATTGACAGCAGCGCAGCCTAGTGAACACGCGGTCCTTAAAGGGACAGTTCACCTCTAAAATGATGTCATTATTTACTCACTCTAATATTGTTCCAAACCTGTATTCATTTCTCAATGACAGAATTTTCATTTTTGAGTGAAATATCCCTTTAATGTTAATACAACAACAAAAGACAGAGAAAATCACTCTCTGTTCTTGACTGAAAAACATTAATACAGTAGCTTTAATAAGAATCAGTGTATATTTTATAGTGAAGTCTATGTAGTGTTTTATTTTTACATTCATTCATTCAATTTCATACTTAAATGCTGCTGTACAGCTCTGAGCTGCCAGTGTAAATCTTTATATATATTTATTTTATATTATCCAATACACTAGGAATGTGTGCAAGGGTTTTTTTAAAGTAAAGTTTAAAGTTTAAGTAGGGTTTTTCAATTCTTTTAAGTAAAATAAAGAAAGAGTATGGGGGTAGATTTGTTGCATTATTCCAAACAAATAGATTATCATCCACAAATAAATGTAAAGAGATTCACAAAAAATTTAATAAATTCACAAATAAATAGAATGAGATCCACAAATATATGCAGGAGTTTCACAAAAATGAATTAGATTCACAAATAAATACAATGACATTTGTGAAAAAAAAAATATCCACACATATGTTATGTCACAAACACAACTCTGCCTTGCATTCATTTGTTGATCTCTTCCTCTGCATTGGTGGATCTCTTCCTGTGCATTTGTAAATCGCAGCACAGCGCGTGGATTTTGAAACATTTCTAGCGTCTACACTCACACAAATCCACAAATAGGTAGACTCCACCCACCGTCTACTTGAGCCAATCAGATAACGGCCATATTGTGCAGACCAATCGTAGCACATTCTCGCTCCAACCAATCACGTTTTGGCCAGAGCCGTTAGTTACCACTCCCATAGACTTAAAGCGTGTCATGGAGTGACCAATAATAGTTCCAGCATTGAACCCTGAACCCCATTCATTTCAGTGTAGGTTATCTCAAGCACACTCCTGGCAAACTGACGAAATTACTGCATATTTTGAGATTTTATGGCATTAGTTGACCTCTCAGGAATATTGATAGAAGATGTATTTTATGAAGCACGTTAGAGTTAATGTTTAGTGTTATATAATATATCGTTAGACTCTAACTTCAGTTAGATAACGTGAGCAGCACTGCAACAGCTACTATATCCAGATGCTATCTGTCATTTCAACAGTTTTTAGATTCTCTGAGATCTTTCAGTCAAAAGCGTCTGAGAGCTCTGTGAACCACGTGACCGCGCGTGCCGCCGGGAGATGAGAGCAGGTCGTTTTTCAACGCCTCTGACTTTACACATTAGCGCCACACCCACTTGAAAAAATGTAAACGCTTAGACTTTGTTTCATATCAAAAGCAGGTTTGGCAATTTGAGAGCGAGAGTGACAGAGAGACGGAGGGAGAGCAGGGAAAGGAAATGCAGCTGAACGTTTTAAATAGCGTTAAAAAATGTCTATGTGTGGGAAACACTGTGATTGGTTATTATTTTCAACAGAAATGACCGTGATTGACTACAATACTCAACGCTGTAAAATCATGTTGTACTGTCATGACCCAAATAAAATGACCAGATCACTCAAAAAAAGATTAACGTTGTCTTTTCTTTATCTCTCCCCAGAATAAAATGCTACTGTAAAGCCTAATCGAAGTCAATGCACATATTGTGTTAATATTTCACAGAAATCGCTGCAAATATTTCACAGAAATCGCTGCACATACAGTGAAAATGCTGTCTATCCTGCTAAACCCTATTAAAACAGTCTGACAGTGCGGAGTTGTTTGGAACTATTGAGAGCTCTGTGGCTCTAGTCAGCACAATATGGCCGTTATCTGATTGGCTCAAGTAGACGGTGGGTGGAGTCTACCTATTTGTGGATTTGTGTGAGTGTAGACGCTAGAAATGTTTCAAAATCCACGCGCTGTGCTGCGATTTACAAATGTGCAAGAAGAGATCCACCAATGCAGAGGAAGAGATCCACAAATGAATGCAAGGCAGAGTTGTGTTTGTGACATAAAAACATATGTGTGGATATTTTCTTTATTCACAAATGTCATTGTATTTATTTGTGAATCTAATTCATTTTTGTGAAACTCCTGCATATATTTGTGGATCTCATTCTATTTATTTGTGAATTTATTTCATTTTTGTGAATCTCTTTACATTTATTTGTGGATAACAATCTATTTGTTTGGAATAATGCAACAAATCTACCCCCATAAAAGAGTATTGAAATAAAAAATAGTCTTTTTTCTCTCTAACCTCTTGCTGTTCCTGTCGCCTAAGAATAGAATAACAAAAAAATTGTGACAAGCCATCAGAACCGAACCGTGGTTAAAAACCGAGGTATGTATTGAACTATTGACTAACTGTATTGTTGCATCTCTAATATATATATATATATATATATATATATATATATATATATATATATATATATATATATATATATATATGGCTGGTGTTAAAAGTGTTCCAAAATATGTAGAAACAACACATGCAAAATATTTTTCACAATCTGGCCCTTGTCAAACTCTCAAACCATTTTTCCTGCTTCTAACACATCAACTTTGAGGACAAAATGTTCACTTGCTGCCTAATATATCCCACTCACTAACAGGAGATGAAGAGATAGTCAGTGTTATATGAATATATATTATTATTGTGTATCGTTAAAGTTTTTAAAGCATTTTATACGTGTTTCCATAGTCGGATAAATTACGCTTTAAGAACGGACACATCCCACCATAACATTGATTTCACGAAATGCGGAAACTGAAATAAAGCATTGAGTATAAGCTTTGCTTGTTATAATGAGAGGATCTGCGAGCGTGTAGACTTGAAGAAAGACACGTTTACTCCAACCAGCCGGACTGAGGACATTCACAAGACATTCTTCACTAATATCCTTCATTTCTGTAGAGATGCAGATCTGAATAAAGATCAAATGAGTTCAGCTTTGAGAATGAAACCAACCTGTGTGTTCCTCAGTTTCTTCATCTTTCAAACTGAATACATCTTCAATCTTCAGCTCTTCAGTCTCCTCTTTAATAAACTCAATCTTCAGCTCTTCATTCTCCTCTTTAATAAAGGCCATCTTTATAATAATAGTGTGTGACTCCAGGAGTTTTTCTGTGTGTTTGTCCTGTTTAAGAGGAGAATAATAACAGAAAGAAAAGAGTGAGTCTCTATCAGCTCTAGTTCAGTATCAGCTCAGTCTCAAAACTAGCTCTACAAACTAATAATGAACACTATAGAGAGTTTAATTCTCTCTGCCCTGTAAAACTTTGAAGATGGTTTCTATCGCTTTAAACACTGTAAACGCTTAAAACACAAACCTTTCTTCAGCAGAATCACAACAGATGCGGAAGCGCGGCGCGGGCTTATGACGTCATGCACAAAACCAAAATAAAAGTCCCGTTCACACACTCCAGGCTACATTCACAGAAGTGCACACATATGGCGTTATATATGTGCCTCAATCCTGAGCGCGTAATTGTACGTTTTGAGCGCAGAGAAATATATTTTGCAAGCACATTACATTATATTTTGAACAGAAATTAACAATCGCAAAAAAAAAAAATTGAGCAAAGAAAAAAACGATTCAGTGCTCAATAAATGTGTTTGCTTGTTTGCTATTATCCATATTAGCGTGCAATAATAACCCCCCTCTCACGCAGTTTACTCAGGTGCTCTTTCACAAACTTTTTCTCTGCGCTCCTGTCAAGTCCCTCTCTCTCTCTCAACCTCTGAATTCTGTTCGCGCTGATCTCTTGACACACGCTCGCTCAACATACACAACAGCGTTACAAGTGTGCCACAAAACCAACCAATCAGAAAATTAAAGGTCAATTGTGATTGGCTGTTGGGGTCTCCAATCAAATCGCAGCACAAAGAAGACGAAAAGACCCTGCTGGAAACGACGAAAAAGGCAAACATGACAGAGTCAAATGTTGAAAACGGCAACAATATGCCACAACGTCAGGTGAGTTAGTAATTTCTAGTTTTATGATGTTACGGTTTTCTATGCCTTTGATGAAACCTGATATTATCCAACAGTTTCGTAAAAAATAAAGTTTGCTAGATAGCTGAAGATATAGTTATAATAAGCTAATAACCTAACTTACCAGCTAGCGTTCATGACAGCAAGCATGGCTAACTCTTGTAGAATATTACTTTTAACTTATTTATTGTAATTTTAATGATTTAGGGTCATGGTGCAGTTGAGTCAGCAGCCAGAAATTTGGTGTCTGTGCTGCTAAACAGTATGGCCACAAATAGCCCCACACGGCCATCAGAGACAGAGCTCCCTGTCCCTAGAAATGTGCCTGTAACAGTGCCTCAAGAAATGACAAGGTTCGTTATTCACCTACAGTACTGAAGATATGCTTGTAGTCAATTTTCAAATCATGACGAATTTTATTTAAGTCCACGTGGTAAATGCAATTTGGTAACGTCCAGTTGGTTTAATTACTTGGATGTCTACTGTATATTCAATGACCTTGATTTCTAGGCCAATTGCCTTGTAGAAAATATGCTATTTAGAATATTAGCTTGATTGTTATATTTACTGTATATATAATAAACTTATATAAAGCTATAATTGAATCCACAGATCTTTTCCAGGATATTTCAAATCAAACTTCAGCCGTGGTAAAAAGAGGTGTTTGACTGCCACCAAGCAACTTGTAAAGACAAGCAAAACAACTCCTCTCAATTTTGATCTTCTTCCCAAAAATACATCCCACACACCTTTGCCAACTGAGGAGCTTGAACTCCTCCAGGCGGGTATGGGAAGACAAACAGTGTCTCTTCCAGAAGATGGTGACCACACAGAGGTACATATCCCAGTCCAGCTTTTTGACTTGAACGAAAGATATTTATTGTAAAATATACATAAGTCTTGTCACTGTCAAGGATTTTTCTGTGGGTATCTTTATTTTAATTATCTTTCTTGCTAACCAAGATTTCAAAGCACCTGGCTAACACATTTGCAAAAATGGAGGATCTTTGTGGGGGATGGCTCTTGCATAAGGCAACAGGTCTGTAAGTCTATGATTGGTTTGTTGAATTGTCATATTTACTATTAATCAAATGCCAATCTTCGATTTATTTTTGGTGCATGTAATCCCTTATGGTGTATTAATTACTTGCTGCAAGCATTAGAGATGACAGACGGACAAAATGTAAGACATTTTTCTCTCTCTCTCTCTAAATAAAGGTGGCAGTGGTCGACGAAAGCTGACTGTCATTCCACCAGAAGCAGAGGGGTATTCTGTCAAAGCTCTGCGAGCTGCGTCAGCAGGGGGCAAAGCAACTTTTTACATCGTACCACTCCAGGAGACTTTAGACACCTCTCCTCTGCCTCCTGACTCAGAGCATTTTTCAAAAATGCCAAAGAAGATATGCTACCAGTGTAATGAGGAGATGCCTTTGCATATGCTTGCAGTACACATTAAGACATGCAAGGGAAAACTCACCTTTGATGAGACTGGTGAAGAGGTGAGAGCAAGTTTGTTTGTCTAATGTAAATGAAAATTAAAATATTATGAATACTTTACTTCAAATACTGTTTTGTAAATCTGCAGTCCTCTGATGAGTTATGGGTTGTGGAGAACAAGTGCAAGGTAAGGCCAAAACTAAAATCACCTTAATTGCCTTAATTGCACCAGTAATCTTTGTTTCAGTTGCATGTAACATGGAGCGACTGTCTTTCAAATTTCAGGTGGTTTGTCCAATTTGCACCAAAGAATTCCCAGACGAAGAGATCACATTCCATGCTAGCCTTTGTGGAGAGAGGTAATCTGCTTTGTTCAGCTCTCTGTATAATGTTTTTTTTTTTCAGGTTAAAGTCTATGTATACATATACAGGTGTTTGAAACTGCATTTGTTTTCATGTACAGCTTTGAATCTATAGTGACCTCTGAAGCAAATAGCAGTGGCCCAAGTACCCATGCTCAAACTCCAGTATGTAAATCAATGAGGTATGTTTTATTTAGATGCCTTTCGTGTGAGTTTATATCAAATATCAAGTATATATCAAGTTGACACAACAAAAGAATTCAAGTTGTGTGTGGACCGAGAAGACCTTCCAGACAGGGGCATCCTACAGTGGAAAAGAAAGAAAGCTGCAGCTCCTGCCAGTACTCTCAAGGTGGTGTATATAGGAGAGGCAGGTATTGATACAGGAGCCCTTAGGAAAGAGTTTTTAACAGGTAAGTTGTCTTGTGTTCTAATATGAAACAAAACCAATCAATCAGCTAAAACTGGGTATTGCTGTTTTGTCTAAGATATGGTTTCAGGTATTGAAAACAGATTCTTTGAAGGAGCTGGAAACCAGGGTAAAAATCCCAAGTACTCATTGACAGACCTTGATAACGAGAACTTCAGGTTTGTACATACTTTTTTTCACATTACTGCATGTAAGGATTTTATAACTAAGATGTTTTCTACCTTGCACACAGAACTGTTGGTGAAATAATGGCAGTCAGCCTTGCACAAGGTGGCCCACCTCCTGCTTTTTTGAGAGGGTGGTGCTACAGCTTCCTCTGCAAAGGAGAAGTGGACTTAACTTCTCTGTCTAAGGAAGATGTGGCTGATCTAGAATCCTGTCAACTCATCAGCAGGGTGAGCACTCTATTTAAGAGTTTTCAGATATAAATTAGATAAAGATTAGTTTTAACACCTATTTTATTTGCTGCTTTATTTAAAAAAAAAAAAACTTATTTTATTTTTTTCTCAGGTTGAAGATTCTGCAGATGCTCAGTGTCTGATGTTAAACACTGATTAAATTATAAGCTGCGGATACACGAGCCTGATCAACCTGGACAGCAAAGAAAGCATCATTCGGTAAGACTTTTAAAAGAATATTACATTTCAAAATATTTTTCATTTAAAATTTTAAACATTTCAAACCACGTTTTTTTTTTCTCCAAAGAGCAATTGTCCTACATTCTACTACCAGACTAATTCCAATGCTGCAGCAAATTCGAAAGGGCTTGGAACTGTATGGCCTGGTGGACCAGATGGCTACAAACCCTGAAGCTTGCCGCTCCCTGTTTGTTCCTGGGAACATTATCAAGGTATCAATTTTAACTGCCACTTAATCCTTTCTTACATTTGCCTAGTAATATATTGGAATTTCCATTTTGTATAACCTTTACAAGCCTATATTTCAACCAAATATGCATTCACTGTTTCTTTATAGCCTGATGCTGATTTCATAATGATGAGCGTCCAGCCCAATTTCAGTGAAATGGGGACTTCTAAGGAGAGAACTGAGCGGAAGATCATCAACTTTCTGCAAGATTTCTTGCAGGAGGCTGAAATTTCAGGTACTATATACTTTATAGCATGCATACACAATTACACATAACAATTTGAATGTACTGAGCACATTATTGAAAAATTTATTTTATCTGTAAGTTTGAATAGATTCTCATGTTATTTGAAATATACATCAATCACAGATGGGGAGACAGAGAGTGCAGCTGGTGACGCAGAGGCTGTTGCAGTGCCACACGTGCTCCAGTGGATGACGGGGCAGTCCCACATCCCTATCCTCCCTGATGAGAAGAGAAATTTCAAAATAACATGCAACTTTGACCACAACTGCAGGGAGCGACTAGGAGATCACTCAGTTTGCTACCCAATTGTGAGTGCATGCACTCAGACTGTGACTTTTCCTGTACAGCATCTTAGCACTTACATTGACTTTAGAAGAATCATGAGTGAAGCAGTAAAATATGGTGGTGGATTCCACAGAGTTTAACACAATGAGATCTACTCAAATCAAACAGTTCATACAACAGTTCAAATCAAACTCATAACAGTTGTTGTTACTCTCAAGTTATACATCCCAAAGGGTGCCACTCCTTTTTTTTTGCTGGTTCATTAGTAAACATAATGAGATGTTTTTGCCAAGTGCAATATTTTAACCAGCTAAGAAGTTCAGGTTTAAATGTCATTGTTGGTTGGATACTATGTGCAAGTATCGTATGTACAAGTCATGACCATGTGACTGAGAATGTTCCATAGGATCAAGAATTCCCTGAAGTTCTGCCAGGGCTTCATCATCCAGTGGGCACACAATTTCGGGAACCACAACTGCACTGTTGGTGTTTCCTTGCAGCATTGCACTCTCCCATTCAATGCCTGGATCTTGAAGTTCCTACAAAGCCAGAGTACAATTCAAATAAATTAAGACTTTGAACCTTTAAACGTTTTTGTGATGTTTTCTGTCTATTTAAAATAATTTAATATTTTTGAAAAAAATAAAATAAAAATAAAATACAAAAAAGGTGCAAATGTTCATTGAAACCATTAAATTTAGAAATAAAAACTGCTGGTAATTGAACAGATGGCTGTTGCCAAGGATTTTATATATTTCTCAGTGTATTTAAAGGCATTTGTAGATAAACTATATTTAACCGCAGCATTTACACAAAAATAACTCTTTAATAAGTCTTAATAATAATATTGACATTTTTGTCATAAAACAAGACTTGTCTGTCTGCCAAATTTTTGCAACTTAACATATATATATATATTATATAATATATACACTGTGAACTGTCCTTTTTATATTTTTGTACCTCAAGACTCTCCCCTTCATCTAGATCTTGTTGGTGTCCCATATACCACAGCTGTTCAGGACTGAGACCTCCTTCTGTCCGTAGAGGATGCTTATTCCATCCTCCAATGAAGGTATCAAGGTCTGCACGGAGTCGAGGGACAAAGATGTAGTGGACACCAAAGAGGTGAACCTCATCAGAAATATCAAGCAGACCGTCTTCCTCCAGAGAGTGAAGAACATTGTGGTACTTGCTAGTGACTGCAACCCAGACATCCCGCCAAAGTCGCTCTATTCTAGAATGACATTTTAATTAGTTGACTTGGATTTCTAAAGCAATTTGTACTTTATTTAAACAATTAAACTGCAAGAAGTATTTATGCAGTCAAAAATATCAAGACTGAAAACACAACTTACACTTGAACATAAAGTGTGCGATGTCCACGTTCTCAACACCCTGATCCCCCCTTACTCTAAGATAAAAAACAAATTTAAATGACATTCAGCAAGGTTTACTTTAGTATATGAAGTTATCATTTCTGGTATACAATTATAAGTGAATAAAACAATCTGAAATATAAAAAACTGCCACTTCTCCAGATGTGTGTTTTGTCATGGCAAAAATACCTTGATGGTAAGCCATGAAGCTGTGTTGATCTCAGGAAGAATGAGAATGCAGTTGATGCTTTGTTATTTGTTGCAGCATCCAAGTACAAGATCTAATAAAACCACATGAAAGCACATGAAAAATGTTACTCTACTTGCAGCTATAAAGTTACATCCTAATAGCTGGCCTTGAGCTTTTAGTTTTGTTTAGTGAACATTCTACAGGCTTTGCAGTCTCTGAGCACTCGGAATACTGGCAGTTGATGATAAAATTATGATCAACCATCATTACACTCTACTCATTACGCTGAAGATAAAATATACACTAATTGTTCGAACCTACAATAATAATTAATGTTATGTCTTAAGCGGCTGATTACGATTGGATGCTTTTGTCAAGTCAAATGTTATATACCCGATAATCACAATTTGTGTCAGGAGGCTTTAATCTGTACACCCTCTGTCCTTAGACCCTCAATTTGAAAAGGAATTAGTAACAATTTATGGTAAGGGTACATCAACTATCATGGCTTCATGCAAAAACAAAATGTATTTGTTGTATTTCAACTTTGAGGAAAATTAAAAAATATTGGTATCTCATGCACACCTTAATGCATTAACAATATTATAATGCAACAAATAAGTATTTCAATTATGATGTTGGAGTTATTAATGATGTTCAGCTGTTATTCTGATGTTATTTATCAGTGTTAGAGATGGACTGTTCATGACTTTCTTGAATAGCCACAAACATGATGTAATAAAAAAGTAGTGCTAAGTTAATCATGATTACAACACTTGGAGTTCATCAATGTGCACACTGTGACTGCTCAGTTTTCTTTTGGCTGTCCTTAACAGCAGACTTAATAACTCAGAAATTAAGCCATGCATGAGATCCTGTTAATTATTGCACATTACTGTTAGTTCATGAATGAATGAATTCTGTTTTATGCACAAAGTATTGATGAATTATTGTAAAAAATAGGAAAAACCCCTTCATACAATATGTATTTTATGGTCCATTTTGATCTATATTAGGCTGATAACATTAACAATAATAAAATAAAAAAAACAAGAACACATAAATTACCTTCCTTGAGTAGCCGTCCACTCCTCCAAAGAGGACAATGTTGTATCTGTTCAAGAGGGTAAAAAAGTTACAGTATAACTAAAAGCTCTTTGTATGGGATTTGAATGACATGCCTCCTACACCACAACATTCTGTGTTTAAATAATTAGATCAACATTATATTTGAATCTACCTGATCAGTTTGTGATTTGTGTCAATGTGTGCCAAGGACAAAGGGCCTCGCACAGAATAACTTCTTCGCACAACACAACCTAGTTCTGTGAGCCGTAAGAAGATCCCTGCAGCATCAATCAGATGCATAGAGGCCATCATTCTCCACCACTGAATGCGGAGACCCATTGACACCAAATGGCCTTGAACCATTCGATATCCAGCATTTGGCATCTGACTTTTGATGGCTGAAATAATGTTGTCAAGCTCTTGGTCAGTCACTGTGCTGTATGATCCCCTTACAGATAAGCCAAATTCTTGCATTCTTCTGTAAATTGTTCTCCTTGAAACACACAGAAATTTTGCAATGCAGGAGACTGGCAGATGTGTGTCAAGCATATTCTTTAGTTTTTCTTTCTCTATTACAATTTTGGGGTGACCAGAACCTGGACCAACCTCTGTTTCCTGTTCAACAATGGGCATAGATCTGGCATTAATTTCCCTTTTGATAACATCATAGAGGTTTTGTAGTGCTTCTGTAATGTTTGATACACTCCCTATCTGCTCAGAGAACGATTCAAACAGAATAAGCTCATGGCGTGTCAGAAACTCCAAGTAATCCAAATTTAGTGGTAGTTGGTTTAAGGCAGATTGCATTCTGGTAAGAAGCCTCTCCATCAACTGCTGTCTCAGCAAGTCCTGTTACACAGAAAGCACTCAGATTAGCAAAGAATAGTGATTCATAGTTAGCCATATACATGTGAGAATAAACTACTGGTACACGACTGAGATAAGATAACGTGTGGTGGAAGATAGTAATAATTGTATCCTTTATAGCATCCTGGCCATAGCCAAATAGGAATTTGTATTTAAACTTTAGAATAAGATGTAGAACACGCTTTCTAAAAACATGTTTTTTAGTTTATAACTAAATTTCTCCGATGATAGTTTACTTTGGCTATGCATGTGTAGATTATCAGCACGGTTGCAAATGGTAACTTTTACTTCAATACCAAATATGCAATTAAAGACAAGGGAAAAAACGTATATTAATTTTATTTCAGTTTATTCTATAAGACAACATACCAATGTAAGATTAGAAGAAAAGAAAATATTTTTCATGAAGTAGACCTAAATTCATGCAGTAGCCTATAAAGCATTTTCAAATCTGGAAAACTTTAGTGAAATGTCCACCTACTAAAAACTTTCTTTCCAATAGAGGCCATGATAATAAAGATGAGCTATGGTTTTACTGGAGACCAGAGGTGTTGTGAGACTCGTGAAGTGTAATGTCTTTGTGCATTTGCATGGTAGTACTGTATTTATACATTTATTTTTAAATGAATTAATATTTTAATTATAATAATCCAAAATGTTATTAAATGTAACTATTAACATATCTATTCCTGCTCCTGTAATGAAATACATGTACTTGTATCCTGAATTGCGTAACTCCCATACATCCTCCCCAAGCCTCAGGTCCAATTTCAATTTAACATCTGAAATCTCTGGCAGCAATGTGCATTTTAGGTAACATTATAAGTATAAATAATGTTTAAATCATTATGGAGAACAAAGTGAAGCCTTTATTATCCCCTTAGTTTGCCAATGTAAGCAACAAAATGTAGTTTGCAAGCTAAGAATGCAGACAAACAAAATAAAGTTAATAAACACAGTAACTATATAACCAAAATATTACAAACTACTCACATGTGGCTGTTGTGTGACATTTAGGTGTTGCTGTTCTGATGACATTGTCTGCAGCTGTGCTAGCTTTAGATTGCTTGAAAAGGATAAATCAAACTAACTTTAGTCACAAAAGGAGATATAATATTGTAAGTTAAACAACACAACAGGATTATAATACACAAAGCTAACAAGGCACTTTTAAGATAATAATAATAATAAAAATACTTACCAAAATGTGTTTTAATCCATTAGTCTCGCTGTTTTTTTCAGTAAACTTCCGGGATGCTGTAGAATAGATAGTTCAGACGGGCTTTGGTTCTACTAGCGATTTGATTGGAGACCCCAACAGCCAATCACAATTGACCTTTAATTTTCTGATTGGTTGGTTTTGTGGCACACTTGTAACGCTGTTGTGTATGTTGAGCGAGCGTGTGTCAAGAGATCAGCGCGAACAGAATTCAGAGGTTGAGAGAGAGAGAGGGACTTGACAGGAGCGCAGAGAAAAAGTTTGTGAAAGAGCACCTGAGTAAACTGCGTGAGAGGGGGGTTATTATTGCACGCTAATATGGATAATAGCAAACAAGCAAACACATTTATTGAGCACTGAATCGTTTTTTTCTTTGCTCAATTTTTTTTTTTTTGCGATTGTTAATTTCTGTTCAAAATATAATGTAATGTGCTTGCAAAATATATTTCTCTGCGCTCAAAACGTACAATTACGCGCTCAGGATTGAGGCACATATATAACGCCATACACACACACACATAATACAAGAGATGACAGTAATTCAGAGTTGAATGTATTGGTGAAATACATATTTAAAGACATGTTGTCCAGTGATGTGCTGAAAATATTAGGAAACTAGTAAAGACTGAGAGACTTGTCTAAATTTATATAATATAAAATATATATTTATTTATTTTTATGTGTGTGTGTGTGTGTGTGTGTGTGTGTGTGTGTCAGCACTGAATGTCAGTGTTTTTTTCTCCTGATATTAATAATATATAGCTATAAAGTTACTTTGAGTGTAAAGATGCCTGAAAATAAGTGTACAATGTCTAACCAGAGTAAACAAACTTTGAAGTTAGCTTGATAAAGCTGGACCTGACATTTGAAAAAAGTTAATTTAGGGTTTGAAGTTTACAGTTTTTTACAAACGCTGTGACAAATTTTTCAATACTTTAAACAAATTTCCTAAACTCTTAACGCACCAACACACAATTGGCAAACCGGTTCATTTCATCCTCTAAATCACACATTGTCAACTAAACTGCAACACTAGTTTTATGAACAATAGTATTAAAACCCAGGGGGCGCCAGGTTGATGCGATCATGATGGGACCAGTTCAACTGGAGATTTGAAATGACTGATAATAATCAGCAGCAGGTTAACTATGAGAAGGAAACGACATCAACAAACGGTAACATATTCAGGACAGGGTTTCAACGGCTTGTGGAAATACACACACTCAGTTCATTCATGGGGTCACCAAACATGCAGGACTTCATTCACAGCAAACCTCAAAGTCATATAAATAAACATTGATCAATCAATTGACCTTATTTCAAATTACAACTGACCACGCACCCCGAAAGGAGTAAGAGTCCTTTTTATTGTTATAATAATAATGATTTTGGTTTTAAGTTCACTTGGAATTTATACTGTAATGTTGAATGTCTATCATTCATGTTTTAAAAAATATACATTTCAGAGACATCAGTAGCAGTTTTAGTATCAGTGATACTAGCCTTCATAAAAATATGCCATTACAACAAATATATATAGTTGTTCCTACATTAATTTGGAGAGTAACTGTGAAATTATAACAATTGGACACAACTATAGAAGTTTCTCCAGGAGGATGGGCTGTGGTCATGTGCCCTTGTGGAATTGTGTACAGCATAAAATGAGTCCGAGAGACTTTGCAGATATCCTCCTCTCATGGAAACACACACCCAATGTAGTCATCTATGGTTTTACAAGAGGACTGTCCACACACACACACACACACACACACACACACACCAATCTTCACTATCCTGAGACATTAACCTTCACGCCACACGAAGGTCGTCTAGCTGACCCAACAGACGGCAACATAAAGATGGCAAAGGAGGGAAAGCTGAAGATCTCTGCACTAGATTTTATTGATGTCTACATCTGTCATTATTGTATTGTATTTTTTGTAATGCATTTGTATTATGTAATTTACTAATAATCTAATTTTGCATGCCTTCAGAGCTTCGTGGCGCAGTGGATTTGCCATCATTAGCCGCGTGTCCATTACCCTTCAAATTGCGCATTGAAAATACGCCCAATGGAAACGCGTCAATTTCGCAAAAATTCCCATATATCGCAAAAAAGTTTTTACGCTCGCATGAGGTGGTTTTTCAGGCAATTAGAAAAAGGACATTTTCGCAAAACTGCAATGGAAACAGTTTTTCGCATTGACAGGTCAGCTGGTACGGTCACGCATTACTCCCACATAGGGCCTATTCTTTTTTCCCACTCAAGTATGTCGTAATAACGAGATCTTATGTCGTTAAAACAACATATTGTATCCTAATAAGGACAGTGGCGTAACTTTAACCTAGTAATGACGGACCCCGGTGCAGCCACACATATCATAACTATCTATAGGCCGACTGTAATTAAGACATATTTTCAAGAAATGTGTTAAAACAGAAAGATGCTGTAGTTTCAGCCGTACTCAAAGACAAAGGAAACAGCCCAGTTACGCACGTCAATCCATTCCCGACGAGAATATTTATTAAATATACAGTCAAATAGTTGATTAAACATTGATCAAAATTAAAATACAATTTATACAAAACGAAATTAATTTTAAAGAAAGACTTTCTAGAAAACAAAATTCATTGAAGTGCTCAGAATCCATGTCCCCAGACATATGCGTATGTGCCTTACTCATGCTGCTCACTTTTCATAATCAACATATGAAATAAAAAAATTATAATATTTAAACATAGCCTAACCATGACACTAAATAGGCTAAGTTTTCTTGAACCCTCTGTCCGACGAAGTCGTCAGCACCTTCTGATGGATTTTTTCCTTTATGAAAGCGGAAACAAATCACAATACTCCGTCATGTTTAGCCATACAGATAAGCGCAAGATATAAATATAAACAGTAAACGGTCTACTTTTATTTGTGTACACTCACAATTACAGCAAAGGCCTTGGACTCAGGGAACAGATTATTCTGCACTCCAAACGCTGTCTTCATTTCAAAAATATATTTTGTTCATTAAACGCAAAGTTTTTAATTTGAAAAGCATTTCTAAATTCAGTTCATATTTCCAACAAACGAAAATCCAAGCCAAAATAACGAAGTGGTTAAAAAAAACCTTTGAGTAACCACCATGCAAATTCAAACATTTCGCTCATCTCTGTATGTGGCAATGCGTCACAATAACCTGGCGTATGTAAAAGTGGATCATTCTTTACAGATGATGGTGTGTGTTGTGTCAGTTCATGGACAAGTTGTACTGGGCACTCCCAAACTGCAGGGGGCAACCAGAGTTGGTGGAACCAACTTCTAGGAAGTGCTCTTGGGACCATATTTACCTGCGCACCCACAGGGAGGGCATGGCATTAAAATGTTTGCAACAGCTCTGTTGGCTCTCTCACCTGTTCCCGAAGAAAGATACTGTGACCACAGCTCCTGATCATCCAAAGACGCAACTGGTAGGATTGAATGTGTTTGAATGTGTTGAGTTCATGCTTCTATAGTATATGACTTTTTGTGAATTGTGAGTATATAACTTGGTTGTAACGTGTAATTTAAATTAAATAGTACAGACTTTATTATGTGAATGTAGAACTTAACAGAAGTAACATTACTCTAAGCATGTGCATTGTTTAATTATTATACATTTAATTATGGGATCATGTGTATTGTTTAATTATTAATTATTAGAGATCCTAGGTTTAGAGATCTAAATTACTTTTAGTTTGAGGATTTAGTACCATTTTTGTATTGTTACTTTGAGAGTGTTATTGGGGTTTATTTGTAACTAATTCATGTTTTGTTTGTGTATCTTAAAGGTTATCAACCTATTCTGTTTCATCTCAAATCAATCAGACCACCTTTAAGAGAATAAAAAATCTAAAAGTGAACAGATTTGAGTTGTCCTTTGCGTTCATCAGAGATAAAGCCGTTTTCAAGTTTGGGCAGAGCTGTGGTCAATCAGAAAACACACAAAACTTGACAGTTGATAACCAGCGTGGCAGTGAGAACAAGGATCAAAGGCCTGAAGTCAAGCTGTCGACGCAAAGGGAGAATTGACTGGAAACTCTTCACCATGGCAAAGGAAACTCTTGGGAAAACAGTCAAGCAACTGAAGCAAGAGCGGACCTTAGCTAAATCTGCTTTCACCAAGCAAGCAAACTACCTGAGCAAAGCTGCAGATGGTATGATTAAGCATGAACTACAAGAGGAGTTCAGCAAGCTCAGTTCCCTGGCAAGGTATGTCAGCGATGCAAATGATGACTACAGGGCTGGTCTACTGGCTGAAACGGAAACTGAGGAGGATGAAGAAGTCAAGCTCGACAAGCACCAGGAGGCTGAGCTTGAAAGGACAATGGAAGAGTGCGACATGAGACTGGGGGAAATCCGTAAGGCAGTCCAATCCAACCTCTGGCCAAGATATGGTAAAGAGGAGGTAGACTTTGCAATCCAAGAAGGGGAAAAAGCCTGTGACAGAGCCCAAGCAAGCCCTATCACTGCTATCAATAGAGACGGCTATGAACTGCAGCTGGAGAGAGCGAGGACGCTAATCCATGATGCAACTGTAAGCCTGAAAGACTGGGAAAAAAGGATCCCACATGATCAGACAGCACACCTGAAAGTCAGATTAAAAGACCTGAGAACATTCGGCAGCAACCTCGAGGCCAGAAGAGCAGAATTCCTTACCGTACAAAGAATTGCAGACGAGGAAAGAAGAGGTCCAGAGCCTCAACCAACAGCAGTTCCACAACCAGTGGTAAGAATAGAGCCAACCAGTCTACCTAAATTCACTGGGTTTAGGAGGAATTTCCATAGATGGAGGAGAGACTGGGAAAGTCTGCAAAAGCAGGGAGAGCCGACTGGCTCAGTGGAAGTGAAGAAGTTCCAACTCCTTGACAGTGTGGACGAGAGAATATGTAGAGACCTGAGCCTGTCAACATACAACAGTGCTGAAGACATATTTAGAGTACTTCAAAACAGGTATGGAAACAAGCCAACAATCGCCTTGGAGATAATTGAGGACTTAGAGAGGATCTCTCCTTTAAAGTCACACCAGCCAAGAAAGGTAATTGACCTAATTCAAGCTGTGGAAAAGGCCCTGAATGACCTCACGGTGCTCTAAAGCACTGGAGCCATAAAGAATCCCCTTGTGATCAGATCCATAGAGAGCAAGTTGCCAGATAATATAAAGAGGGACTGGCTGACATTCATGGTCAATCCAAGAAATGGAGTCACACCTGACAATCACTTCGACACCCTTCTAACATTCTTAAAGACACAAGAGGACATTCTAGAAAAACTAGACCAACTGGGTGTAGGTGAAAAACCTGAAAAGAAAGCTACGTACCTGGAGAAGAGGTATGCCTCCACAAAGTCCACGAGGAAAGGAGGTTGTGTTGTCTGTGGAGATGAAAAGCACCGTGAGAAGATCTTCTTTTGTAAGCAGTTTAAAGAACTAGAGCCTGGTGAGAAGCTGAATGCTGTCGAAAGGCTGGGAGCATGCAGAAGATGCCTCAGATGTCATGCAGAGGATGATGAATGTACGGACACTTACCTGTGCAGGAACAGAGCCTGCAGAAGAGGAAGCTCTTCAGATCACCATTTCTTTCTCTGCCTGAAAGGAGGATTCAAGGGAAAAGAATCTGTGAAAGTTGGAAAACCCAGCACCAGGAGGCAAACATTCACAGAGGAGCAAGATAAATTAATATCCGAGCTTACCCCGGACATAGCAGAAAAATTCAGGAGAGCCTTCACCAACATGGCTGAAAAATCACACTGCACTGGAAGAAGCCTTCCTGGAGTGATGGACTCAAGTACACGTGAGTTACCAGTTATTCTTATGCTTCTTGAAGTAACCACCAACGCAGGACAGAAAATTGGAACTCTCATTGACTTAGCATCAGATACCAACTACATCACTCATAGAGCTGCCAGGAGACTGAAGCTTCAAAGTGAAAAGATCACGCTTGTCATCCATGGAGTTGGAGGCATGGCCATGAAGGTAAAGACCAAAAGATACTTACTCAAGGTAAGAGTCAAGACACCTAGAGGCACGGAGAGAGCTCATGAGCTGATCTGTTATGGGTTGGATGAAATTGCAAAAGTTCACAGAGTAATCAAAGCACAACAACTCAAGAAGTTCTTCCCCGACACCAACTTGGAAGATCTTCACAGACCAGAACATGTTGAGCTTCTCATAAGCCACCGTGAAGGTAGACTTGCTTCACAGAGAGTAAAGGTGGTAGGAGATCTTGTCCTGTGGGAAAGCCCTTTAGGAAAGACCGTTGGCGGAGCACATCCAGACCTCTGTGAGATGGTGGACATGGCCTTGCACAACTCTGAGACTCATTTTGCACGATCAATGAGAACCACAGCAGTAAAGTATCAAGAAATTGCTGAGATGCAAGAATCTAGAGCTGGACTGGTGGAAATGGGACAGCATTGGTGCGGCCTGCGAACCCATGTGTGGAGGCTGCCGGTGTGGTAACTGTCAACCAGGAGGCAAAGACATGACTCTGAGTGAAGAAAGAGAGCTTGAGATGATCAGGCAAGGCCTCAGCTATGTGAAGTCAGATGCGCATAGTCAGGAGCCTCACTGGGACACAAAATACCCTTGGATTGAAGATCCAAGTTCCCTTCCCAACAACAGAAACGCAGTGGAAGCCACGTTTCTGAGGACAGAGAAACAGCTTAAAAAAGAACCAGAGTGGCGTGCAGCATACACAACTCAAGTCTATGAGATGGTGGAAAGGAAGGCTGCAAAGAAACTCACTAGAGAGACCATTGCTGACTGGAAAGGACCAGTATGGTACGTCAGTTACTTGGTGGCGCCAAACCCACACTCTGTAACAAAACCTGTCCGACTGGTGTGGAACAGCAGCCAGAAGTTTAGAGGAATCAGCATGAATGACCTTCTCCTGAAAGGGCCTGATGTACTTAATCCCATCCAAGCAGTGCTACTAAGGTTCAGGAAAGGAGTCCATGCTGCCCTCGGCGACATCAAGAAGATGTACAATTCTGTGTGGCTTGAAGATATGGAGATGCACCTCCATAGATTTCTCTGGAGATACAGTGAAGATGGAGAAATTGAGGAATATCCATCACCAGGGTCAACATTGGCGATCGACCAGCAGGGTGCATTGCACAACTGGCCATGAGAGAGACAGCAAAGCTGCCCATGTTCACTCATCTGGAAGAGGAACGAAGAGTCCTTGAAGAGGATTCCTATGTAGATGACATCCTGACATCCCATAATGACCTGGAAAAGCTAGACAAAACCACCAAAAAAGTCGAAGAAATTCTGAAGGCAGGTGGATTCTTTCTTAAGCCGTGGGTCCGATCAGGCCAAAGTGGGAGGCAGACGTCTACATCAGACCATCCAGCATCATCAGATGAAGTCTTCATTCTCCCTAACCAAATGAGAGAAGGAGACAACAAAGCCCTTGGAGTTGGTTACCTGGTCGAACCAGACAAACTGTACCTCATGACCTCGATAAACTTCTCAAAGAGAAAACAGAAGATGAGAATCAGTCAAAATCTCGTCAGGGAAGAGGTGAGAGGGAAAACTCCAAATCCACTGACTAGAAGACAACTGCTTAGCCAAGTAGCTAGTTTGTATGACCCAATAGGGCTTGCTACACCTGCCAAACAGAAAGGAGCCATTTTAGTCAGAAAAGCATTTCAAGAAGCTGGAAGCAAAACTCTAACACGAGACACATGGGACACACCTCTGTCTGGAAGGCTTAGAGAAGAAGCCATCCATCTGTTTGAGGAGTACACACGCCTCAACCAAATTACCTTCCATAGAAGCCTCAGACCAGTCGAAAGTATTGGAGAACCCTGGGGAATAACATTCTCAGATGGGAGCGACCAGAGCTATGGAGCTGTTGCATACTTCAGGTGGAAGACCGAGCAAGGTGTCCTGGTCCGGCTTGTTGAGTCCAAAGCCAAGCTCACACCACTTGACCAGAAGGGAGAACCAGTGAAGGCTGAGGTCTGTGGTGCTGTGTTCGCTGCAAGAAATACATTGAAAAGCACAGTCGGATGCAAGTCGAACGGTGGTTTCATCTGCTGGACAGTCAAACTGTGCTGGGTGCAATCCAAAGGGATAGTTATGGGTACCAGAGCTTTTTTGCAAACAGAGTGGGAGAGATCCAGAAGTCCACATCAGTTGAAGACTGGAGATGGATTCCAGGTGAGCAAAATATTGCTGACCTCACAACAAGAGGAGCAACCCCAGAAGACCTCAAAGAGAACTCTGTGTGGCAAAATGGCCCAGAATTTCTGAAACGACCTGTGGAGAAGTGGCCGACAAAGTCAGCCAAAGATGTTGCTGCAGATGCCAAAGAAGGTATAAACAAGCTCCAAAGGAAATGTTTTACAGCAGCACTAAACCGAGCACAGGTGAGAAAAAAACAACATGCTCCACCTGCAACTGCAATGCCAATGTCTCCAACCTCTGACCAAAGCAAGGACCTGCAAAACAGCCCTAGCAGAAAAGGGCACCAAATCCAAGTTCGGAGGCCACCTTCTGGTTCTTCAGTAAGGAAAATCCTTAACGTCAATAAGTTTAGCAGTTTAACCAGGTTGGTAAGAGTCATTGCCTGGGTGTGGAGAGCTGCCACAAAGTGGAAAGAAATGCTGACCAAGACCTCAACCACAAGCAAGCTAAAGAGGAAGGAAATTCCTTCAGCTCGTGAGATCAAGACCAGAGTCAAGGAAGCTACACTTACCATCATGGAGTGTGAAGATGCACTCAGAGATCTCTTCCTTGCGGCTCAAAAGGAGGTAACTTTGCCAGACACCACACTCAGCAGGCTTGCTGTGGTCAGAGAAGAAAGCACTGGACTTTTGCTCTGTGGCGTAAGATTCCAAATCTTTAATAAAGACAAAACTGCAGTACCAATCTTGCCCTGCACATCATGGATATCCACTCTTCTAGCTCAAGAAGCCCACAGGGCAAATCATGAAGAAATCGCAGGTACACTCCTCCGGATGAGAAGAAAAGCATGGGTGGTAAGAGGCCGGAAACTAGCTCAGAAGATCGTTGATAACTGTGTGACATGCAGGAGACTTAAGGCCCGAAGATGCCAACAGATCATGAGTGACCTTCCATTGGAGCGAATAACACCAGCTAATCCGTTTGAGTACACAACAGTGGACTTATTTGGACCTTACGAAGTGAAGGATGAGGTGAGAAAGAAGGTGAAACTTAAAGTGTGGGGAATCGTCTTCTGTTGCATGGCGTCCAGAGCTATGCACACAGACCTTGTCAGTGACCAGTCAGCTGGAGGCTTCCTGTTAGCCTACCAAAGATTTACGGCACTGAGAGGACATCCAAAGAAATTGTGGTCGGATCCTGGAAAGAACTTTGTCGGAGCCAGACCTGCCCTCAAAGACCTCTACATGTTTCTGGGCCGACTGGAGAAATCAAAGCTTGAAGATGAGGTCTCCAAGCATGGCACGGAATGGAGCTGGAAGATCCATCCAGCAGACTCACCTCACAGAAACGGAGCTGCTGAAGCTGCTGTCCGGACTGTGAAGCGGGCTTTGCAAAATCTGGGGGGTAATGGAGTCTTTACATGGGGTGAGTTCCAAACTTTCCTTTATATGGCTTCCAACCTCGCAAATGAACGACCTATTGATGCCAGGACTCAGAGCCGGGAAGACTGTGTAGAATACATTAGCCCAAATTCACTTCTGCTCGGAAGAACTGGACCCAGAGGAGATCCAGGGACCTTTGACTTTGAAGGGTACTCTTACAAGAGGTTAAGAACCATCCAAACAAAAGTTGACCGGTTCTGGAGGAAATGGAGCCAGTTAGCCGGACCAAACCTGTTTGTCCGGACCAAGTGGCACACAGCTCACAGAAATGTGGCAATTGGAGATGTCATCTGGCTGGCTGACCAGAACGCCTTGAGAGGTCAATTCAGGCTTGCCAGAGTCATTGACGTCAACACTGACAGGAAGGGAGTGTAAGGGATGTATATCTCCGATCCTTCCCCAGCTACCCAGTCGCAACTGAGAAGCCCACCAAAAAGATGAAAAAACATTCAACCAAGATACCTGCAACAGTTCTTCACAGGGATGTCAGACGGATAGTTGTCCTGCTTCCAGTTGAAGACCAGCAGCAACAACAGGATCAAAAATGGAGTAACTAAATCCAACATATCACAGTACTGGTGTGACCTCCTTGGGTTGAAGAACCAGGAGGTCAAGTGGGAGGTGTTGTGTCAATTCATGGACAAGTTGTACTGGGCACTCCCAAACTGCAGGGGGCAACCATGCAACCAGAGTTGGTGGAACCAACTTCTAGGAAGTGCTCTTGGGACCATATTTACCTGCGCACCCACAGGGAGGGCATGGCATTAAAATGTTTGCAACAGCTCTGTTGGCTCTCTCACCTGTTCCCGAAGAAAGATACTGTGACCACAGCTCCTGATCATCCAAAGACGCAACTGGTAGGATTGAATGTGTTTGAATGTGTTGAGTTCATGCTTCTATAGTATATGACTTTTTGTGAATTGTGAGTATATGACTTGGTTGTAACGTGTAATTTAAATTAAATAGTGCAGACTTTATTATGTGAATGTAGAACTTAACAGAAGTAACATTACTCTAAGCATGTGCATTGTTTAATTATTATACATTTAATTATGGGATCATGTGTATTGTTTAATTATTAACTATTAGAGATCCTAGGTTTAGAGATCTAAATTACTTTGTTTGGTTTGAGGATTCAGTACCATTTTTGTATTGTTACTTTGAGAAAGTGTTATTGAGATTTATTTGTAACTAATTCATGTTTTGTTTGTGTATCTTAAAGGTTATCAACCTATTCTGTTTCATCTCAAATCAATCAGACCACCTTTAAGAGAATAAAAAATCATAAAGTGAACAGATTTGAGTTGTCCTTTGCGTTCATCAGAGATAAAGCCGTTTTCAAGTTTGGGCAGAGCTGTGGTCAATCAGAAAACACACAAAACTTTACAGTGTGTTTGGACAGAAGACGAGACAGAGTTCTTTATTAAACTCATAAAAACAATAGAATAGCAAATGCCACAATTTATCAAGAGCTTGAAGCAGATAAGAGAGAGAAACACACACACACACACACACACACACAGGGGTTAAAGTGGGCCGGAACTGCGGCATTCAAACTTCTAGCCACGCCCTAGCAACCAGTTACAGCACCCTAACAACCATATATCAACATTAAATTGCCATATCTCAGCACGAGAGCATTGTAGAAATACAGAGTTGGGCTCTTTTGTCTCAGACTGGCCAATAGTCTTTAAATATCACCCCATGAACTGTAATGACACACCCTAGCAACCATTTAGAGCACCCTAGCAATGTATTGCAAAATAAAGAAGCCATATCTCAGCCCCAGAACATTGTACAGTCATGAGGGTGGGCTCTTTTGACTCAGACTGGCCAATAGTATTACAATATCACCCCATGAACTGTATAGACACATCCTAGCAACCATGTACAGTACCCTAGCAACCGTACAAACACATTAATAAGCCATATCTCAGCCCCAGAACATCCTACAGACATGTTGCTTGTCTTTTTTTGCATCCCAGTAGCATCCGGGTGGCGGATTTTGCCACGGCAAGCACCACTCACATTTTCTCTAGGAAATGTACATTCTAGTGTTGTGATTACTATAAATGAATAACTAAATAGATCCAGCGGTCGCAGCGCAAGAGCAGCTGGATCATCTCACGCACAGCGCTGAGAAACTTGTTCGGCGCTTTCGCCGCTCTATTGAACTGATAACAAGCGCCAGGCAGTCGCTTTATCCGTTTGAAAACAAGCGCAACATCAAGTGTTCAGTAAAGGCTCTGTGGCGAAACTAGCTGACCCAGACTGAAGAGCTCCGCTCCGACCCTGTAAAGTGAAGTGTTGAGGTAAACTATAGGCTGCCTACACGACTGTAATCATGGCCGTAGTCCGCTCACCGGTATATTTCCGAGGTGTAGCTATATAATAAATGTTGTAAAATAATTTGAACCAGATTAGGCATAGAATAATGAATGTGTGTGTACATATTGTGAATTAATTTATTAAATGTATTTACCTAGCATTCGTAGCCTTCAGTGAATTAATAAAATATAGGCTAAAATATCAGTTGACCATATGTTTACTTTCTTCACTGAGGCGAAAATGAAGAGACCAGTCAGAGCTCAGCTTTAGGATGGGAAGAGACAGGACAAGAGAAGGCGACTGAGAGAAAAAGAAAGAGTGATGGAAATGAGAGTGATGAAATGAGGAGAGAACAGGTGTGACAAGATAATAGCTTTTTATAAAAAAAATTTAGCATTCAAACACATTAAAATGCACATATGTAAATCAGAGAAATAAAAATGTTCTTGGGGAACCATACCCCCCAAACCCCCCTAAATAGCTCGAATTTGAGACATCACCGGTTTTAAAAATCCTTAAGGCAGTTTTATACTCAAAAGTTGTTGCTGTTTCTGGAAACATGTTTGCTTTGACCTCATATCTGGAGTTAATTAATTTATGATGTTAATGTGTTGCAGCTTGGAATATTTATAGGTCTACTTAATATTAAAATTGAATATGCAGACATTATATACTCAGTCTATCTCTGTGCTTTGACGAGTTAGTAAAAAAAATGAAATTCTGTGGTAGAAAACGTTGTGGCACCAAGATCAGCTAATATGGGGCCCTTGGGTTTGTTATTGCCTCAGGGCCTACAGCAAACATTTTGATTCTGCATTTTGACATTGAGACTGCAATAGGTCTATTTAGGCTGTGATTTATTTCTATTGTAGTTGTGTCTTCAGCCATTTTGGTGTGTCAAATGTTAAGAATTTTTATACTTCCCCTTTTTATGTTCGAATTTACAATGTGAAAAACAAGGTTGTGTTCCATAGTATTAGTATCATCATCATATCAGTGTAGATGTAGATGGACCAAAATAAAACCATTAAAATATAAAGTAAATAAGTATTGTGATACTTGGTGCCAGTGACACTCTTGTCCCAAAAAGTATTGCTATACCATGATGCTCAAAATGTCCCACGGTGAGTCATTTTTCCCTGTTGCACCTACACAAAATTGAGGGTTCCCCCACCTGCCAAATCCCACTTTAACCACTGCACACACACACACACACACCTCATATGTGCCGCTCAAGTATAAGGTGCTTTCCTTGCCATCAGTGCTTAGATAACACACACACACACACACACACACACACGTCTCCTTCCATTAATAATAATAATGGCGTGCGGTGGCTGGGATATACATAAACCTAACAACCTTCGGAGCATAATTTTTGGAATGACTCATCACGAGAGGAAAACATTTGTTTTAGTCGCATAACATCAGTAAATGAAAACGCCGTCATTTCGCAATAGTTTTTTATCGACCATTAGAAAATATTTTTTTATTTCTTTATAAATCTGTAATGGCGGCTGCTGCCAGTTACAGGGGCAAAAGGCATGGGTATGGATGAAGCAATTGCACTAACTAACAATAGATTTTCCATTGCAGTTCATTATGCGTGGCTTAGAGGGTTTTGTTTTGTTCCCATAATAACCTCTGCAGATGTGACCATGGAGGAAGAGGATGAGCATATGATTGTGGAGGATGCCAATGAGTATTTAGCGCAACCTTGGAAGAAGCCTCATACTCCTCTACCAGACACATTGGTAGTTGTTCATGTCTTTACTATCGTTATGCTAAAACATACTGTCCACAGTAGCTTCTATTGTAACATCCATAATTTGCGTCAGCTGAAACGTCCATTTTATCAGGACATGTTGCCTGTCTAAACAGATTATGTAGCAATTTAATTGGCAAAGTCCTTTCTTTTGTCCTTTGCAGCTCAGATACATCCTGGACATGGGCAGCGACATGCCTCACAAGAGCTGATTTTTGGACATTGGCTTTGAGAAAGGGAAATGGAGTCTGATGTAAGTAGTACCATTGACATGTAGATATTTTTGAAAACTAAAAAAGTAAAGCAGTGGGTGCAATGCATTTTTTTTTTCTTTGTGGAAAGAACTTTTCTGTATGTGCTAGCTATTTTTATTTCATTTATGGAAGCCCATTTCCGCCACTAAATAAAAAAAATAAAAAGAGTAATTGCGACTTTTTATCTCAGAATTCTGACTTTTTTTCTCACAAATGCGAGTTATAAAGGCATTGATCTGCTGCGACCCGACACATGATGAGTTGTGAACACATTATTGAGTATTTTAGCTGTAGTTTTAGCTGCTAATGATGGAATGATTGTCTTATTATCTGAACGGCATTAATATCTCTGAGCAAACGCGCTCTTGAGGGGATTTTAAGCGCAAGCTTTGGCGCAGAAACAACAGAACGGATGTGAGGGGCAACGTTCATTGAAGATATTCTGATGTGTTATTATGGAAATATGATTCCCAGAACTCCACCACTCTCAGAATGTGCTGTAATTCACGATGTCCTTAGAGAACGGGTGTGTTCAGTAATGACACGTCCAGTATGATCTGTCGCTACATACACTCACCTGAGGGTGGCGCTGTTCTGGGATCATATTTCATTAATAATCAGATAATACTGTAATGCAAGATTTCGTTTGAGAATGAATTTTATTGACCTCCATGTGCTCGGTTTTGATCATAAAATTAGTTTTGATTTGCTTGGTTTTCTCTAAAAAAAGAAATAGTACAAAAAATTTAGAAAAAATGCTCTTCTTAAGTCATTTGTGTCTTGTTTCTAGTCTAAATAAGTACAATTTTCAACTAAATAAGAAGAGCATTTTATTCAGTGTAGTCAAATCTTTTGATAATTTAAAATATAATAGGCCTTTGTTGACTACATTCTAAAGAAATGATTCTGGAGTTTTGTTTGGTAGAAAGTGAATTTTTTTGTTTGGTAGAAAGTGATTTTTTTGTTTTGTAGAAAGTGAATTGCAGTGAATTTAAGTGAATTGTGAATTGTATCCTAATTTATTATAAAAAAAATTTAGCATGAGACTACTTTCAAAAACAGAAAAATAGTAAATTGTCATTTTTGTCTTGTTTCTAGTCTAAATATTTAAACATTCTTAAATCAAGATGCATTTACTAGATAAGTACAATTTCAACTAAATAAGAAGAGCATTTTTTTTGCTCTCTCACACACCTGAAGCTCATTCATTATGTAGGTCATTATGCAGGTCTTTTGTCTCTCAGGTGTGATACCATTATTATTCATTATTATAATTATCGTTCACGCCTCCTCGCATACTGCCATTAAATCAGTGTATTGTTTTATGTGAATGTGTAGGCTCAACAATTCTCACATCAGTTTGTAGCAAAAACTAGGCAAATACACCCTTTAGTTAAAAGTCTTGTATATGCCTTAATTTTAAAACAATTTAGTTTTTTCAAAAACCACACAAACATCATTCTCTCAAAAATACAAGCATATACATACATGTTGCTCAAATATTATGGTAGCCCAGTTTGTGTTCAATACAGTGTAATGAATCTTTTGCCATTAATGTGTTTATAAGCAACTAAAAAAAACACAAATATCAGAACATGTAAAAACTTCTAAAGAGCCCCAAAACTGCTCAGAATCCTAGGGGTTAAATAGGAATATTCGAAAGATCGGAGTCATCACGCCAGAGACGGGTTTATTGAGGATTGCGTGTTGATTAAACAATTATTAAATTGCAATATTCAAAGGTCGGTGTAATCATGCTGGAGACGGGTTTATTGAGGATGCTGTGCCGATGAGGCAATTATTAGATAGGAATATTCAAAAGATCGCAGTCATCACGCCGGAGACGGGTTTATTGAGGATGTCGTGTCGATTAAACAATTATTAGGTAGGAATATTCGAAAGATTGGAGTCATCACGCCGGAAACGGGTTTATTGAGGATGTCGTGTTGATTAAACAATTATTAGGTAGGAATATTCGAAAGATTGGAGTCATCACGCCGGAAACGGGTTTATTGAGGATGTCGTGTCGATTAAACAATTATTAGGTAGGAATATTCGAAAGATCTGAGTCACCACGCCGGAGACGGGTTTATTGAGGATGCCATGCAGATGAGGCAATTATTAGATAGGAATATTCGAAAGATCAGAGTCATCATGCCGGAGACGGGTTTATTGAGGATGCCGTGCCGATGAGGAAATTATTAGATAGGAATATTCTAAACATCAGAGTCATCAAGCCGGAGACAGGTTTATTGAGGATGTCGATTAGTGGCGGTGAGGCAACCGGGGAGAGACAATGCAGACTATGAATGGCTACTCTTTAGTGTGAATTCTCATGTGGTAATTAAGGGTCAATTTACATCTCAAACTCTTTCAAAATTGATCACATGTAGATGGCTTTTCTCTAGAGTGAATATTCATGTGTCCCCTAAGGTTTACTTCCCGTGTGAAGCCATTCCCACACACAGTGCAGATGTAAGGCTTCTGTCCAGTGTGAACTCCCATGTGACTGTCAAGGGTTCTTTTATGTTTGAAACTCTTTCCACACTGTTGGCAGATGTAAGGCTTCTCTCCAGAGTGAACTCCCATGTGACTGTCAAGGCTTCTTTTTTCACTGAAACTCTTTCCACACTGTTGGCAGATGTAAGGCTTCTCTCCAGAGTGAACTCTCATGTGACTGTCAAGGTTTCCTTTATGTTTGAAACTCTTTCCACACTGTTGGCAAGTGTAAGGCTTCTCTCCAGTGTGAACTCTCATGTGCCTGCCAATATTTCCTTTTTCACTGAAACTCTTTCCACACTGTTGGCAGATGTAAGGCTTCTCTCCAGAGTGAACTCTCATGTGCCTGTCAAGATTTCCTTTTTCACTGAAACCCTTTCCACACTGTTGGCAGATGTAAGGCCTCTCTCCAGCGTGAATTCTCATGTGCCTGTCAAGATTTCCTCTTTCACTGAAACTCTTTCCACACTGTTGGCAGATGTAAGGCTTCTCTCCAGAGTGAATTCTCATGTGGACTTTAAGATCTCCTTTATTTCTGCAACTCTTTCCACACTGTTGGCAGATGTAAGGCTTCTCTCCAGAGTGAATTCTCATGTGGACTTTAAGATCTCCTTTATTTCTGCAACTCTTTCCACACTGTTGGCAGATGTAAGGCCTCTCTCCAGAGTGAACTCTCATGTGACTGTCAAGGTTTCCTTTATGTCTGAAAATCTTTCCACACTGTTGGCAGGTGTAAGGCTTCTCTCCAGAGTGAATTCTCATGTGGACTTTAAGATCTCCTTTATTTCTGCAACTCTTTCCACACTGTTGGCAGGTGTAAGGCCTCTCTCCAGAGTGAATTCTCATGTGGACTTTAAGATCTCCTTTATTTCTGCAACTCTTTCCACACTGTTGGCAGGTGTAAGGCCTCTCTACAGAGTGAATTCTCATGTGGACTTTAAGATCTCCTTTATTTCTGCAACTCTTTCCACACTGTTGGCAGGTGTAAGGTTTCTCTCCAGAATGAACTCTCATGTGGACGTTAAGGTTTCCTTTACTTGTGCAACTCTTTCCACACTGTTGGCAGCTGTAAGGTTTCTCTCCAGTGTGAATTCTCATGTGGACTTTAAGATCTCCTTTATTTCTGCAACTCTTTCCACACTGTTTGCAGGTGAAATAACTTTGTGAGGGAGTCTTTTTAGCCCGTGTCGATCTTTCTCCAGTCATGAAGTCATGATGTTTATCATAATGGTCTTCCTCCTCTTCCCTTTCATTACGTTCATGACTTGTCTCTTTCAATGCCATGTGATCTAGGGCAGAAACATACATAAAACAATTTAAACATTTGAAGCATCAATAGCAGGGTATAGGGTAGTATGATCTATAACCTATCCTATCCTAGAGACCAGGGGTGGGAAGCTTTGGTCTTGGAGGGCCACTGTCTCGCACAGTTAAGCACATTCTCCCGTCGGTCTCCCATGAAGTCCACTCTGAAATGCCAACTGTCCCGTATTAGCACGGGCGTCCTGTATATTGGGCCTAAATGTCCTGTATGTGACTTTCTTTGACCCATTTATTGACTGCTACGCTGATCTAACCACTGATCAAGGGGTCGTTATTTTAAATGTAGACACATGCACAAAATAGAGCAATGCCGTTGTGATGCTCATGCGTTTGCGGGTTAATTTAAAGTCCTTAATGCATTAAAATAATTTAATGCAAATTGTCACAGCCAGCTCTGCCGTCACATAAAGAGGCTCACACACATGAATGGTTTGACTTAGAAGGTTATTTATTAAATAAAGATAGTGAGTGATCTGTTAGCGAAATATAACATGTCTAGGGATTTAAACAATAAAGGGAAGATAATAATCCAAAAGGTGAGGAATGTTGATAAATAATAAATAAACTAGAAAACAACAAAATAGATCACAATTACTTCTCTGGAGGTGTTCCACCAGAGGAAGTGCTGATTAGCAGGTGAATACCGCTTTTATACTCCTTATACGCCCATAAATTAAACATTTAGGAGTGGTTGTCTGCAGCCAATCACACCCTCAGAAAACAATAGAAGACGGGGTCGTAACAAAATAAATTACAGAAGTATGTGAAGCTGCGTCAATAACGTAATTTTCATCAGGCAGTTAGATGATCCTAGAAGTCGGGAGTTTATCACAATCACACTGTAGTAGTTCGCACATTCCAGGGCCCAGTTTATGGCCGGGCCACTCTCTGTCCATAACAGTGGACAAAGGTTTGCTACATTTTGATTGGATCTTGGTTGACTTACACAAACAAACTGTCCAACGCCATCAGATAAAGATGCTAGGACAACAGCCAGACATCTCTTGGAGGCCAAGAAGACCACCTCTGGTAAAGCCCAGGAAGGACAGGACATCTCATTGGTCCATTTGCAGTTTCTGCCCTTCACCCACCTAGAGACTAATCCCTAATGTCCTGGTCTGTGACTGCCATAAAAATTCCACAGGACCGTAGCACTAGTGGGTGAAAGAAAGACCACAATGACCCATCCAAATCCATTCATAACTATGTTTGGAAACCTTACGACTGATGTAAATCACACACAAACATTTCATACTTATTCAGAGAAACAAGTATTCTCAGTGACAGCTATTTGTAATGCATAATCTTACACAGATTCAGCTGTTACTGAACAAAGTAATGAACAGTTCTTATTTATCTTTTTCTATCATGTTTGGTGTCTATTTGTTTAGAATATTGCCAAGGGTTTTCTGATGGTGGTTTGGAAAGTGAGAAATGCATTGGTAAACTTTAAAGACTTCTAACTGTGTACAGTATGCAAATGAGTTCCACAGGGGAAAGAAGGGTAGGTCAACTGTGTGCGCCCTCTGATGCCAGCAGCAAATCGCAACACTGGAATGGAAAAGTGCCAAATTGCAATCCCCTCCAATTCGGAAAAGGTTAAAGGTACCCTTTCAACAGACACTCCTTGTTCTGAGTCTGTCCAGCGAGGATGAGACTGTGACAGAGCAACCAGTTCTGGGTTTCTCCTTGAGCGAGACAAACAGTTTACCAAATTCTGAGTCTGAGTCCTGCAAGGATGAGACTGAAACAGATCAACCAAGTTCTGAGCCTCTGGTTAATCCAGAGAGACAACAAAAGATCCGAGGATCTGAGTCTACAGCTTGTGAGGCAGCAACAGATACGACCACGTTCTGAGCCTCCAGCCTGTGATGAAAGAGACATTAACAAACACTACATTCAGAGTTTTAGTCCAGCGAGACGACTACAGCACGTCACGAGCAGAGCTGAAACAACTAATCGATTATTAAGAGAGTCAAGAGAGAGAGTCAAGAGAGTTTTATTTGTCACATACACAGTTATATACAATATACAGCTGGCAGTGAAATGTGTTTTGGTGTTGTGCGAGTCACACCGAGTCGCCATTCGTGCGGCGCCTTCTTGAGTTGGACAGAAAATACAGCATAACATGAGGATAGGTAGGGAGGGGTGAGGAGATGAAAAAAAGCAACCCCCAGACTATGCTCCTACGGGAGCACAGTTTGAGAACAGTAAAAAAACATCTCAGCAACATGAGCACACATTACAACATGAAACACGACTTGCAACAGGGGAGAGGAGTGGGGGGTTGAGGTGTCCCAGCACAGCCAGGCGTCCCGGTCCTGCAGCCATTTCAGGCGCTGGTCACAGACCCGCTTGTCAGACTGGGGGTACGAAGCGGCGAAGGTGAGAGATGGGTGTGTGCATAAGTGTGTGTGTGTGTCTGTAAAGTTCATGTGCATGTTTGTGTAGGCCTGGAGAGTCACGCCTGGCACCGTAATCTCGGTGCTCCAGTCCGCAAGTTGCTGTGGAGACAACCTTGATCAGATCCCAGCCGAGTCAGCAGGTGGTTGGGGGATGAGTGCAAGAGCGTCTTCCTGCAGTGCTCTTCTGGGGGAGTTATTGTCTCAGCAGCGGCCTTGGCCAAGACCGTGCTGGTTGAGGGAGCCGAAAGCAGATAAGATTGGAATTTGTTTGGTCTGGGAGCGAGTAGCCACAATTTATGACTACTCTCTTAGTTCGTTCTGGTCTCTGAAACCATTTTGCAGAGCAGTGAGCTTTTCCGTGATGATATCCATCTTGCGTTGCAACTCCATGATGTTATCCATGTTGCGGTTAGTAGTCCCAGTTTACCGCTCTGCCCACTGCTTCAATCATGACGGGCAGCCTTGTGGAGCTTTGAACAGCTGTCACCGCTTCCTGAATTCTTCGATATCCCAGGGCAATGCCTGATCCAATCAGCAGAAACCCTGTTACCATGAAACCGAATAGGTAGATGTCTTCAATGTCCTCTACGGAAAGTGCCGCTAGACACACAACATGCCACCTCTCCCACGCGTCCATCGTGTAGCCAGCAGCAAACGTTCCGGCAGGGCAGTCAGGTTCCCCCGAACCCAAGCTTCTCGTCGAGAAGATGGTGTCAATTGCGTTGAGAGACCAGTTGATCAAATCCATAATTTTTAGTTCGAGAGCAGTGCGTGGAGAGTCTCTCAAGTTTAAAACAGTAGACTAGACGAGACGAGAGAAGCAAGCAGGAGAGGAGGGAGGAGGAAGACGAGAGGAGAGAGGAGAGAATGCGTCCGCCTTCGCTGAGAGCCAGAGGGAGTTGACAACTTAAAATAGTTGTCAACTAATTTAGTCATTGATTAGTTGGTAAATAACTTTTATTTGTCATAAGCGGCTCATTTCGTGCATATTTTAAATCTGCGGTGACCAAAGTGTGGCAGTAATGAGCCACCGGAGGTTTTTCTCAGCCAGTACAGCAGGAGAAGCAGCGAATAGCCAATAGCTGGCCTCGTTTTATGTCACATGCTTCCCGCACAGCGTCTCTGCAGCATTCAGCGAGATGGCGGAGGCAGGCGGCAGTGGAGTAAGCTCGAGAAAGAAAAAAGCGGAAGATAAAACTAATTGAACAAAGTCATCCAAAGTGTGGGAGCACTTTACTCTGAGCCTTCAAAAAAAAAGAGTAAACTCTGCGCTACTGAACTGGCACGGGAGATCTCATACCCCTTTTCCACCAAGGCAGTGCTAGAGCTAGTTCGGAGCCAGAGCCTAATGTGCATCTAGAAATAGTGGAGAGGAAACAGAGTTAGCTGATGCAGGAAAGGGACGTGATCCAAGCGCCCAAAACCTCATAATTGTTTATTTTAAGCTTCACGTGAATGCATTAGCGTCAGAGGTGTAAAGTACTTGAGTAATTTTACTTGATTACTGTACTTAAGTATTATTTTTAAAAAGTACAATTAAAAATCAATACTTTTACTTTTTCTTAATTACATTTTTTAAGAAAAAAGTACTTTTTACTCCTTACAATTTTATTTACAGTCAAAAAGTGCTTCTTCTTTTTTGGAGATCACTTCATTCTATTTTCCCTTGCTATTACCACACCAATTGAATTCATGGGTTCGCTGATGCACAGTTTCATTTAAATGTTTAATTTAAATGTATTTATTCTGCCAATGAGATTCATTTTCACATTCCATGAAAGTGGTCAGACATGCTTATTGGTCCTTTGGAAGTGACGTCATGTCGCATCAATTACCACAATGCACTGCACCTTGACCTGGGCTGCGTTTCCCAAAACCATCGTAAGCCTAAATTGATCGTAGAGACCATTGGTGGCAATTGTTCTACGATCAACCTAAGCTTACGATAGTTTTGGGAAACGCAGCCCTGGAAATTAGAGTGAGAGGCTTTTCAGCCCCAAAAGACGCTTGACAATCACAATTTTGAAAATCAGCTTCTACTTAAAGGGATAGTTCACCCAAAAATGAAAATGTGATGTTTATCTGCTTACATGTAGGTGTGTTTGTTTCTTCAGTAGAACACAAATGAAGATGTTTAACTCAACTGTTGCAGTCTGTCAGTCGTATAATGCATGTGAATGGTACATGATTACTAGCATCATCTATGAGAGTAAAAAAAACCTGCACAGACAAATCCATATTAAACCCCGCAGCTCGTGACGACACATTGATGTCCCAAGACATGAAATGATCGGTTTGTGCGAGAAACCGAACAGTATTTATATAATATTTTTACCTCAAAAACGATCTATGTCCGACACCCGTTCAGCGCGCCATCACTTCTGGCAAGTGTGGTCAATGTACATAATAATAATAATAATAATTTGTTACATTTATATAGTGCTTTTTTGGGTACTCAAATCGCTTTACATATTGAAGGGGGAAATCTCAACCAACACCGATGTGCAGCTCCACCTGATGATGCGACAGCAGCCATAAAACGTCTATAATTTACCTTTTATTTTTCTCTCAAAAACATAAATAAATGTAAAAATTATTTATATATATATATATATATATATATATATATATATATCAGGGGTGCCACAATTCTCAATATAATATTGAACCGTTCGGTACGGCATTCACGGTTCAATACGCGCTTGTGAATTGCGTTTTTTTTGGTTTCACATTTAATTAATTATTTTCATAATTTGCCTATCATTCTATAATTTGCCTCCATCCCAATACTGAACAACGCGACACACATTCACATCACACGTTAGTGGTAGAGTTATACTCACGGAACACTATAGATATTCACAATCAAGAAAGTTCATTATTTGCATGCATTTTAAAGCCTTGCCGGCTCAGTCGCGTGCGTGGTTTTAACATGCGCTTCTCCGAGCGCGCGCACTAAACGCCTGTCAAACACGTGATTACTGGACTAAGTAGTCGTCTTACTGCACTAATACTGTCAAATACACACAAGGTTAACATAAACAGTCGGTTCTGTCTAAAGTGAAAGTAAAATCGCAATTGTGTCTGTATATTAGATGTACGCAGGTCTTTAATTGACAGCAGCGCAGCCTAGTGAACACGCGGTCCTTAAAGGGACAGTTCACCTATAAAGGGACAGTTCACCTCTAAAGTTCTGTCATTATTTACTCACTCTAATATTGTTCCAAACCTGTATTCATTTCTCGATGACAGAATTAAAATTTTTGAGTGAAATATCCCTTTAATGTTAAAGGGTTAGTTCACCCAAAAATGAAAATTCTGTCATTAATTACTTACCCTCATGTCGTTCGACACCCGTCAGACCTCCGTTCATCTTCGGAACAGAAATGAAGATATTTTAGTTGAAATCTGAGGGCTCTGAAAGGCCTCCATTGGCTCAATGGCACTCTACACTCTCAAGACCCTTAAAAGGTACTAAAGACGTCGTTACAAAGTCCATCTCACTACAGCGGTTCTAAAATAACTTTATGAATCGGCGACAATAGTTTTTGTGCGCAAAAAAACCCTAAATAACGACTTACATAGTGATGACGATTTCAAAACAAAGCATCATGAAGCTTCGAAGCGTTATGAATCAGCGAGTCGATTCAGCGGTTTGAATCGCCAAATTTCAGCAGTTTGGCGGTTTGACACACGATCCGAATCATGATTCGACTCACTGATTCATAACGCTTTGAAGCTTCATAACGCTTTGTTTTGAAATCGTCATCACTATGTAAGACGTTATTTAGGGCGTCTATTGTCGCCGATTCATAAAGTTATTTTAGAACCACTGTAGTGAGATGGACTTTGTAACGACGTCTTTAGTACCTTTTAAGGGTCTTGGGAGTGTAGAGTACCATTGTGCCAATGGAGGACTTTCAGAGCCATCAGATTTACACTAAAATATCTTAAAGGTCCCGTTTTTCATGTTTTTTTGAAGCTTTGATTGTGTTTACAGTGTGCAATATAACATGTGTTCGTGTTTCATGTGTAAAAAAACACAGTTTTTTTCACACAATTTACTTATCTGTATACCGCTGTTTTCACTGTCCTCAAAACGGCCTGAGAATTTCCTCGTTCTATGAAGTCCCTCCTTCAGAAATACGTAACGAGTTCTGATTGTGCCAGCGGTTCCCGTGTTGTGATTCGACAGCAGCTTAGGGCACGTTGCCCGGAAAGGTCACGCCTCTTACCATAACGGGGAGATGAACGCGCTCAAAGTACAGCCCCTGAAGGCCAAACAAAGGTGATTTGACTCCGGGATGAAAATAACAGCGTCTGATGGCGACAAACGCAACCGAACCGAACGCAACACTTCCTCTTCTCCACGTGGGAGCAACAAGACCACGCCCCCTCTTTTGCGTATTCTTGTGGGCGGAGGTTAGTCTGTTCTACTGTTCTACTGACGTAATTAAAGCAGGAAGTACAGGGATGTAGAACAAACCGGCCGTTCGCTGTAGGCTTTGAAAGGGAATTTCTGTCAAATAAAATATCTCGCTTGGCATTGAACTTTGAGCTTTATAATTTTACAGGTATTATTTATGCTCTAACAGCAACATTACACACTAACTAAAGTTTGAAAAATGGGATCACGAAGAACAGGACCTTTAATTTCTGTTCCGAAGATGAACGGAGGTCTTACAGGTGTCGAACGACATGAGGGTAAGTAATTAATGACAGAATTTACATTTTTGGGTGAACTAACCCTTTAATACAACAATAAAAGACAAAGAGAAAATCACTCACTGCTCTTGACTGAAAAACATTAATACAGTAGCTTTAATAAGAGTCAGTGTACATTTTATAGTGAAGTCTATGTAGTGTTTTATTTTTACATTCATTCATTCAATGTCATACTTAAATGCTGCTGTACAGCTCTGAGCTGCCAGTGTAAATCTTTATATATATTTATTTTATATTATCCAATACACTAGGAATGTGTACAAGGGTTTTTTTTAAGTAAAGTTTTAAGTTTAAGTAAGGTTTTTCAATTCTTTTAAGTAAAATAAAGAAAGAGTTTTGAAATAAAAAATAGTCTTTTTTCTCTCTAACCTCTTGCTGTTCCTGTCGCCTAAGAATAGAATAGCAAAAAAATTGTGACAAGCCATCAGAACCGAACCGTGGTTAAAAACTGAAGTATGTATTGAACTATTGACTAACTGTATTGTTGCATCTCTAATATATATATATATATATATATATATATATATATATATATATATATATATATATATATAAGGTGCATCAAAAACACATTT
The DNA here is from genome assembly GCF_949357685.1 of Gobio gobio. Lineage (NCBI taxonomy): Eukaryota > Metazoa > Chordata > Actinopteri > Cypriniformes > Gobionidae > Gobio > Gobio gobio. The sequence continues at coordinate 4,385,410 of NC_137097.1, forward strand.
CTTGAATTTTGATATGGCTGGTGTTAAAAGTGTTCCAAAATATGTAGAAACAACACAGGCTAAATATTTTTCACAATCTGGCTCTTGTCAAACTCTCAAACCATTTTTCCTGCTTCTAACACATCAACTTTGAGGACAAAATGTTCACTTGCTGCCTAATATATCCCACCCACTAACAGGAGATGAAGAGATAGTCAGTGTTATATGAATATATATTATTATTGTGTATCGTTTAAGTTTTTAAAGCATTTAATACGTGTTTCCATAGTCGGATAAATTACGCTTTAAGAACGGACACATCCCACCGTAACATTGATTTCACGAAATGCGGAAACTGAAATAAAACACTGAGTATAAGCTTTGCTTGTTATAATGAGAGGATCTGCGAGCGTGTAGACTTGAAGAAAGACACGTTTACTCCAACCAGCCGGACTGAGGACATTCACAAGACATTCTCAACAAATATCCTTTATTTCTGTAGAGATGCCGATCTGAATAAAGATCAAATGAGTTCAGCTTTGAGAATAAAACCAACCTGTGTGTTCCTCAGTTTCTTCATCTTTCAAACTGAATACATCTTCAATCTTCAGCTCTTCAGTCTCCTCTTTAATAAACTCAATCTTCAGCTCTTCAGTCTCCTCTTTAATAAACTCAATCTTCAGCTCTTCATTCTCCTCTTTAATAAAGGCCATCTTTATAATAATAGTGTGTGACTCCAGGAGTTTTTCAGTGTGTTTGTCCTGTTTAAGAGGAGAATAATAACAGAAAGAAAAGAGTGAGTCTCTATCATCTCTAGTTCAGTATCAGCTCAGTCTCAGTAACACTCAAAACTAGCTCTACAAACTAATAATGAACACTATAGAGAGTTTAATTCTCTCTGCCCTGTAAAACTTTGAAGATGGTTTCTATCGCTTTAAACACTGTAAACGCTTAAAACAAACCTTTCTTCAGCAGAATCACAACAGATGCGGGAGCGCGGCGCGGGCTTATGACGTCATACACAAAAACAAAATAAAAGTCCCGTTCACACACTCCAGTCTACATTCACAGAAGGACACACACACACACACACACACACACACACACACACACACACACACACACACACACACACACACACACACACACACACACACACACACACATAATACAAGAGATGACAGTAATTCAGAGTTGAATGTATTGGTGAAATACATATTTAAAGACATGTTGTCCAGTGATGTGCTGAAAATATTAGGAAACTAGTAAAGACTGAGAGACTTGTCTAAATTTATATAATATAAAATATATATTTATTTATTTATGTGTGTGTGTGTGTGTGTGTGTGTGTGTGTGTGTGTGTGTGTGTGTGTGTGTGTGTGTGTGTCAGCACTGAAATGGATAAAAATGTCAGTGTTTTTTTTTCTCCTGATATTAATAATATATAGCTATAAAGTTACTTTGAGTGTAAAGATGCCTGAAAATAAGTGTACAATGTCTAACCAATGAGTAAACAAACTTTGAAGTTAGCTTGATAAAGCTGGACCTGACATTTGGAAAAAGTTAATTTAGGGTTTGAAGTTTACAGTTTTTTACAAACGCTGTGACAATTTTTCAATACTTTAAACAAATTTCCTAAACTCTTAACGCACCAACACACAATTGGCAAAACGGTTAATTTCATGTCCAAAATCACACATTGTAAACTAAACTGCAACACTAGTTTTATGAACAATAGTATTAAAACCCAGGGGGCGCCAGGTTGATGCGATCATGATGGGACCAGTTCAACTGGAGATTTGAAATGACTGATAATAATCAGCAGCAGGTTAACTATGAGAAGGAAACGACATCAACAAACGGTAACATATTCAGCACGGGGTTTCAACGGCTTGTGGAAATACACACACTCAGTTCATTCATGGGGTCACCAAACATGCAGGACTTCATTCACAGCAAACCTCAAAGTCATATAAATAAACATTGATCAATCAATTGACCTTATTTCAAATTACAACTCACATAAATATATATAGTTGTTTCTACATTAATTTGGAGAGTAACTGTGAAATTATAACAATTGGACACAACTATAGAAGTTTCTCCAGGAGGATGGGCTGTGGTCATGTGCCCTTGTATTCTAGAAAAAGAAATTCTAGAAAACAAAATTCCATGAAGTGCTCAGAATCCATGTCCCCAGACATATGCGTATGTGCCTTACTCATTCTGCTCACTTTTCATAATCAACATATGAAATTAAAAAATTATAATATTTAAACATAGCCTAACTATGAAACTAAATAGACTAAACTACTCACAATAACAACTCAAATACTCCGTCATGTTTCGCCATACAGATAAGCGCAAGATATAATTATAAACAGTAAACTGTCTACTTTTATTTGTGTACACTCACAATAACAGCAAAGGCCGTGGACTCAGGGAACAGATTATTCTGCACTCCAAACGCTGTTCATTTCAAAAATATATTTTGTTCATTAAACGCAAAGTTTTTAATTTGAAAAGCATTTCTAAATTCAGTTCATATTTCCAACAAACGAAAATCCAAGCCAAAATAACGAAGTGGTTAAAAAAAAACTTTAAGTAACCACCATGCAAATTCAAACATTTCGCTCATCTCTGTATGTGGCAATGCGTCTCAATAACCTGACGAATGTAAAAGTGGATCATTCTTTACAGATGATGGTGTGTTTGGACAGAAGACAAGACAGAGTTCTTTATTAAACTCATAAAAACAATAGAATTACAAATGCCAAAATGTATCAAGAGCTTGAAGCAGATAAGAGAGAGAAACACACACACACACCTCATATCCATCAGTGCTTAGATAACACACACACACACACACACACACACACACACACACACACACACACACACACACACACACACGTCTCCTTCCATTAATAATAATGGCGTGCGGTGGCTGGGATATACATAAACCTAACAACCTTCGGAGCATAATTTTTGGAATGACTTATCACGAGAGGAAAACATTAGTTTTAGTCGCATAACATCAGTTCATGAAAACGCCGTCATTTCGCAATAGTTTTTTATCGACCATTAGAAAATATTTTTTGATTTCTTTATAAATCTGTAATGGCGGCTGCTGCCAGTTACAGGGGCAAAAGGCATGGGTATGGATGAAGCAATTGCACTAACTAACAATAGATTTTCCATTGCAGTTCATTATGCGTGACTGAGAGGGTTTTGTTTTGTTCCCATAATAACCTCTGCAGATGTGACCATGGAGGAAGAGGATGAGCATATGATTGTGGAGGATGCCAATGAGTATTTAGCGCAACCTTGGAAGAAGCCTCATACTCCTCTACAAGACACATTGGTAGTTGTTCATGTCTTTACTATCGTTATGCTAAAACATACTGTCCACAGTAGCTTCTATTGTAACATCCATAATTTGCGTCAGCTGAAACGTCCATTTTATCAGGACATGTTGCCTGTCTAAACAGATTATGTAGCAATTTAATTGGCAAAGTCCTTTCTTTTGTCCTTTGCAGCTCAGATACATCCTGGACATGGGCAGCGACATGCCTCACAAGAGCTGATTTTTGGACATTGGCTTTGGGAAGGGAAATGGAGTCTGATGTAAGTAGTACCATTGACATGTAGATATTTTTGAAAACTAAAAAAGTAAAGCAGTGGGTGCAATGTATGTTTTTTTTTTTCTTTGTGGAAAGAACTTTTCTGTATGTGCTAACTATTTTAATTTTATTTATGGAAGCCCATTTCCGCCACTAAATAAAAAAAAATAAAAAGAGTAATTGCGACTTTTTATCTCAGAATTCTGACTTTTTTTCTCACAATTGCGAGTTATAAAGTCATTGATCTGCCGCCACCCGACACATGATGAGTTGTGAACACATTATTGAGTATTTTAGCTGTAGTTTTAGCTGCTAATGATGGAATGATTGTCTTATTATCTGAACGGCATTAATATCTCTGAGCAAACGCGCTCTTGAGGGGATTTTAAGCGCAAGCTTTGGCGCAGAAACAACAGAACGGATGTGAGGTGGCAACGTTCATTGAACATATTCTGATGTGTTATTATGGAAATATGATCCCCAGAACTGCACCACTCTCAGAATGTGCTGTAATTCACGATGTCCTTAGAGAACGAGTGTGTTCAGTAATGACACGTCCAGTATGATCTGTCGCTACATACACTCACCTGAGGGTGGCGCTGTTCTGGGATCATTTTCATTAATAACGCATCAGATAATGCTGTAATGTAGGATTTCGTTTGAGAATGAATTTTATTGACCTCCATGTGCTCGGTTTTTTGGTTTTGAAAATTGGTTTTGATTTGCTTGGTTTTGTCAAAAAATAGTAAAAAAAATGCTCTTCTCCTCACAGCCGGTGGAAAACAGTCAGGATAGGACTCGGGCAGAAATCATGTTCATGGATGCGATTATTAACGTCACTGTAGAGAAGCAGAGCAGGGCCGAGTGTTGTGGAGCTGAGCAAGGCCGCAGGAGCGATTGAAGAGCGGGACTGTTATTATGGCATAGTCGCTGGCGGGACTTTTATTATGACACGGTCGCCGGCGCCACTTCCTCTTTTCCAGTCATGAGTATGAGGTAACGCAACTCTGTTTATCGTATATGATATATCTGAGTGTGTTGAAAAGGAAGTTATGACGTTGGCTCGGCGGCTGCTATGACACTTGTTCACACTGCAGTGAGAGTAAAGCGTTTCACTGAATAAAACTGGAGACTGAGGGTGACGCAGATATGACGCAATCGACAGGCGACTCCCTCACACGCATAGCTCACACGTCCCGGCTCCTTGGTTAAAATAGCAATTTCTCACGATTTACAAATAGTTGGAAACATTTGGGATATTCTAAGTACTCAACTGAACAAAATGTATAACACTGGCCTAGTGGTTTCTGGATATTTTACTGCAAAAATCCTACATAGTTCACCTTTAAGTCATTTTTGTCTTGTTTCTAGTCTAAATTGTAAGGTGGTGCCGATCGGTCTGGGCCGAGAGATGCCGTTCAGTCTGAACAGAGAAACTGTGATTTCCCGGAAACAAAGGACTTTCCCAAAGATTACCATTCGAACACTTCCCCAAATACACAACAGCCCCACCCGAGACACATCACACTGAGGCACACACACACACCACACATTCACACCCTGCACAGCACCCTCTGTATAACTCACTCTCACCCACACTGAAAACTCATTCAAAATCTATGCAACGTTAAATGTATACAATGTGTAACTATGCATGTTTAGTATCATTTGAAACGTATCAGTGCGTCTGGTAAAATGGTCTCATTCTCCTAATCATAATGCAAACCTCCAAGAAGTTATGTAAGTTGATAAAAATACTGTCTCACCAAAAGGTGACCCCCCACAGATCATCTACTCAAATGTGCCTCCTGTATGTAAATAAGTGCCCTCCTTTGCAGATGTCTAGAACCCATTCAAACACAGATCCTGGTTGCCCATTTGTGACCCCCCTGGATGAGGGACCAAAATCTAATTATAACCTCAAACACTTCAAAGACTTATTGAATTATCTGGGTATTTAGGGGAAGGTGATACAAGAATCGGGGAGTCTGTATTGAGATTTCCCACACTGCTTGTGTGTAGTTTTTCATGACCAGGTAAAGATTTCTAGAATCCTTGATTCTTGAATTATTGTTTTTGTATATGATTGATTGATGCTTTTCACTCTTTGAGTTGACTTTTGATTGATGTTTCTTACCTGGTTAATAAATCGTTATGTTTTAAACTTACTGCAACGCATTTTGTGTTATTAACTCAGTATTTCATGTTATAACCATAACAGTACGGATATATGCTCAGGTTAGTTTAACACGGACTAAGACACGGTTTTGGTGAAGCTTAAAGAGCACACCGGATTGATGTCTTAGAGCTCCGACTAACACATTGGCACTAGGTACGTATACTTGGACTGCAGAGGTTGATAGGCTAAACAAGTCTTTCCGTTTAGAACAATAATAAATTGTTAGACCAATCTAAATAGGGCAACCTCAATTCCTGATTATTGTAATATTGTTCTAATTAACGTATACGTGGGAAACCACGGCATGATTATAGAAAGTTATCATTAGAATTAGCAAGTTGGTCGCTTGATTCTGTGATAATGGTCATGGCCTCTGATTGGAAGCAGTTTTGCATTAATTAAGTGAATTCAGATCTAAGGGAACTGAATAAAAATATTCTGGAATGATCAACGTATTGCACGGGCGTCCAGAATATCAGTGTGTCGCCTCTGCCTTGATGACCAAGACTGACTAGTCCGTAACAGAGATCGTAAACCCGGCCGGTGCGAAACTCTAAACCGTTACTGGAATCTTGAATGCTGAGTATAACATAAGATAAACGATTTAAATTGAAAGACAAAGTATAAATCTAAAGTTAATGGTTAACAAAATCATTTAACACCTTTTCATTTAATGGAGTCAGATGAAACAACAAGGTAAATACATATAAAAGAATGTGTTTAAATTAAACTGTTTTATTGTGTAAAAGGAAAGACAGCGATACGCAGAAACACCTTCTCCCTGCCATTGGACGCCGAGAATTGGACCAGCGGGCGGGGTTTTACAAAATATTTAAACATTCTTAAATCAAGATGCATTTACTAGATAAGTAAAATTTTCAACTAAATAAGAAGAGCATTTTTTGAAGTGTAGTCAAATCTTTTGATCATTTAAAATATAATAGGCCTTTGTTGAATACATTCTAAATAAATTATTCTGTAGTTTTGTTTGGTAGATAGTGCATTTTTTTGTTTGGTAGAAAGTGATTTTTTTGTTTATCAGTAAACTGTTGGACAGATATACTAGGATTTATGCGCTCAACATCTTTTCTTTGTTCCGTGAACTTTTCAATGCGCACTCTGACCATAGACTCTGACTCCATGTTGCTTTAAGCGCATCATTCTGCACCCGGGATGCGCATAAGCGCTTTGTGCCGCTCTGTTTTTAAGCGCTTCATATTATGGTTTTCTGCACTGAAAGATTATTAAAAGCCTATCTTGTTCTCTCGTATCTTTCTTGCCCCATTAAAAAGCTGCACATTACGTTTACAATAAACATCTTGTAATTGTATATTATTTGTGAAGGCATATATATATATATATATATATATATATATATATATATATATATATATATATATATATATATATATATATATATATATATATATACATACATATATATTAGTGCTGGGCAATCGATTAATCGCATCCAAAATAAAAGTTTGTGTTTACATATATATATATATATATATATATATATATATATATATATGTTTGTACTGTGTATAATTAATGTGTATCTTTCTTAAATATATACATGCATGTGTGTGTACATATTTATATTTATATATATATATATATATATATATATATATATATATATATATATATATATATATATATACACATATATTATGTAAACATAAACTTTTATTTTGGATGCGATTAATTGATTGCCCAGGACTAACACATATATATATATATATATATATAATAATTTGCATTCATATATAAATATATAGCAGAAGAAAAAGGAGTAAAGCAAGAAGAAGTGCTAGATGGTTCAATAAGAGTTTATGTTTCAGAATAATAAATGAAATAGACACTAATTTGGAATGTTCTATGTTTCAGAATTTCATTTTACTCTATGTGCCTATAAGGGTGGCCCGGGGATGGCAGGGCTATGTGACAATGTATGTATCTGGATATTTGCCGCGGGGAGAGGGCTTTGATTACCTCTCTCTTTTTTGACCATACATGTGTTTGCATCCCTGTTTATTGAGGATGTCGTGTTGATTAAACAATTATTAGATAGGAATATTTGAAAGATCAGAGTCATCATGCCGGAGACAGATTTATTGAGAATGTCGTGTTAATTAAACAATTGTTAGATAGGAATATTCGAAAGATCGGAGTCATCACGCCGGAGACGGGTTTATTGAGGATGCCGTGCCGATGAGGCAATTATTAGATAGGAATATTCGAAAGATCGGAGTCATAATGCCGGAGACAGGTTTATTGAGGATGTCGTGTTAATTAAACAATTGTTAGATAGGAATATTCGAAAGATCGGAGTCATCACGCCGGAGACGGGTTTATTGAGGATGCCGTGCTGATGAGGCAATTATTAGATAGGAATATTCGAAAGATCAGAGTCATCAAGCCGGAGACAGGTTTATTGATGATGTCGATTAGTGTCGGTGAGGCAACCGGGGAGAGACACTTCAGACTATGAATGGCTACTCTTCAGTGTGAATTCTCAATTGGTAATTAAGGGTTAATTTACAGCTCAAACTCTTTCAAAATTGATCACATGTAAATGGCTTTTCTCTAGAGTGAATATTCATGTGTCCCCTAAGGTTTACTTCCCGTGTGAAGCCATTCCCACACACAGTGCAGATGTAAGGCTTCTCTCCAGTGTGAACTCCCATGTGACTGTCAAGGGTTCTTTTATGTCTGAAACTCCTTCCACACTGTTGGCAGGTGTAAGGTTTCACTCCAGTGTGAACTCTCATGTGGACTTTAAGATCTCCTTTATTTCTGCAACTCTTTCCACACTGTTGGCAGGTGTAAGGCCTCTCTCCAGAGTGAACTCCCATGTGACTGTCAAGGTTTTTTTATGTTTGAAACTCTTTCCACACTGTTGGCAGATGTAAGGCTTCTCTCCAGTGTGAATTCTTATGTGTCTGTCAAGGCTTCTTTTTTCACTGAAACTCTTTCCACACTGTTGGCAGGTGTAAGGCTTCTCTCCAGTGTGAACTCTCATGTGGACTTTAAGATCTCCTTTATTTCTGCAACTCTTTCCACACTGTTGGCAGCTGTAAGGTTTCTCTCCAGTGTGAATTCTCATGTGGACTATAAGGTTTCCTTTATCTCTGAAACTCTTTCCACACTGTTGGCAGATGTTAGGCTTCTCTCCAGTGTGAACCCTCACGTGGACGTTAAGATCTCCTTTATTTCTGCAACTCTTTCCACACTGTTTGCAGGTGAAATAACTTTGTGAGGGTGTCGATCTTTCTCCAGTCATGAAGTCATGATGTTTATCATAATGGTCTTCCTCCTCTTCCCTTTCATTGAGTTCATGACTTGCCTCTTTCAATGCCATGTGATCTAGGGCAGAAACATACATAAAACAATTTAAACATTTGAAGCATCAATAGCAGGATATAGGGAAGTATGATCTACAACCTATCCTATCCTAGAGACCAGGGGAGGGCAGCTTTGGTCTTGAAGGGCCACTGTCTTGCAGAGTTAAGCATGTTCTCCCGTCGGTCTCCCATGAAGTCTACTCTGAAATGCCAACTGTCCCGTATTAGCACGGGCGTCCTGTATATTGGGCCTAAATGTCCTGTATGTGACTTTCTTTGACCCATTTATTGACTGCTACGCTGATCTAACCACTGATCAAGGGGTCGTTTACTCAAGTTCGTTATTTTAAATGTAGACACATGCACAAAATAAAGCAATGCCGTCGTGATGCTCATGCGTTTGCGGGTTAATTTAAAGTCCTTAATGCGTTAAAATAATTTAATGCAAATTGTCACAGCCAGCTCGTTCTCTGCCGTCACATAAAGAGGATCACACACATGAATGGTTTGACTTAGAAGGTTATTTATTAAATAAAGATAGTGAGTGATCTGTTAGCGAAATATAACATGTCTAGCAATTTAAACAATAAAGGGACGATAATAATCCAAAAGGTGAGGAATTTTGATAAATAATAAATAAACTAGAAAACAACAAAATGGAGCAAAATTACTTCTCTGGAGGTGTTCCACCAGAGGAAGTGCTGATTAGCAGGTGAATACCGCTTTTATACTCCTTATACGCCCATAAATTAAACATTTAGGAGTGGTTGTCTGCAGCCAATCACACCCTCAGAAAACAATAGAAGACGGGGTCGTAACAAAATAAATTACAGAAGTATGTGAAGCTGCGTCAATAACGTAATTTTCATCACGCAGTTAGATGATCCTAGAAGTCGGGAGTTTATCACAATCACACTGTAGTAGTTTGCACATTCCAGGGCCCAGTTTATGGCCGGGCCACTCTCTGTCCATAACAGTGGACAAAGGTTTGCTACATTTTGATTGGATCTTGGTGGACTTACACAAACAAACTGTCCAACGCCATCAGATAAAGATGCTAGGACAACAGCCAGACATCTCTTGGAGGCCAAGAAGACCACCTCTGGTAAAGCCCAGGAAGGACAGGACATCTCATTGGTCCATTTGCAGTTTCTGCCCTTCACCCACCTAGAGACTAATCCCTAATGTCCTGGTCTGTGACTGCCATAAAAATTCCAAAGGACCTTAGAAGTAGTGGGTGAAAGTAAGACCACAATGACCCATCCAAATCCATTCATAACTATGTTTGGAAACCTTAAGACTGATGTAAACCACACACATCCATTTCATACTTATTCAGAGAAACAAGCATTCTCAGTGACAGCTATTTGTAATGCATAATCTTACACAGATTCAGCTGTTAATGAACAAATTAATGAACAGTTCTTATTTATTTTTTTCTATCATGTTTGGTGTCTATTTGTTTAGAATATTGCCAAGGGTTTTCTGATGGTGGTTTGGAAAGTGAGAAATTATGCATTGGTAAACTTTAAAGACTTCTAACTGTGTACAGTATGCAAATGAGTTCCACAGGGGAAAGAAGGGTAGGCCAACTGTGTGCGCCCTCTGATGCCAGCAGCCAATCGCAACACTGGAATGGAAAAGTGCCAAATTGCAATCCCCTCCAATTCGGAAAAGGATAAAGGTACCCTTTCAACAGACACTCCTTGTTCTGAGTCTGTCCAGCGAGGATGAGACTGTGACAGAGCAACCAGTTCTGGGTTTCTCCTTGAGAGAGACAAACAGTTTACCAAGTTCTGAGTCTGAGTCCTGCAATGATGAGACTGAATGAAACAGATCTGATGAAACAGATCAACCAAGTTCTGAGCCTCTGGTTAATCCAGAGAGACAACAAAATATCAGAGGATCTGAGTCTACAGCTTGTGGGGCAGCAACAGATATGACCACGTTCTGAGCCTCCATCCTGTGATGAAAGAGACATTAACAAACACTACATTCAGAGTTTTAGTCCAGCGAGACGACTACAGAACGTCCCGAGCAGAGCTGAAACAACTAATCGATTTAATCGATTATTAAAATAGTTGTCAACTAATTTAGTCATCGATTAGTTGGTAAATAACTTTTATTTGTCATAAGCGGCTCATTTCGTGCATATTTTAAATCTGCGGTGACCAAAGTGTGGCAGTAATGAGCCACCGGAGGTTTTATTCAGCCAGTACAGCAGGAGAAGTAGCAAATAGCCAATAGCTGACCTTGTTTTATGTCACATGCTTCCCGCACAGCGTCTCTGCAGCATTCAGCGAGATGGCGGAGGCAGGCGGCAGTGGAGTAAGCTCGAGAAAGAAAAAAGCGGAAGATAAAACTAATTGAACAAAGTCATCCAAAGTGTGGGAGCACTTTACTCTGAGCCTTCAAAAAAAAAAGAGTAAACTCTGCGCTACTGAACTGGCACGGGAGATCTCATACCCCTTTTCCACCAAGGCAGTGCTAGAGCTAGTTCGGAGCCAGAGCCTAATGTGCATCTAGAAATAGTCGAGAGGAAACAGAGTTAGCTGATGCAGGAAAGGGACGTGATCCAAGCGCCCAAGACCTCATAATTGTTTATTTTAAGCTTCAAGTGAATGCATTAGCCTCAGAGGCGTAAAGTACTTGAGTAATTTTACTTGATTACTGAGTATTATTTTGGGGGATTTTTACTTGAGTACAATTAAAATTCAATACTTTTACTTCTTCTTAATTACATTTTTTAAGGAAAAAAAAGTACTTATTTTTTGGAGATCACTTCATTCTATTTTCCCTTGCTATTACCAAACCAATTGAATTGCACTGACTGCAATTCATCAACCAACACCGATGTGCAGCTCCACCTTATGATGCGACAGCAGCCATATTGCGCTGGTGGAGAGGAGATGGGGTGATGAAGCCAATCGGTATATGGGGATGATTAGGAGGCCATAAAGGACAGAGGCCAATTTGGCCAGGATGCCGGGGTTACACCCCTACTCTTTTTCCAAAGGACATCCTAGGATTTTTTTTTTAAGACCACAGAGAGTCAGGACCTTGGTTTAACGTCTCATCTGAAGGACGGTGCTCTTTGACAGTATAGTGTCCCCTACTGGGGCGTTAGGACCCATACAGACCACAGGGTGAGCGCCCCCTGCTGGCCTCACTAACACATATACCTGGTTTTCCCAGAGGTCTCCCATCCGGGTACTAACCAGGCTCATCCCTGCTTAGCTTCAGTGGGAAACCAGTCTTGGGCAAAAGGGTGAAATGGCTGCTGGCAAATGATCAGACAGAGTGCCGGAAGTGATCTCTCGCACGTATCTCTATGCCAGATTGTGTACATTGACCTCACTTACCGGAAGTGATGGCGCGCTGAACGGGTGTCGGACATAGAACGTATTTGAGGTAAAAAAAAATTACAAATACTGTCAGGTTTCTCGCACAAACCAATTGTTTCTTGTCCATGCCTTACTTATTCTGAATGCCGTGTATTTTCATATAAATGTCTATAACTCCAAAACGAAATTAGATATTTTCACCAAAACACCAGACATGTATGGGCTCACTCTGAGGACACATACATTTGTTTTTTAGGATTGTACCTCTTGGTGGCGCTATAATAGAAAAAACGTGACATTGGCACTATACAACTCAATGTTTTAATGTGGTGTTTTAACGGTTTTGCTTCAAATGTCTTTACTAATTTTCAGTTGGTCTGCTGCTATCTTCCTTGTTTGCTTCTTTTGCGCTTGGCCCCGTTAATGGCTGCTTGCAGCTATATTTTTGTTTTGGTTTTATAGTTATAGCCTAGCCTACTTATATTTTTTTAATTCTTGATCTGTTCTTACTCCATGCCTTACTTATTCTGAATGCCGTTACATTTTAAGGATTTATTGTGGAGTGAGGGGAACTAAAATAGCCTATAGCTATGTTTGTAGTGTTTATAGTAGCTACATTTTAACATTTCGCTTTATTTATCGGTATTATTTCTGAATGCAATCAAATGCGACTTACACGTAATTTTCCTTTTATTTTTGTCTCTCAAAAACATAAATAAGTGTAAAAATGTATATATATATATATATATATTTATAAATATATATATATATATATATATTTATATATATAAAAAAAACAGATGGGTATTCATATTCATTTTTGGGAGGATGGTCGTGTCAAGTCAAGATATTTTGCCTCCGAATTCCTGGGACACGCAAGAGCTGATGACATGCTGCAGCATATCAAAGTAAGTTAATTTTCTTTTAATTTTTGGTGACCTATATGCTTATGTAGCGGAGCTCCCTCTCCTACACGAGGAGCGATTACAGGGATACTACCTCTAGCTTAAACATGACTACGCCACCCTGGTTACCCGGGAAACATTAATACTATGGATCTAAGATCTAAGATGCAACTTTGCCAAGATCAGGGGATCCTTTTGAGCGGCCTCTATTGTATCATACGAGCCTGTACCAGAGTTTGGCAGCTCCTTTCTTTTCACCGCATCCACATACAGCTGAAGTGAAGGCCAAACCTCCAGAGCTCTCTCTACCACAGGCAGGTTCAGAATGGTAGCGGGAACACTGCTATGGTAGCGGGAACACTGATGACTTTGTGACTGTCACGTAGTCTTCAAACGCTGGTCATCCCATTCAGAGATCACGCTACAGGCAGCTCTTGATGACGTCGACTGGGACATGTTCCGCGCGAGTTCTGAAGACGTCAGCGAGTTCACAGAAGTGGCGCTCTGCTTTATCAACACACTGACAGAGCAAGCCACACAAACAATAACTATAACGTCCTTCCCTAATCAGAAACCGTGGGTGGACAGTTCAATTCGCACTGCAGTAAACTCGCGCACTACCGCTTACAATGCCGGTCTCCTAACGGGGGATATGAGGGAGTACAAAGCTTCATGTTACGCCCTCCGGCGCGCCGTTAAAGCCGCAAAACTCCGCTATAAAGACAGAGTGGAATCTCATTTCCAACTCAACGACTCCCGGCGGATGTGGCAGGGACTGAGGACCATCTGTGCTTTTGGAACTAAATCCTCTGCAGAGGTGAGAGCTGATCCGTTGCTGGTGAACGAGTTAAACTCTTTCTACGCTCGCTTTGATGGTAATCGCGGCAGCGCGACTCCGGCGAGTGACGCGTCAGAGAGAGTCCCTCAGAGCAGCAACGGTCACGTGATCTCTGTCTCGGAGGACGAGGTTCGGAGGGCACTCAAACGTGTGGATGTCAGGAAAGCTGCTGGGCCGGATGGTATTTCAGGTCGTGTTCTGCGGTCCTGTGCTGATCAGCTCGCAGGGCTCTTTACATCCATATTTAACGAGTCCCTTGCTACATCTGTTGTCCCCACCTCCTTCAAACGATCCTCCATCATCCCTGTACCTAAGATCAGTAAACCCTCTTGCCTAAATGACTATCGTCCAGTGGCTCTCACATCTTTAGTCATGAAGGTCTTTGAGAGACTCATTAAAAACAACATTTGCTCCTCCATTCCTGACACTTTGGACCCTCTTCAGTTTGCCTATCATCCCAATAGATCGACTGAAGATGCCATTTCTCACGTCCTTCACTCCTGCCTCACTCACATCGACAGCAAAAGTGGGAACTATGTCAGGCTGCTATTTATTGACTATAGCTCAGCCTTTAACACCATAGTTCCCATTAAGCTAACACACAAACTCCTGGATCTAGGCCTGAATTCTTCTCTCTGCCTCTGGATTGAAGATTTCCTCACTGGCAGACCCCAGGCGGTGAGAGTAGGCCAGTTCACCTCCACCTCCATCACCCTGAGTGTTGGAGCTCCACAGGGCTGTGTGCTGAGTCCCCTGCTCTACTCTCTCTACACCCATGACTGTTTGTCCACACACAGCTCCACCTCGATCATCAAGTTTGCTGATGATACTGTTGTCCTGGGTCTCATCTCCAACAACAATGAGACGGCATACTTGGACGAAGTGGAGCAACTGACATCATGGTGCCAGGACAACTGTCTCTCTCTGAATGTTAACAAGACCAAAGAACTGATTGTGGACTTCAGGAAGAGACAGCATCGGTCATACTCCCCTCTCATGATCAGCGGGACACCGGTAGAGAGAGTGAGCAGCTTCAAATACCTGGGTGTGAACATCTCCGAGGATCTGACCTGGACTACACACATCCAGACACAGGTGAAAAAAGCCAGGCAAAGACTGTACCACCTGCGCCAGCTGAGGAAATTCAGGGTTTCACCAGCCATCCTGAAAACTTTCTATCGAGGGGCGATAGAAAGTGTCCTGACTCAGTGCATCACAGCGTGGTACGGGAACAGCACCAGTCACGATTGCAAAGCCCTGCAAAGAGTGGTGCGCTTATCCGAGCGCATCTCAGGCTCAGCTCTCCCGCCTCTGCAGGACATCTACACCAAACGCTGCAGAGGTAGAGCTACCAAAATCATCAGAGACATAAATCACCCTGCAAACTCTCACTTCACCCTGCTGCCATCTGGTAAGCGCTTCCGTAGCCTGATGGCAAAGACTGAAAGACTCAGGAGGAGTTTCTTCCCCCAGGCCATCAGACTCCTGAACTCAGTCACGTGACTTCACTTCACCCCGCACACGCATAAACATCCAGTTTAAACATTAACATTCACATACTGCCATTGCACTGCACTTTACGTTCCTATTGTTACTGTGTAACAACCTGTAATAAACCTGTTTGCACATCATACTCCTGTTTGCACATTATACTCCGATTTGCAATTATACCTATTGCATGCACATCATACTTCTCTATATATAAATATATATATATATTTTATGTTAACCACTTATTTTTAAGTCTACAGTTTATCTCACTTATCATATCCACTTACTTTATATTTTATATTTTTATTTTATTTATTTTATTTTTATCTTATTTCCTATTTTTATCTTACTTGATTTATTTATAACTCTACTTATGTTAATACTTTTTATTCTAATTTTATTCTATTTCTATTTTAATTTCCCTTGTGTTCTTGTAACTGTTATTTGCACTGTCCATGGAGCGGACCTGTTTACATTTCACTGCCAGTTGTATATTGTGTATGTGACAAATAAAACTCTTGAATCTTGAATCTTCCCTCCTCGCTGGAACATTGTTAAAGAGTATGTGCATTGCTCTTAACAGCTTTTCCACCTGCCACATGGAGAAACCTGCCTTGAAAGCATTGTGCAGAGTATGAAGCCCACAGCTCCCCACGGACACCAGCTGAGCACCCCCATACATTTCATTTAAGTCGGATTGGAGAAGCTCAAAGAACTTTAAATTTACATTGGGCCCATCCATCGATACAGAGACCAGCCTGCTGAGATTCAGCTGTTGCACACACTCCTTGAGGGAAAACAATAAAAAGATGAGGATAAATAAATATACCACTTAACACACACATGCACACACACGCCATGCAATTGATGAACCAAATTAAAATATTTTGATTAAATATAGTTATATTATATATAGTTATTTTTCTATTTTCTCAAAAGAGTATGGCTAGAGTGGTGCAGAGTAGAGGCCATTAACATATATTATTATATTACGGTTTCCCTACTCTCCAAATTGGTTTGAATAAATGGATCAAACACAGGTTTTAGGCTATTCATAGTCGTAGGTTTGAAGATGAAATTATTTCAAATATTACATGCAGCATTAGAAATCATATTTGTTTTAAATATTAAACTTTAATTACTTACTTTAAAGTGCTTTAGCAAATCCTGGGCCATGGAATGGCCAATGAAGTGTGATCCCAGGTACCGGGAATGCACCATGTCGTCATTCCAGAACCGAACGTGTATGTCCAGCTGTTTCTTCTTGCTTGTGTGATTTAAGCTTTCATCAAACATGAGAACATAAGGCCCCGAGACCTTGGAGATGAGGTCTTTTTTAAAGTCCCTGTAAAGGCAATTCTGAGATTTGTTTCTAAACACATCATAAATGTTAGAAATGTACTGCTGAAACACATTACAAAGACTGTGAACTATGAAGTACTGAATTCAGAAGTTAGACCGTTAAACAGTTTTTCACCGTTGCTGTGTTCAGGATTTTCTGGGCGGGGCTAAAACGGTGGCTCGATGACGCACTGAAGCCACCGAGCCTGGCTCCTCCCCTAACACGATCATAACTAGAGCACATTCGCATCAGTTCGATCGCGAGTTACTGTTAGTACTGTTAGTTACTATAGTCAACAACTTACATAACAGCTTACAAAACAAAAACGATGAAGAGGTGGATTAATTTTGTGAACAGCAACCTTGATGGAGAGCTGAGGATCATCACCGACACCTGCCTCTGCAGTGACTTTACACCGGATAGTTTTACAAGCTTTCACCGAAGACAACTGGGATTCACTGATAATCCGCTGCAGAACCGACTATCCCCCGCCCAGGCCTTCATCCTCCCGTCCCGCCGACATCTGGTGCGTCGTGATCATAGACGCTCGTGATCAGTGAGTGTTGTCTTGTGTGCTACTGCCGCTTTCCTGCGAGTGGGCGTGGTTTCGGCGCCGACAGCGGACACACCCCCAGCGTTTGAGAGCAGAGAATGCTGGTAGGTGATAAGCTATTTTATGTACTTCCCGGATTTTTTTATGATTCAAATTTGGCTGGGTGGTTAATAACACATTTATCTGTGGTGTGAGGAACTCAGAACACATGTTTAGTTTTGACTTTACAGGGACTTTAATATAATCTGCCATGCCAAACCAGGTGATGTATGAGGTCTTCTCTTTCCCGCACGTAAATGTTTTGGCTATGTCAGAGTCTGGGAACATTGTTCGGAAAAGTTTGGCAATATCCTCGTTCCCGTTGTACGATTGGTGTTTAGTCACAGTATTCAACACCCACAGGACCAGTGTGGAGGTTGATCTGAAACCACTGTGTGTGGCACTGGATGCGACAGAAACGGAATCCCGCGCTGTACTTGGACCGGGTAAAGTTAATGACGGAGCCGAACAAAACTGACGGATCGCCTGCACCCGCTGCAAGCCTTTTACAGCAACGATATGCTTTTCCGACTTTGCATGCGACTTCAAGGCTTTTATGCCTAAACTAGATAGCTCCAACGTCTTCTTCTTACACAGAGTGCAATAGGCTTGATACCAAATGCTAGCGACGGGCTTGAGCCAGCTACTAAACGCACCGTCTTCGAGCCATAGATCGTTAAAGGTACATTTTCCCATTGTGATAGCCAGGATGATTTCAATTAAACTAAGCAGTGACTCCGTATGATACAGTATGTTCGGAATTCGCACGGGTTTCTGTGAAAATCCTTCCGACGAGTCTGTATGCTGCCGCATGGACTTTGTAGTTCTGGAACGCTGTGATACCAGTGTGATACCACCCAGATTCCTCATACAGAACTACAACAGGTGAAACAAATGAATGCCATTGCCGCCGCGAGCGCATTTTGATGGAAGAACAAATTAATGGACGAGTATATCAATTTAAGACGTGGCTAAATGTTTTTTATGACTTTGTATGCAAAATCCGGACGTTTTTATGACTTTTTATGGCCTTAAATTCATATTGTTAAATTTATGACTTTTTATGACCCCGCGGAAACCCTGCCATTCCCAACGATTTTGGTTTGCTTCTTATTTATTAAATATACAGCCAAATAGTTGATAAAACATTGATCAAAATTAAAATACAATTTATACAAAACAAAATTAATTTTTAAAGAAAGACTTTCTAGAAAATAAAATTCAATGAAGTGCTCAGAATCCATGTCCCCAGACATATGCGTATGTGCCTTACTCATTCTGCTCACTTTTCATAATCAACATATGAAATTAAAAAATTATAATATTTAAACATAGCCTAACTATGAAACTAAATAGACTATGTTTTCTTGAACCCTCTGTCCAACGAAGTCGTCAGCACCTTCTGATGGATTTTTTCCTTTATGAAAGCGGAAACAAATCACAATACTCCATCATGTTTCGCCATACAGATAAACGCAAGATATAATTATAAACAGTAAACTGTCTACTTTTATTTGTGTACACTCACAATAACAGCAAAGGCCTTGGACTCAGGGAACAGATTATTCTGCACTCCAAATGCTGTCTTCATTTCAAAAATATATTTTGTTCATTAAACGCAAAGTTTTTCATTTCAAAAGCATTTCTAAATTCAGTTCATATTTCCAACAAACGAAATTACAAGGCAAAATAAGGAAGTGGTAAAACCTTTGAGTTACCACCATCACATTCAAACTTTTCGCTCATCTCTGTATGTGGCAATGCGTCTCAATAACCTGCGTATGTAAAAGTGGATCATTCTTTACAGATGATGGTGTGTTTGGACAGAAGAAAACTCATTAAAAACAATAGAATAGCAAATGCCACAATTTATCAAGAGTTTGAAGCAGATAAGAGAGAGAAACACACACACACACACACACACACACACACACGTTTCCTTCCATTAATAATAATGGCGAGCGGTGGCTGGGATATACATAAACCTAAAAACCTTCATAGCATAATTTTTGGAATGACTTATCACGAGAGGAAAACATTTGTTTTAGTCGCATAACATCAGTTCATGAAAACGCTGTTTTTTTTTATCGACCATTAGAAAATATAATTTTATAAATTTTGATTTCTTTATAAATCTGTAATGGAAACGCGGCTACTGCCAGCGTCTGTTGCCCCTGTAAACTAAATAAAAAAAATTAAGAGTAATTGCGACTTTTTATCTCAGAATTCTGACTTTTTTTCTCGCAATTGCGAGTTATAAAGGCATTGATCTGCCGCCACCCGACACATGAGTTGTGAACACATTATTGAGTATTTTAGCTGTAGTTTTAGCTTCTAATGATGGAATGATTGTCTTATCTGAACGGCATTAATATCTCTGAGCAAACGCGCTCTGGAGGGAATTTTAAGCACAAGCTTTGGCGCAGAAACAACAGAACGGATGTGAGGGGTAACGTTCATTGAACATATTCTGATGTGTTATTATGGAAATATGATCCCCAGAACTCCACCCCCCTCAGAATGTGCTCTAATTCACGATGTCCTTGGAGAACGAGTGTGTTCAGTAATGACACGTCCAGTATGATCTGTCGCTACATACACTCACCTGAGGGTGGCGCTGTTCTGGGATCATATTTCATTAATAACGCATCAGAATATGCTGTAATGCAAGATTTAGTTTGAGAATGAATTTTATTGACCTCCATGTGCTTGGTTTTTTGGTTTTGAAAATTGGTTTTGATTTGCTTGGTTTTCTCTAAAAAAAAAAAATTGTACAAAAAATGCTCTTCTTAAGTCATTTGTGTCTTGTTTCTAGTCTAAATATTTAAACATTCTTAAATCAAGATATATTTACTAGATAAGTACAATTTTCAACTAAATAAGAAGAGCATTTTTTTCAGTGTAGTCAAATCTTTTGATAATTTAAAATATAATAGGCCTTTGTTGACTACATTCTAAATAAATGATTCTGGACTTTTGTTTGGTAGAAAGTGATTTTTTTGTTTTGTAGAAAGTGAATTGCAGTGAATTTAAGTGAATTGTGAATTGTATAAATTGTATCTTAATTTATTATAAAAAAAATTAGCATGAGACTACTTTCAAAAACAAAAAAATAGTAAATTGTCATTTTTGTCTTGTTTCTAGTCTAAATATTTAAACATTCTTAAATCAAGATGCATTTACTAGATAAGTACAATTTCAACTAAATAAGAAGAGCATTTTTTTTGCTCTCTGTCACACACCTGAAGCTCATCATTATGTAGGTCATTATGCAGGTCTTTTGTCTCTCAGGTGTGATACCCATTATTATTCATTATTATCATTATTGTTCACGCCTCCTCGCATACTGGCATTAAATCGGTGTATTGTTTTATGTGAATGTGTAGGCTCAACGATTCTCACATCAGTTTGTAGCAAAAACTAGGCAAATACACCCTTTAGTTAAAAGTCTTGTATATGCCTTAATTTTAAAACAATATTGTTTTTTCAAAAACCACACAAACATCATTCTCTCAAAAATACAAGCATATACATACATGTTGCTCACATATTATGGTAGCCCAGTTTGTGTTGAATACAGTGTAATGAATCTTTTGCCATTAATGTGTTTATAAGCAACTAAAAAAACACAAATATCAGAACATGTAAAAACTTCTAAAGGGCCCCAAAACTGCTCAGAATCCTAGGGGTTAAATAGGAATATTCGAAAGATCGGAGTCATCATGCCGGAGACAGGTTTATTGAGGATGTCGTGTTGATTAAACAATTATTAGATAGGAATATTCGAAAGATCAGAGTCATCACGCTGGAGACGGGTTTATTGAGGATGCCGTGCCGATGAGGCAATTATTAGGTAGGAATATTTCGAAAGATCGGAGTCATCACGCCGGAGACGGGTTTATTGAGGATGCCGTGCCGATGAGGCAATTATTAGATAGGAATATTCGAAAGATCAGAGTCATCATGCCGGAGACGGGTTTATTGAGGATTGCGTGTTGATTAAACAATTATTAAATTGCAATATTCAAAAGGTCGGAGTCATCATGCCGGTGACGGGTTTATTAAGGATGTTGTGACGATTAAACAATTATTAGGTAGGAATATTCAAAAGATTGGAGTCATCACGCCGGAGACGGTTTTATTAAGGATGCCGTGCCAATGAGGCAATTATTAGATAGGAATATTCGAAAGATCAGTCTCATCACGCCGGAGACGGGTTTATTGAGGATGCCGTGCCGATGAGGCAATTATTAGATAGGAATATTCTAAACATCAGAGGCATCAAGCCGGAGACGGGTTTATTGAGGATGTCGATTAGTGGCGGTGAGGCAACCGGGGAGAGACAATGCAGACTATGAATGGCTACTCTTCAGTGTGAATTCTCATGTGGCAATTAAGGGTTAATTTACATCTCAAACTCTTTCAAAATTGATCACATGTAGATGGCTTTTCTCTAGAGTGAATATTCATGTGTCCCCTAAGGTTTACTTCCCGAGTGAAGCCATTCCCACACACAGTGCAGATGTAAGGCTTCTCTCCAGTGTGAACTCCCATGTGACTGTCAAGGCTTCTTTTATGTTTGAAACTCTTTCCACACTGTTGGCAGGTGTAAGGCTTCTCTCCAGAGTGAACTCTCATGTGAGTGTCAAGGTTTCCTTTATGTCTGAAACTCTTTCCACACTGTTGGCAGGTGTAAGGCTTCTCTCCAGTGTGAACTCTCATGTGATTGTCAAGGCTTCTTTTTTCACTGAAACTCTTTCCACACTGTTGGCAAATGTAAGGCTTCTCTCCAGAGTGAACTCTCATGTGAGTGTCAAGGTTTCCTTTATGTCTGAAACTCTTTCCACACTGTTGGCAGGTGTAAGGCTTCTCTCCAGTGTGAACTCTCATGTGACTGTCAAGGCTTCTTTTTTCACTGAAACTCTTTCCACACTGTTGGCAGATGTAAGGCTTCTCTCCAGAGTGAACTCTCATGTGAGTGTCAAGGTTTCCTTTATGTCTGAAACTCTTTCCACACTGTTGGCAGGTGTAAGGCTTCTCTCCAGTGTGAACACTCATGTGCCTGTCAAGGCTTCTTTTATGTTTGAAACTCTTTCCACACTGTTGGCAGATGTAAGGCTTCTCTCCAGAGTGAATTCTCATGTGCCTGTCAAGAATTCTTTTTTCACTGAAACCCTTTCCACACTGTTGGCAGGTGTAAGGCTTCTGTCCAGAGTGAACACTCATGTGAGTGTCAAGGTTTCCTTTATGTCTGAAACTCTTTCCACACTGTTGGCAGGTGTAAGGCTTCTCTCCAGTGTGAATTCTCATGTGGACTTTAAGATCTCCTTTATTTGAGAAACTCTTTCCACACTGTTGGCAGGTGTAAGGCTTCTCTCCAGTATGAATTCTCATGTGAACTTTAAGGTTTCCTTTACTTGTGCAACTCTTTCCACACTGTTGGCAGCTGTAAGGCCTCTCTCCAGTGTGAATTCTCATGTGGACTATAAGGTTTCCTTTATCTCTGAAACTCTTTCCACACTGTTGGCAGCTGTAAGGCTTCTCTCCAGTGTGAATTCTCATGTGGACTATAAGGTTTCCTTTTTCACTGAAACTCTTTCCACACTGTTGGCAGGTGTTAGGCTTCTCTCCAGTGTGAATTCTCATGTGGAAGTCAAGATCTCCTTTATTTCTGCAACTCTTTCCACACTCTTTGCAGGTGAAATAACTTTGTGAGGGAGTCTTTTTAGCCTGTGTCGATCTTTCTCCAGTCATGAAGTCATGATGTTTATCATAATGGTCTTCCTCCTCTTCCCTTTCATTAAATTCATGACTTGCCTCTTTCAATGCCATGTGATCTAGGGCAGAAACATACATAAAACAATTTAAACATTTGAAGCATCAATAGCAGGGTATAGGGTAGTATGATCTACAAGCTATCCTATCCTAGGGACCAGGGGTGGGCAGCTTTGGTCTTGGAGGGCCACTGTCTCGCACAGTTAAGCACGTTCTCCTGTCGGTCTCCCATGAAGTCTACTCTGAAATGCCAACTGTCCCGTATTAGCTCGGGCATCCTGTATATTGGGCCTAAATGTCCTGTATGTGACTTTCTTTTACCCATTTATTGACTGCTACGCTGATCTAACCACTGATCAAGGGGTTGTTTACTCAAGTTCGTTATTTTAAATGTAGACACATGCACAAAATAGAGCAATGCCGTCGTGATGCTAATGCGTTTGCGGGTTAATTTAAAGTCCTTAATGCGTTAAAATAATTGAATGCAAATTGTCACAGCCAGCTCGTTCTCTGCCGTCACATAAAGAGGATCACACACATGAATGGTTTGACTTGCAAGGTTATTTATTAAATAAAGATAGTGAGTGATCTGTTAGTGAAATATAACATGTCTAGGGATTTAAACAATAAAGGAAAGATATTAATCCAAAAGGTGAGGAATGTTGCTAAATAATAAATAAACTAAAAAAACAACAAAATGGAGCAAAATTACTTCTCTGGAGGTGTTCCACCAGAGGAAGTGCTGATTAGCAGGTGAATACCGCTTTTATACTCCTTATACGCCCATAAATTAAACATTTAGGAGTGGTTGTCTGCAGCCAATCACACCCTCAGAAAACAATAGAAGACGGGGTCGTAACAAAATAAATTACAGAAGTATGTGAAGCTGTGTCAATAACGTAATTTTCATCACGCAGTTAGATGATCCTAGAAGTCGGGAGTTTATCACAATCACACTGTAGTAGTTTGCACATTCCAGGGCCCAGTTTATGGCCGGGCCACTCTCTGTCCATAACAGTGGACAAAGGTTTGCTACATTTTGATTAGATCTTGGTGGACTTACACAAACTGTCCAACGCCATCAGGGGCCCGTTTCAGTAAGGAGGTTCAACCAACTCTGAGTTTAAACCTGAACTCTGAGTTGAATTACTCTGAGATGGGAAACTCTGAGTTTTGGGTTTCAGAACAGCTGAATTGAGGTAGTTCAATCAACTCTGAGTAGACTGACTCTGAGTTATGCTCATGCACTCCAACTATGAAAAGCCACGATCAATGGAGCTACAAAATTACGATTCACCATGGCAACAGCACCCAACAAAAAGACGTTTGCATACTTCCGGGTCAATATACAAGTTTAATTCTTAATTATTTTAATTAAGTTTAATTTTCATGGTTTCCAAAAGGCAAACAAAGAATGTGGCAGCAGCTAAAAATGAAAAAAAAAAAAAAAACATAATTAAATCAGGAAAAGCTTTAAGCATAAAATGTTTAAATTCTTACAAACATTTGACATTATCATTCAGTGTCCAATGTGCAGCAGCTTTTCCCCACATAGACCCTTTTCACAGACTGTGATGACGTGTTTTAATGGTCATCAATATATCGTAAATCCTGCAACGTTTTTTGTATTTTTTTTTTCATGTATACATTTATAACACTAATACTTTGTATTATATTACTTTTGCATTAAATTACAAAAATCAAGTTTCCGCTGCTGTGAGAGCGTTTCTAATACAGCGTCTATGGGAGTGATAGTTAAAATTAACATCTTTCTCTCTTTTCACTGCAGTTATCAATCTCACTCAAATTTTTCCATCTTTTTGAAAGTTGTGAAATCACTATTGTGGAGTTTTTCTTTTGCTATTTGAGCAAATGGAGACACAAAAATATATATTTAATGTATTCTCTCATTCACCGCTATAAGAGTTAACCCAACTATGACGACTTCAGCTTCGGAAACCCAGAAATGTGAAAAGGGTCTATGCTCTTTTCACATAATGAAATGTTCTCTGATCCCACCTGTTCAGGGTTTTTCCTACACTGAAAATTTTTTGGCGGCCGCCAAAACAAATTTTTGTCCCGCCAAAGCTTTATTTGATGAGTTATTGTGATTTATGAGTGATGTAGAATAGATGCTGCGCTTGTAACTGAGTGACAGAGAGAACGATCAGAGCTCCTCCCCCTCTCGCATTCTCGCAGTCTTCAAAATAAGCATTCTTAGCTTTCTAATATTTCACATATTACGTTAATCAAAATCAAAAGGTCGGAAGACCGAATCCATGTTTCACGTGGCGCTATCAGACGATGTTTTCCTTTAATTAACGCTGGGTGTGAAATGCGCTCAAAAAACATTGACTGAATTTTCTGACCAGCTGACATATACCATACTTTCAATAAACAGGAAACAAATCCTATCCGGTTATGAAGTGTTTTCTGTGTGTTGACAAATCTTTTGCGATGTTCTAACAGACGGGATTCGCACACAAAGCGTCTGCTAATGTCCGATTCGCCACCTAATGACTCCTTTGAACCGAATCATTTTAACGACAACTGACAACTGGTTAGAACAACTGATCTGTCCAACACCGAACTAACGAATCAGCTTAATCATTTAATCTGAACACGTCTGAAATGAAAACACAAGTGGGCTTACACAATTTAGCAAGAGTGGGTGTAAGAGTTAGTTTTAATTATCCAGTCTTTCAGCTTATTTATGTTCATAATGTGTAGTAAAATAAATAGCCTATAAATCACTTAGTTTCGACTGGAGTGAGGTGAACCCAGAACAAAGTTGTTGTTAGCTAGCTGATCATTTTATGAAATTGTATATGGCAGAAAATTTGGCTATTTGTTCATTTTTTTTATTACTACTTTTTAATATTGATATGATTATATAACAAAACAATTATCAGTAAATAGTGTAAAAATGAGGAACAAAAACAAACATCAAGGTATCCCACATGAAAAAATACTTTAGTATATTATAGTATTTACTACACTTTGTTAATTTACTGTAGTATATTTACTATAGTACGGTTCAAAAACACTATAGTATTTACTAGAGTAATTTTACTATAATATACTACAGTATTTTTTCATGTGGGATCAAAATAAGATAAGCAAAAGTTACAAACTTTCTTTGAATTTATTTAAAATGTATTGTCAGTATTGCGCTTGCAGATCACGTGGGTAGGGTACTTTTTACTGTGCGTGCGTGCGTGTGTGTGTATGGATGACCATGTCTGTCAGCCACCACGGAAGACCATTTTTGACCCAGGAAAAACCCTGCTGTTACATTTTCAGGGTAATGACATTAACATTTGACTTCTACTCAGGCCAGCCAAACTCCAGCACCACTGACAGATGAAGAGGAGATGGAGGAAGAATATTAACATCCAACAGGAAAAAGAATAAAGTACTTGTAGGAAATAAAGATGACTATAAAAAATGTAAATAAATGTATTTAACAGCTGTGGTGGTTGTTATGGCATATATCTTGTACTACCATCTGGCAGCATCCTTCCATTCCATTCCATACAGTAATCTGTTTTCAGAAAGTGTGATGATGGGAATATGAGTGTCAATGCGTCCAACCACTGGAAATCCTAAAGGAAATTCGAATTATTAGGGATACTTCTAGAGGATTATCAAGTGAACGTCAGGATCCTGTATAAAAGGACATGCCATTTTTGTCACTTTGACAGTCCTCATGATGAAAATATAAGCAATGAATGAATGTTCCTGCACTGCAAAGAATGCTTTTCTTACTTTGTATTTTTGTCAAGTGGCAGATAATTTAATTTGTTTTAAGAAAACTTCGCTTACTTTAGATTTAGATTAAATTTATACATTTTTTATATTTATACTTGAAATACGACCAAAATACTCAGTAAGAAAAGCATTTGTGCAGTTTGAATGAATGAATAAACTATTTAAACACTGCTGGTGCTTTAAAAAGGGGGAGGAGAAAACAGAAAACCCAGAGTTTCCCTTATTTCAGGGTTAACCCAGAGTTTCCCTTATTTCAGGGTTAACCTACTCAGAGTTTTCACTTAACCTCCTTTCTGAAACGGGCCCCAGATAAAGATGCTAGGACAACAGCCAGACATCTCTTGGAGGCCAAGATGACCACCTCTGGTAAAGCCTAGGAAAGACAGGACATCTCATTGGTCCATTTGCAGTTTCTGCCCTTCACCCACCTAGAGACTAATCCCTAATGTCCTGGTCTGTGACTGCCATAAAAATTCCACAGGACCTTAGAAGTAGTGGGTGAAAGAAAGACCACAATGACCCATCCAAATCCATTCATAACTATGTTTGGAAACCTTAAGACTGATGTAAACCACACACATCCATTTCATACTTATTCAGAGAAACAAGTATTCTCAGTGACAGCTATTTGTAATGCATAATCTTACACAGATTCAGCTGTTACTGAACAAAGTAATGAACAGTTCTTATTTATCTTTTTCTATCATGTTTGGTGTCTATTTGTTTAGAATATTGCCAAGGGTATTCTGATGGTGGATTGGAAAGTGAGAAATGCATTGGTAAACTTTAAAGACTTCTAACTGTGTACAGTATGCAAATGAGTTCCAAAGGGGAAAGAAGGGTAGGCCAACTGTGTGCGCCCTCTGATGCCAGCAGCCAATCGCAACACTGGAATGGAGAAGCGCCAAACTGCAATCCCCTCCAATTCGGAAAAGGATAAAGGTACCCTTTCAACAGACACTCCTTGCTCTGAGTCTGTCCAGCGAGGATGAGACTGTGAAAGAGCAACCAGTTCTGGGTTTCTCCTTGAGAGAGACAAACAGTTTACCAAGTTCTGAGTCCTGCAAGGATGAGACTGTGATAGAGCAACCAAGTTCTGAGCCTCTGGTTAATCCAGAGAGACAAACTGTTTACCAAGTTCTGAGTCTGAGTCCTGCAAGGATGAGACTGAAACAGATCAACCAAGTTCTGAGCCTCTGGTTAATCCAGAGAGACAACAAAAGATCCGAGGATCTGAGTCTACAGCTTGTGAGGCAGCAACAGATACGACCACGTTCTGAGCCTCCATCCTGTGATGAAAGAGACATTAACAAACACTATGTTCAGAGTTTTCGTCCAGCGAGACGACTACAGCACGTCCCGAGTCTCCAGAGAGACCCAAGCGGATTGACCAAGTCTTGAGTGTCTGGCCCACAGAGGCAGAAGACACACAGAGACATTTGCAACAAGGTTAAGCTCAGGAGAGCAAAACCTTCACTTCGAGGTTCCTTCATCTGCGTGTTGCAGATCAAGGACCTTCTGCACAGCAATCGGAGTTGCGGCACGGGAGGAGAAAGTGGTTTGTGCTTGTGCTTCTGCTGTTGCTTTCAGGTAACATTCACCCCAACCCTGGCCCAAAGCTGGCCCAGCTTCAAACACCAGAGGAACTTAAATCAAGCAATGGTATAAGATTTCTTCATCTTAACATGAGAAGTTTGATAAATATACCCTTCTTTCCCCTTTGGAACTCATTTGCATACTGTACACAGTTAGAAGTCTTTAAAGTTTACCACCTGCTTAAACGACTGGCGTCCTGTTGCTCTGACCCCCATCATCAGCAAATGCTTTGAGAGACTAGTCAGAGACCACATCTGCTCTGTTCTCCCCCCCTCACTGGACCCACTGCAGTTTGCATACCGCAAAAACCGCTCCACTGATGATGCCATTTCATCCACTATTCACACTGCTCTCTCCCACCTGGAAAAGAGGAACACATATGTGAGAATGCTGTTTGTAGACTACAGCTCAGCATTCAACACCATTGTGCCCTCCATACTTGACATTAAACTCCGGGCTCTCGGCTTAAACAGCTTGTTATGCAGCTGGATCCTGGACTTCCTGTCAAACAGACGCCAGGTGGTCAGAATGGGCAGTAACATCTCCTCACCACTGACTCTCAACACTGGAGCCCCTCAGGGCTGTGTTCTCAGCCCACTCCTGTACTCTTTGTACACACATGACTGTGTGGCAACCCACAGCTCCAACACCATCATCAAGTTTGCTGACGATACGACGGTGGTAGGTCTCATCACTGACAATGATGAAACGGCCTACAGAGAGGAGGTGCACACTCTGACACGGTGGTGTCAGGAGCACAACCTCTCCCTCAACGTCAGCAAGACCAAGGAGCTGGTGGTCGACTTCAGGAGGAATGAGAGAGAACACCGCCCCATCACCATCGATGGAGCACCGGTGGAGAGAGTCAGCAGCTTCAAGTTCCTCGGTGTCCACATCACAGAGGAACTCACATGGTCCGTCCACACCGAGGCCGTTGTGAAGAAGGCTCATCAGCGCCTTTTCTTCCTGCGACGGCTGAAGAGGTTTGGAATGAGCCGCCACATCCTCACACGCTTCTACACCAGCACTACAGAGAGCCTGCTGACTGGCTGCATCACCACCTGGTACGGCAACAGTACCGCCCGCAGCCGCAAAGCCCTGCTAAGGGTAGTGCGCACGGCCAGCTGCATCATCGGAGGTGAGCTTCCCTCCCTCCAGGACATTTACGCCAGGCGGTGTGTGAAGAGAGCTCAGAGGATCATCAGAGACTCTAGCCACCCGAGCCATGGGCTGCTCTCACTGCTGCCATCAGGCAGACGGTACCGTAGCATCAGAACACGCACCAGCCGACTCCAGAACAGCTTCTTCCCACAAGCAATTAGACTCCTGAACTCTTGATCCATCAGGATCATAACACACACTGGACAGAATATCACTCAGCACAACCCACTGTAGATACACACACATTATATACACATTTATTATAATTTATTATTTATCATATAGCACCTATTGTACATTGGATCTCTACTGTGAATAATAATGTATACTGTACATTGTATATTATTATTATTATTATTATAGCGTAATGTATATTGTTTAATGTATGTTTTTAGTGTGTATATTGTTTAAAGTATATTGTTTAAAGTATATGTATATTGTAAGTATGTGTATATTGGTTAAAGCTGTGAGAACCACACTCACATTGTGTAAATTATTTATTGTTTATTGTAGAGTTTACTGTGCTGTGAGTAAATGTGGGCGCATCAGTGTAATCTGATGCTGCTCTAAATGTTGTACATGTCATGTCGTGACTACTATGTTGCTCGGAACTGCACCAAGAATTTCACCTGCTGTTGCACTTGTGTACATGGCTGTGTGACAATAAAGTGATTTGATTTTTTGATTTTGAAATAAGATGAATACAGTGCGAATCTGGGTAGATTCGACTGATGCTAATATAATTCTCACAGAGACTTGGCTGAAAAAAATCAATTACAGACGATATGGTACACATTAATGGATATAATGTTTTTAGAGCTGATCATAGTAAAAAAGGAGGACGGATTGCAGTTTATACTAAAGTAAATATGAATTGTATTTGTATTCATCGGAATGGTATGAAACTTGGTGACTTTATTGGTACTTGGTAAATGAACACACAAACAAATTGGGGACAGGATTTGAAAAGTCTAAGTGGTCATAAAAAAAATAGTCACACTCAGGGTCTTCGGGTCAAAAAGCAGCTGAACCTGCCTGGCGGGTAACCTCCAGCTGTAGGCCCAACTACCACAAGTTCTCCACAGAGAACTGGTAATCAAGAAGTGCCTAACTCGGGAACTTCGCCTTCAAGGAGGCCCCGTGGGCCTACTACCTGATAGCGGGTTTTCCAGGGAGGCCTATAGAGGCCTACTACCTAACAGCACGCCATGCTGGCAACCCGAGCATCCTAGCTCGGGAATCCATCCTCAGGGAGGCCTAGTGAGGCCTACTACCTGACAGCAATATATGCCAATTCTCAGAGCGTTCAAGCTCACTTCCAGGGAGGCCTAGCACCTGCCAGCGAAGCATGCTAACTGCTGAGGTTACGTCTTGTTTTCTCAAGGAGGCCTAATGGAGGCCTACTACGAGACAGTCAAGCTACGCAGGCTAGCCGAGCATCCTGATTCAGGAACTCGCCCTCAAGGGAGGCCTATTGAGGCCTACTACCTGATAACCAGCCTTTAGGGAGGCCTGGAGAGGCCTGCTACCTGTTTGCACCTCATGCTAACTGTTTCTTCAAGTGACTGGGTCCCAGGAACGCCTTAGGGAGGCCTGATTAGGCCTACTACCTCCCTCTGGGGAAGCCCAGTGCGGGCCTGTTCGAGTGACCACAACCTGGGAGCTCACCCTCAGGGAGGCCTAGTAAGGCCTTACAATTAACAGCAGGCCTTCAGGGAGGCCTGATGAGGCCTACTACCTGCCTCTGGGAGTGACCACAACCTGGGAGCTCACCCTCAGGGAGGCCTAGTAAGGCCTTACAACTAACAGCAGGCCTTCAGGGAGGCCTGATGAGGCCTACTACCTGCCTCTGGGAGTGACCACAACCTGGGAGCTCACCCTCAGGGAGGCCTAGTAAGGCCTTACAACTAACAGCAGGCCTTCAGGGAGGCCTGATGAGGCCTACTACCTGCCTCTGGGAGTGACCACAACAGGGGAGCTCACCCTCAGGGAGGCCTAGTAAGGCCTTACAAGTAACAGCAGGCCTTCAGGGAGGCCTGATGAGGCCTACAACCTGATAGCCGGCAGGCTAGCTGTCCCGATGCGCACATTGGTACATACCTCCAGTGAGGCCTGGTCGAGGCCTTCCAACTGATAATGCGCCTTGTTCAAGAGGCCTACTGAGGCCTACAATTGACAGCCGACCTTCAGGAGAGCGTAATTGCCCCTATTTAACCTGATAGCCAGCTAGGCTAGCAGTACCTAGATGCCTCAGCATCGGCACCTGCCTTAATGGAGGCCTGATAAGGCCTACCACTGCCACCGTCAAGCGACTGAAACTCGGAGCAATCCTCCAGCGAGGCCTAACTTTAGAGGCCTGCTAACTGGGAACAAACATATGCAAAATGTGGGATTAATATTAGACCCTACGGCTCCTGCTGAGGCCTACCACATGATTTAGCTACCCATTGCTATGGGGGCCCGTTCCAGGGAGGCTTGTAAAGCCTACAAGCTGTACGAGTTTGCAAATAGAAGAGAAATAACTGCCAGACAAACAAGCTGGCTGCTACTTAAACCAACGACTCTCAATGAGAGGAGGCTAACATATGCAGGGATGGAACAACAGGCTCAGTTCCACGTAGTGAACAGCCAAAGGTGACGGTGCCTCAGCAACGCGCCTCCGTCATCCAAATCCCAACTGACGCCACAGCGCTCAGTCGTAACAGAGACAAACTACTCCAACCTGCAGTGGCTTAGGGAACCAAAGACACATAGTAACCCTAAGCGGTAGACAAACACTCCATTCTACCAGAAAGGTGTGCTACCGCCTAGTAATCCGCAAACATTTCAAAGAAAAGAGCGGCGGCCTAAACACTACTCTCAATATGAGAGGAGGCCCTCATTACATACATGTGCCATCTTGACCGCCAAGGAAAAACCAACACACGCTCACCTACACAGCCCAGCTCCTGGTGCTGCAGTAAGCCATCCTACAGGGGGAACTTCAGTTAACTCCTCCTTCCTAATGGTTTCGTAAACCCACACTCTATACAGGGAACAACGGTCTGTAAGCAATACATATTTTAGTGTTATCACACAAAATAGACCAATCTCACCTGCGGCGTGTAGAGCGAAGACTCACCACACAGTTCTCATATGACCGCGGTGTTCTACCGCCCTTGCATGCCTGAAAGGGGCGCTCTCACTGATCAAGCCAAGGCGGGCCGCCCCAGGCCTGATGTAAGAAGCGCCTGGAGAAACACTCTAGGATGAAAAGGCTATGAGGGATCCTTCTTCCTACGGGAGACCCGCCCCTCTTGCGACCCTTATGAGGGGGCGCAAGAAAGGCCATACTGGTACTCTGGCCCTGTCTCCAGCCCTCTGGCCGTGACGGGCCAGGCCCTCCCGCCTGCCTGGGCGCGGATCCGGATCTCAGCGGTACGCAGGTTAAACACTGCCAAACGCGCCTTCGCCTATACACACTTTAATTGAAAAGTTTGTAAGGCAAAAAACCCGGCGCATCGTGGAGAAAGATCCTTCCTTTCTCCACGATATCCGCCGAGTTTGACCACAGATGTCTCTCCGAGGCCACCATCGCCGCCCACGATCAGCCGATCGCGGCAGCTGTTTTGCTTGGTGGCACGGAGAGCTAGACCTGTGGTGCTGCGCAGTTCGACTACCGCATCAGGGGTTAAAAAAACCTACCCCTGATCGAGATCACCCAGCAGATCTGCCTGGTACGCCTGAAACACCGCCATGGTGTGAAAAGCAGCACCAGCCTGACCTGCTGCCGTGTATGCCCCTGCCATTAAAGCACAACGTGATTTAGAGAGATAGACGGCAGAGTTTGAGCTCTCAGTGTTGATGCCCACGAAATGCGAGAAAAGTTCGCAAACTTTCCTTGCCAGTCGGTAGCCTCAACACATATCCATATTCCCCTATCCCCTCGACATCAGCGAAATTAAAACGCTGATGTCGATGAATATTGGGTCGAATATGGATTCTTCCATGCCCTCTCGATCTCTGTAAGAAGATCAGGAAGAAATGGAAGGCTCATCTGAGCTGATGGTTTATGGCCAAGGAGAAATCGATCGTGCAATCTACCACAAGCGATCTCTCCTCTAAAGCGCCAACATGGCAGCCGCAGCCTGCCTGCAGCACGTTCCATAACATTCATCA
This sequence comes from Gobio gobio, assembly GCF_949357685.1. Taxonomy (NCBI): domain Eukaryota; kingdom Metazoa; phylum Chordata; class Actinopteri; order Cypriniformes; family Gobionidae; genus Gobio; species Gobio gobio. The sequence continues at coordinate 4,419,514 of NC_137097.1, forward strand.
GCTCAGCATACACGGTCAGGGTGGCTGAGAGGATTCATACCACTCTCACCAGCCATCCCTAAGAGCACTTGCTGATTAGTCTCGTTAGCCGCCAGATCGTCGCGACGATCGGCAAGCTGCATCTGAGAACCCATGATGTATGCCAGCGCTCAGCCTCAGCATGAGCGGGACAGCATCATCCAGTCCCAGATGCCAAACTTTCTTCCCTCAGGAAAAAAGCCAGACTAGAGTGGAGCGATCTCAGATTGAAAACCGCTCACACTCACACACAAACAACTTCAAATGAACTTGACTGTGCATGCTCTTGATCCCAGGCAGTAAATACACACTCGTGTGTATTAATAAATTAATTTGTTTTACCTTAACTCGTATAGCAGTTCAAACAGACAGTCCCTGAAGACGAGAAGATGTGTATGTGTTGGCACGGCGCCCTTTTATACTTCCGGGTCGCACGATGATGACGTCATGGGCTGACGTCGGTCAAAGACTTTGCCGTGATTCGATAGTAGCTTCAGACACCAGTCACGCCGAGGGCGTTCCCCCCATAGCGTCAGCTAGACGCAGCGAGAGTTCCCTTTCGAAAGGGAACAGTCAGGATGCAGAAAGAGCACACAACAGTGAAGGGGTGAATCTCTAAAACATCAAGAGTGCAAAACAGACAAAAACACTCTCTCACACACATACACACACACACACACACACACACACACACATATAGGGGAAATATGAGACTGGTGAAACTGTAACAGAGAAATGTGAAATAAAATCAATGAATCAAATAAAGGGGAGACATTGGATCCAAAATGCAAAAGTCACACACCATGTCTCTCTCTTGAACAAACACACGCACACGCGCACGCGCACACGCACACACACACACACACACACACACACACACACACACACACACACACACACACACACACACACAGTGTATGATTTCCATTTACTGTTTGATAATTATTATACTTTTGCGGTTTAGTTTTTTGCTCAGCTCAAAAAGTCAGTATTATTTAAATCTGATTAAAAATAACATGAACAATACATTTTGAAAATTAACTAAATCTCTCGTAGGGTCAAATAAATCTCAAACTGATCTTCCAAAAGTTTTAAAAATGATCCAAAGATTAATTACAGACACAGATATATTTAATAGTCATTTTAATTCAGTTATAACAGATAACAGATTCTAGTAACTCATTGCTGAACAGGGAATTGACGAGCTGTCTCGCTATAGTGATTCAGATTTATTTTCTTTACCCCTATATCACCCACCCAAGTTCATAAACTACTATCAAATTTAGACTGTAAAAAATCAGCTGGGTATGATAAAATTGAACTTTTTTTTTTAAAGTGTCCGCAGACCTTATAGCCAAACCTATTGCATCGATTTCTAATCTGAGTCTATCAACTAATGTAATTCCTCAAGATTAGGTTTTCTTTTTCGGCAAAAAAATGTTTTCCTCTGGAGCAAGAAAGCAAATTATACAGAGTACAATTTTACCTATTTTAGACTATGGAAATGTTATTTATATGCATGCTTCTATATATATATTTAAAAGGCTGGATGGTGTTTATCATGACAAATGCTTGTTCACGTACTCATCACTGTTTGTTATACAATTATGTAGGTTGGTCGTCTTTATATCAAAGAAAATGTTATTAGGTATGCTTCCAAATTACATTACTAGTCTTGTATGCCTATGTGGAAAGAACTATAGCACTAGATCATCTAATGGGATTAAATTAGTAGTGCCTAGGATACACTCGGAGCATGGACAATCATCTCTCTCTTATTACGCTCCATGGTAGGGATGCTCAAAACGGTTAATTTTCCCGACCGACAACCGCCGCTCATTATCCGATTATTAACCGTTAACTGATAAAATTATAATATTGAATATGTTCAAACATCTATTGCAGTGTAAAATGATTGAATCATGTTGCGGTTTTAATTAATTTGGTGATTTATGTTGAATGTTTTAGTGTGAAATTATTATTTTGTGAGGCGTGGCTCCTCAAACAAGTTCACGGAAAGGAAACCAGATGACAGAAAGCACATCTTGGTGTCTTTATTTTATAGTAGCACAATGTAAGCAAACACTTTGCAATTTTGAGCGTTGTCCTACTCTTATTATCTGTATGACCAAAATCAGAGGTGGACTGTAACTAAGTACATTTACTTGAGGACTGTACTTAAGTACACTTTTTGAGTATCTGTACTTTCCTTGAGTAGTATTGTTTCGGGAAACTTATGACTTTTACTTCACTACATTTGAAAAACAAATATCGTACTTTTTCCTCCACTACATTTCTATCAAGGCCCTCGAAGTAGAAAGTCGTAGCTGCTTTGAAAGTCAGTGGATGATCAGTTTTTTGTTTTTTTTTTGCAGACAGCCTATCAGTAATCACTCTTGTAGGATCACATGAAGTTCAATGATTTCCAAGTATTTTTTGAACACCAATCAATTGATCAAAATAGAAGGCGGCAGTTCCCAGACGCAGTGCAGTGCAACCATAGCCATACTTAAAATTAAAATGCAGAAGAGCTGACGTGGATAAGTCTGAAAAAGTGCGACGACACGAAAGTGCACACAGAAAGCTGCCTCTCAGACGCCAGACCACAAGAACTGAAGTTTAGTCTATTGAATCTACTAAAATCTTATTATAGTCAATTAAAACTAGACTAAAACTGAAACTATTCAGATGCCTAAAATGTTATAGTCAAAAGACTATGACTAAAACTAAATCACAATTTGCTGTCAAAATTAACACTGGTATGAAGTATGATTGGTCAAATGATTTTTATAGATTTACCCGCCAAGTTGCCATAGCCTTGTGGATACAGCGCTAACACATATAGCTAACGTTCCACTATGATGTTAGTTAGCATGCAAAAACGTAGTTGAGCTAATAATGTTAACTGAAGTCCTTTCAGAAATATGCTTTTACATAATCCTGTCAAATAAACACATGTAGAAACCTTTATTTTCTGACTTTTGACTTTGATAAGAGCTTTGTAACTTTTAAGCAAGTATTTAAATGAGTTGAAGGTATGCTAGCATGTCAGATGGCGCTGAAACCCCCATGATGGAGCAGTGCATTCATACAACAATAATAAAATAATGTTTACTTTTACTTTTGATACTTAAGTACTTTTAAAAGCAAGTACTTCTGTACTTTTACTTAAGTAAAAATCTATCTTTACAACTTTCACTTGTAATGGAGTAATATTTAACCAATAGTACTTTTACTTTTACTCAAGTAATGGAGTTGTGTACTGTAGTATTGTAGGCCTGTTTCCTCTGCTTGTTCGCTGCGCACACACAACATATTCCAGCATTGCAAACTTATATCGCAGCCTGTTCAACATAAAATAATCAATCTAACGTATAAAAAAGTTACACAGCTCAGTTTAAATAGTCAGTAGTAGTGGTGTTTCCGCTGAACGTTTTCGCGTGTGAAGAGGAGGATTTTTTCCATCAATATTGGGACGCGAGTTCTACAAAGCCTATAATAAATAATGGTTTAGCTTTCAAATACACTGCGAATATGAATGAGAGATAAAAAATGAGATCTACAATATAAAATGAGAGTTACTCTTTAATTCAAGTGTTAGCCTACTCTCTTACTGCATTTAGATTAATGATCAGAGACGCTGGTTACTTTGAGTTTATCATTAAATGATTTTGTTTTGGTTTTATAGTTATAGCCTAGCCAACTTATATTTTTTTTAATTCTTGATCTGTTCTTACTCCATGCCTTACTTACTCTGAATGCCGTTACATTTTAAGGATTTATTGTGGAGTGAGGGGAACTAAAATAGCCTTTAGCTATGTTTCTAGTGTTTATAGTAGCTACATTTAACATTTTGCTTTATTTATCGGTATTATTTCTGAATGCAATCAAATGCGACTTACACGTAGTTTACCTTTTATTTTTCTCTCAAAAACATTAATATATATGAAGACTTCAGATGCAAAAGCCTCTAAGTCCGTCTGACGTTTTTTTTAATTAAAATAAGCATTTTTGTCAGGCTTCTATGTATCGGTTTCTACCCAAGTACCAGTACTTCTGAACGGGCTGAGGCTGGGATTTAGTGGGTTTGAAGTGAAAGTATTTTATGAACTTAAACTATATATTTATACTATATGCGGGGAGCATTCAATCAGTATCTTTATCTAATTTTTTAACTTTTAGAGGCTTTTGCATCTGACCTCTTTATATATATAATATTAGGGTGCATCAAAAAACACATTTCTTGAATTTTGATATGGCTGGTGCTAAAAGTGTTCCAAAATATGTAGAAACAACACAGGCAAAATATTTTTCACAATCTGGCTCTTGTCAAACTCTCAAACCATTTTTCCTGCTTCTAACACATCAACTTTGAGGACAAAATGTTCACTTGCTGCCTAATATATCCCACCCACTAACAGGTGATGAAGAGATAGTCAGTGTTATATGAATATATATTATTATTGTGTATCGTTAAAGTTTTTAAAGCATTTTATACGTGTTTCCATAGTCGGATAAATTACGCTTTAAGAACGGACACATCCCACCGTAACATTGAGTTCACGAAATGCGGAAACTGAAATAAAGCACTGAGTATAAGCTTTGCTTGTTATAATGAGAGGATCTGCGAGCGTGTAGACTTGAAGAAAGACACGTTTACTCCAACCAGCCGGACTGAGGACATTCACAAGACATTCTTCACTAATATCCTTCATTTCTGTAGAGATGCAGATCTGAATAAAGATCAAATGAGTTCAGCTTTGAGAATAAAACCAACCTGTGTGTTCCTCAGTTTCTTCATCTTTCAAACTGAATACATCTCCAATCTTCAGCTCTTCAGTCTCCTCTTTAATAAACTCAATCTTCAGCTCTTCAGTCTCCTCTTTAATAAACTCAATCTTCAGCTCTTCATTCTCCTCTTTAATAAAGGCCATCTTTATAATAATAGTGTGTGACTCCAGGAGTTTTTCAGTGTGTTTGTCCTGTTTAAGAGGAGAATAATAACAGAAAGAAAAGAGTGAGTCTCTATCAGCTCTAGTTCAGTATCAGCTCAGTCTCAGTAACACTCAAAACTAGCTCTACAAACTAATAATGAACACTATAGAGAGTTTAATTCTCTCTGCCCTGTAAAACTTTGAAGATGGTTTCTATCGCTTTAAACACTGTAAACGCTTAAAACACAAACCTTTCTTCAGCAGAATCACAACAGATGCGGCAGCGCGGCGCGGGCTTATGACGTCATACATAAAACCAAAATAAAAGTCCCGTTCACACACTCCAGTCTACATTCACAGAAGTGCACACACACACATAATACAAGAGATGACAGTAATTCAGAGTTGAATGTATTGGTGAAATACATATTTAAAGACATGTTGTCCAGTGATGTGCTGAAAATATTAGGAAACTAGTAAAGACTGAGAGACTTGTCTAAAGGTTTTGTTTAGGCGAATACATTATTTATATAATATAAATCTTAATCTATTTATGTGTGTGTGTGTGTGTGTGTGTGTGTGTGTGTGTGTGTGTGTGTGTGTGTGTGTGTGTGTGTGTGTGTGTGTGTGTGTGTGTGTGTGTGTGTGTGTGTGTGTGTGTGTGTGTGTGTGTGAGCACTGAATGTCAGTGTTTTTTTCTCCTGATATTAATAATATATAGCTATAAAGTTACTTTGAGTGTAAAGATGACTGAAAATAAGTGTACAATGTCTAACCAGAGTAAACAAACTTTGAAGTTAGCTTGATAAAGCTGGACCTGACATTTGGAAAAAGTTAATTTGATGTTCCTGCTTCTCACCATCCAGCAGGACACACTCCAAAGCACATAAAACCTTCCAGTTCAGTCAGAAGAAGATGCAGAATGTGCCACCAGAAACCCCTGTGATCTGCAGTGTGTGTGAGTTGCCTTTCTGCTTCGTTCCAAAGCGAGATTGCTTCAGTCGCTGGCATGATGGTAACAATTTATAGTGCTTAGCTCTGAATAGTTGTAAATGGTTGTAAACAGTTGTATGAAGAGTTTGTCATTTGGCTTTCTAAAACCACTGTATATACTGTAGACTTTTTTTGTTTTGTTTTATTCCTATGTTCAAAAACAATTTATATACCGTTTAAGTATTTAAAAATATATATATATTCTGAGAATGTTTTGAATTAAAAAAAAAAAAAAAAATTGTATTGTGGTGTTGAGATCAAGTAGTAAACAAGTTCTGTTTCAAGTTTATTGTGTACTGTGGTTGTCTGTGTACTGGAAACTTCTGTCACCAAAACAAATTCCTTGTGTGTGCAAAAATGTTAATAAAGCTCCTTTTGATTCTTTCTGATTCTGGTTAAATACAAAAGAGCTACTCTGGTTCAGTTTGTCACCATTTGCGCCATTTATTGAAACATACAATATCATTTTACAGGAGTATAAGCTATATTCACCGTTTAATGAAAACTGCTGCCCGATCACAACACGTCCAGTATGATCTGTCGCTACATACACTCACCTGAGGGTGGCGCTGTTCTGGGATCATATTTCATTAATAACGCATCAGAATATGCTGTAATGTAGGATTTCGATAATTAATAGAGTAAGGCATGGCGCTTAAAACTTGAATTTTGAATTTGTCACGTGCGCCATTTATTAAAACATATAAGATAATTTTTTACAGGAGTAGGTTATTACTGTTTAATGAAAACTGCTCCATCTCAACCTCATATTTCTGTTGCAACTGTTCGGCAGCAGAACTCACCTACATCAATTCATTTATTATTTTAAATATGATCAAAACCGAGCACATGGAGGTCAATAAAATTCATTCTCAAACGAAATCTTGCATTACAGCATTATATGATTATTAATGAATTATGATCCCAGAACAGCGCCACCCTCAGGTGAGTGTATGTAGCGACAGATCATACTGGACGTGTCATTACTGAACACACTCGTTCTCTAAGGACATCGTGAATTACAGCACATTCTGAGAGTGGTGGAGTTCTGGGGATCATATTTCCATAATAACACATCAGAATATGTTCAATGAACGTTGCCCCTCACATCCGTTCTGTTGTTTCTGCGCCAAAGCTTGCGCTTAAAATCCCCTCAAGAGCGCGTTTGCTCAGAGATATTAATGCCGTTCAGATAATAAGACAATCATTCCATCATTAGCAGCTAAAACTACAGCTAAAATACTCAATAATGTGTTCACAACTCATCATGTGTCGGGTCGCAGCAGATCAATTACTTTATAACTCGCAATTGCGACTTTATCTCAGAATTCTGACTTTTTATCACGCAATTGCGACTTTTTATCTCAGAATTCTGATTTTATATGACGCAATTGCGACTTTATCTCAGAATTCTGACTTTATATCACGCAATTGCGACTTAATCTCAGAATTCTGACTTTATAACTCGCAATTGCGACTTTTTATCTCAGAATTCTGACTTTATATCACGCAATTGCAACTTTTTATCTCAGAACTCTGACTTTATATGACACAATTGCGACTTTATATCTCAGAATTGTGACTTTATATCACGCAATTGCGACTTTTTATCTCAGAATTCGGACTTTATATGACACAGTTGCGACTTTTTATCTCAGAATTCTGACTTTATATGACGCAATTGCTAGTTTATCTCAGAATTGTGACTTTATGGGCCCTATCTTGCACCCAGCGCAATTGACTTTGTACACCGACGCATGTGTCATTCCTATTTTGCACCCGCGCAAAGCGCGCTTTTCCCTCCACAGAAGCACGTCGCTAAACTAGTGAATGAACTTGCGCTACCTGGGCGGTTCAGCGCAAAAAAGGAGGCGTGTTCCGGCGCAAACAATCCCTGGTGCTATTTTGCTGTTCCATTAAACAATTGCGCCACTGACCAGAAAAAACCTAGTCTAAAGTCAGTGGCGCGTTGCGCGTTGTTCATTATGCTATTTTAAGGGCGCATGCTTGACCATAATGTATAGCGTGCACAACGCGCATACACTTTGCTCATGTAACCTACACAGATGCAACAGTTATTTTTGCAAATCATAAATTGTTACACTAAAAAAATATTAACACATGAGATGACGGAAATCATTGTGGTGTGCCACGAAGATGTGAAAAAATAGGCATAAATCTAGCTTACAAATGATTCAGGCTAATTGTAATAATTAAGGATAAGACCTGTTTGCCCAATAGTGGCAAGACATATATGTATATAAGGACATCTGACAAATTGGTTTGTCCGTCAAGAACCAGGAAAAAAAATCGACTGAAAAACTGAAAAAACTGAAAGACTGAAAAAAAAAAAGACTGTGAAATCACCTTTACCATAATGTACAACATTACAACTTCACTTCTCTGTCTTTCACTGCTCTTACAAGAACATCAGTCTCCTCGGCTGCGAACCGCTCCTGGCGTGCGCCTGGTAAATACGCCATAATAATAGCAATCCATAATGGAACTTGCGCACCTGCTTTTAAAGGGAATGTTGGATGACGCTCGGATTGGTTTATTCACGTTACGCCCAAGCCACACCTATGAATAATGAAGCTACTTCAGACCAACCCATTTTAGATTTGCGCCGGGCGCAAGAGCCATTTATCCCGCCGGGAAAATAGCAACAGCACCGAGACCCGCCCACAAAGTTACTTGCGCTTCGCGCTTTGTGCTTGCGTTTCAGATCGTTAAAATAGGGCCCTATATGACGCAATTGCGACTTTTTATCTCAGAATTCTGACTATCACGCAATTGCAACTTTTTATCTCAGAATTGTGACTATATCATGCAATTGCGACTTTTTATCTCAGAATTGTGACTTTATATCACGCAATTGCGACTTTTTATCTCAGAATTCGGACTTTATATGACACAATTGCGAGTTTATCTCAGAATTCTGACTTTATAACTCGCAATTGCGACTTTTTATCTCAGAACTCTGACTTTATATGACACAATTGCAACTTTTTATCTCAGAACTCTGACTTTATATGACACAATTTCAACTTTTTATCTCAGAATTCGGACTTTATATGACACAATTGCGAGTTTATCTCAGAATTCTGACTTTATAACTCGCAATTGCGACTTTTTATCTCAGAACTCTGACTTTATATCACGCAATTGCAACTTTTTATCTCAGAACTCTGACTTTATATGACACAACTGCAACTTTTTATCTCAGAATTCGGACTTTATATGACACAATTGCGAGTTTATCTCAGAATTCTGACTTTATAACTCGCAATTGCGACTTTTTATCTCAGAACTCTGACTTTATATGACACAATTGCAACTTTTTATCTCAGAACTCTGACTTTATATGACACAATTGCAACTTTTTATCTCAGAATTCGGACTTTATATGACACAATTGCGACTTTATATCTCAGAATTGTGACTTTATATCACACAATTGCGAGTTTATCTCAGAATTGTCACGCAATTGCAACTTTTTATCTCAGAATTGTGACTTTATATCATGCAATTGCAACTTTTTATCTCAGAATTCTGACTTTATAACTCGCAATTGCGACTTTATCTCAGAATTGTGACTTTATATCACGCAATTGCGACTTTTTATCTCAGAATTCTGACTTTATATGACGCAATTGCAACTTTTTATCTCAGAACTCTGACTTTATATCACGCAATTGCAACTTTTTATCTCAGAACTCTGACTTTATATGACACAACTGCAACTTTTTATCTCAGAATTCTGACTTTATATGACACAATTGCGAGTTTATCTCAGAATTCTGACTTTATATCACGCAATTGCAACTTTTTATCTCAGAACTCTGACTTTATATGACACAATTGCGAGTTTTTATCTCAGAATTGTGACTTTATATCACGCAATTGCGACTTTTTATCTCAGAATTCGGACTTTATATGACACAATTGCGAGTTTATCTCAGAATTCTGACTTTATAACTCGCAATTGCGACTTTTTATCTCAGAATTTCGCAATTGCGACTTTATATCTCTGTATTGTGACTTTATATCACGCAATTGCGACTTTTTATCTCAGAATTCGGACTTTATATGACACAGTTGCGAGTTTATCTCTGTATTGTGACTTTATAACTCGCAATTGCGACTTTTTATCTCAGAATTCTGACTTTATATGACGCAATTGCTAGTTTATCTCAGAATTGTGACTTTATATGACGCAATTGCGACTTTTTATCTCAGAATTCTGGCTATCACGCAATTGCAACTTTTTATCTCAGAATTGTGACTATATCACGCAATTGCGACTTTTTATCTCAGAATTGTGACTTTATATCACGCAATTGCGACTTTTTATCTCAGAATTCGGACTTTATATGACACAATTGCGAGTTTATCTCAGAATTCTGACTTTATAACTCGCAATTGCGACTTTTTATCTCAGAACTCTGACTTTATATCACGCAATTGCAACTTTTTATCTCAGAACTCTGACTTTATATGACACAATTGCAACTTTTTATCTCAGAACTCTGACTTTATATGACACAATTGCAACTTTTTATCTCAGTATTCTGACTTTATATGACACAATTGCGACTTTATATCTCAGAATTGTGACTTTATATCACACAATTGCGAGTTTATCTCAGAATTGTGACTTTATATCACGCAATTGCAACTTTTTTATCTCAGAATTGTGACTTTATATCATGCAATTGCAACTTTTTATCTCAGAATTCTGACTTTATATGACACAATTGCGAGTTTATCTCAGAATTCTGACTTTATAACTCGCAATTGCGACTTTTTATCTCAGAACTCTGACTTTATATGACACAATTGCAACTTTTTATCTCAGAACTCTGACTTTATATGACACAATTGCAACTTTTTATCTCAGAATTCGGACTTTATATGACACAATTGCGACTTTATATCTCAGAATTGTGACTTTATATCACACAATTGCGAGTTTATCTCAGAATTGTCACGCAATTGCAACTTTTTATCTCAGAATTGTGACTTTATATCATGCAATTGCAACTTTTTATCTCAGAATTCTGACTTTATATGACGCAATTGCAACTTTTTATCTCAGAACTCTGACTTTATATGACACAATTTCAACTTTTTATCTCAGAATTCGGACTTTATATGACACAATTGCGACTTTATATCTCAGAATTGTGACTTTATATCACACAATTGCGAGTTTATCTCAGAATTGTGACTTTATATCACGCAATTGCAACTTTTTTATCTCAGAATTGTGACTTTATATCATGCAATTGCAACTTTTTATCTCAGAATTCTGACTTTATATGACACAATTGCGAGTTTATCTCAGAATTCTGACTTTATAACTCGCAATTGCGACTTTTTATCTCAGAACTCTGACTTTATATGACACAATTGCAACTTTTTATCTCAGAACTCTGACTTTATATGACACAATTGCAACTTTTTATCTCAGAATTCGGACTTTATATGACACAATTGCGACTTTATATCTCAGAATTGTGACTTTATATCACACAATTGCGAGTTTATCTCAGAATTGTCACGCAATTGCAACTTTTTATCTCAGAATTGTGACTTTATATCATGCAATTGCAACTTTTTATCTCAGAATTCTGACTTTATATGACGCAATTGCAACTTTTTATCTCAGAACTCTGACTTTATATGACGCAATTGCAACTTTTTATCTCAGAACTCTGACTTTATATCACGCAATTGCAACTTTTTATCTCAGAACTCTGACTTTATATGACACAACTGCAACTTTTTATCTCAGAATTCTGACTTTATATGACACAATTGCGAGTTTATCTCAGAATTCTGACTTTATATCACGCAATTGCAACTTTTTATCTCAGAACTCTGACTTTATATGACACAATTGCGAGTTTTTATCTCAGAATTGTGACTTTATATCACGCAATTGCGACTTTTTATCTCAGAATTCGGACTTTATATGACACAATTGCGAGTTTATCTCAGAATTCTGACTTTATAACTCGCAATTGCGACTTTTTATCTCAGAATTTTGCAATTGCGACTTTATATCTCTGTATTGTGACTTTATATCACGCAATTGCGACTTTTTATCTCAGAATTCGGACTTTATATGACACAGTTGCGAGTTTATCTCAGAATTCTGACTTTATAACTCGCAATTGCGACTTTTTATCTCAGAATTCTGACTTTATATGACGCAATTGCTAGTTTATCTCAGAATTGTGACTTTATATGACGCAATTGCGACTTTTTATCTCAGAATTCTGGCTATCACGCAATTGCAACTTTTTATCTCAGAATTGTGACTATATCACGCAATTGCGACTTTTTATCTCAGAATTGTGACTTTATATCACGCAATTGCGACTTTTTATCTCAGAATTCGGACTTTATATGACACAATTGCGAGTTTGTCTCAGAATTCTGACTTTATAACTCGCAATTGCGACTTTTTATCTCAGAACTCTGACTTTATATGACACAATTGCAACTTTTTATCTCAGAACTCTGACTTTATATGACACAATTGCAACTTTTTATCTCAGAACTCTGACTTTATATGACACAATTGCAACTTTTTATCTCAGTATTCTGACTTTATATGACACAATTGCGACTTTATATCTCAGAATTGTGACTTTATATCACACAATTGCGAGTTTATCTCAGAATTGTGACTTTATATCACGCAATTGCAACTTTTTTATCTCAGAATTGTGACTTTATATCATGCAATTGCAACTTTTTATCTCAGAATTCTGACTTTATAACTCGCAATTGCAACTTTATCTCAGAATTGTGACTTTATATCACGCAATTGCGACTTTTTATCTCAGAATTCTGACTTTATATGACGCAATTGCAACTTTTTATCTCAGAACTCTGACTTTATATGACACAACTGCAACTTTTTATCTCAGAATTCTGACTTTATATGACACAATTGCGAGTTTATCTCAGAATTGTGACTTTATATCACGCAATTGCAACTTTTTATCTCAGAACTCTGACTTTATATGACACAATTGCAACTTTTTATCTCAGAATTCTGACTTTATATGACACAATTACGACTTTATATCTCAGAATTGTGACTTTATATCACACAATTGCGAGTTTATCTCAGAATTGTGACTTTATATCACACAATTGCAACTTTTTATCTCAGAATTGTGACTTTATATCATGCAATTGCAACTTTTTATCTCAGAATTCTGACTTTATAACTCGCAATTGCGACTTTATCTCAGAATTCTGACTTTATATCATGCAATTGCGACTTTTTATATGACGCAATTGCAACTTTTTATCTCAGAATTCTGACTTTATATGACACAATTGCGAGTTTATATCTCAGAATTCTGACTATATAACTCGCAATTGTGAGAAAAAAATTCGCAATTACTCATTTTATTTTTTAATTTAGTGGCAGAAACGGGCTTCCATAGAAATGCCTGCATGAAACTCATCTATGAAGAGGCTCGAGCGCATGTATAAATCTTTATACGAGCTGTTTGTAGTTTATAATATATATTTTTCTTCCTTTTATAAATGAATGGCAAGTGGTAGTCTGCTTAATTTTTCCCTTTGCTCTCACAGGGCAAAGACATATACACTGCTGACATGTATGTCGTTCCCACATGGAAAAGCAGTGAAAATCCCCTAGCCTACTTTCCAGTGAGTATTGAACGCATAAATCATACTATTTAACATCTACCATAAGCAGGGCCGGCTCTGTAAATCTGGGGGCCCTAAGCAGGATAATTTTGGGGCCCTTCCTTGCAGTGAATAATGGAGTAGCAACTGTATACAATCTAACCCTTACACATTTCATCTGTACCTCTTTTAACATGATTGCCTACAATTATTTTACTGCTTATTAAAGTACACTCACTGAAACAGTAAAAGTAAAGATTACAGATTTGCCAAATTTCTACATCTTTATTACAGTCTGAATGCCCTGTACATTTTAAAACAGCACTAACTGTTTTTGTCCACTAGGCGGATTAAAACCTTTAGTATTAAAAAATCTTCACTAAAGTTATTGCATATATACTATATGTGTTGCTGGAGTCTCGGTCTTTGAACTTCTTTTCCCTTTTCCACACTTTAAAAAGAGGGAGAAGTTGGACCAGTAATTTCACTGCTTCCTTCTAAAGTGATTTAAACATATTCTTCTATTGACGTATCAAAGACATAAAAAATTCTACAAAAGATTCTAGTTTGAGTTGGTATTTATTTTTTATATATTCCAACAAAAACACTACTTCAGCGAACAATCATTAGCAAAATGTTTAGTTATAAAATCAATACATAAATCTAATAAAAACTCTAGGTAACACTTTTTACATTTAACAGTGGCATTGTTACACGTTGCATGTAGTTACTATAGTAATAACAGTATATTATGAATAATTACACGTAAGTTAAATAACCCTAAACCTCACACTAATCCTACCTTAACCCTAACTACATGTAAGTACCAGCGAACGACCACTGCGGAACGCCCGGATCGTCAAGTGAATTGGAGCGTCAGCATCTGCGAACTCAAACATGCGTAAGTACCGATCTTTTATACCCAGGTATTTAGCATGTGATTGGATAGATAAAATTTAAGTGACATGACAATTAAGTCTTCCCGGCAGAACTTATGCTAAAGCTTCCATTTACTTAGTATTACCCGGTATTTAAATGTATAATTACACTGTAACACGGACACCTAAAAATAAAGTGTAACCAAACTCCAGTACACATTCAAACCCCCAAACAGTAAACAACAAAACAATTGACAGGGTTTAAAATGCAATTAATGATACATAAATTAATCAAATAAATAAGCAATTAATATAAATAAGAAAAAAAGGTAGAAAAGTCTAAAACCCTAAAAAAAAAAACACAAACTTTCACTTCACCCCATCTCCTTTTTATTCCCTGTTCCTTCTAATGACTTTTTCTCAGAATGTGTGTCTTCTTGCTTTTTGAGATGCAAAGTCCTCTATAATGTCATCATTGCTTCCAACCTGGTGGTTGACACTGATGATTGACAGACCACTGAGGCGTTCTTGTGCCATGGAGGACCTTAAGTAAGTTTTTATAAGCTTCAGCTTTGAGAAACTCCTTTCTGCAGAGGCTATACTGTCACTGGTAACGTGCAGGCTATTCTCAATGCAACCCAAAGGTTTGGATTAAGCCCAGTCAGCCCTTTTTGGTAGAGAAAATTGAGAAGTTCAAATGCTGTCATTGCCTTTGGTAAGTTTGGAACTGGAAGACTCTGGATTTCTGCGGTCAGTTGGGGGTGTTTGCAATTCTGACAACAACCGACATTTGTTCCTGGTGACTGATGTCTGGGGTGCAGTCTAAAATTATAGCAAAATACTTTGACTGCTTTATTTCTGCCACCATAGTGCTAAGTATTTTCCCACTAATACAAGCAATGAGTTCATTTTGGATAATTTTCCCCAAGTAGGTAGTGTGATTTTCACCAGAGCTGATGTGTCCGACGTGGTCATTTAAAACTGGATCATGCTTTGCAAGAAGTTCTACCTCTTTCAGAAAATTGCCATTGTTCGGACTGTTGATGGTGTCTGCTGATCCTCTGAGAGCAAGGCTTCTTTCAGCCAATGATTGAATGATGCTGATCAGACGTTTGAGTACCTCTCTCCAGCGATTCTGCTCTGTTTGCAAGAGAGCTATCACAGTGTGGTCAATTGTTTTTCCTGCTTTAAGTCGACGCTCTAAATCCTTCCATGCTAACACATTTTTAACATGATCTGGGCTGGTTTCATGGGACTTTAATATTGCACTGATATTGACCCAGTCATTCTGACCCTCTGTGGCAAGCTTTCTTGAAAACAACTTGCAGCAAAAGCAGTAGACTGCATCACTCTGCTTTGAGTATGTTAACCAGTCACGTTTAACTTTCTCACCATTTGCAAGGTTTCCAAACATATGATGGTAGTGAAAGCTTCTGTGCAAATGGGACTTGGGGAATTCAAAGTCTCTGTCTACATGCGCAGGACCTCTGTAAACTAAGTCATCCCTTACTTGGTCAGACAGTTTTGATGGCCACTGAGCAGGATCAGTTGGTGGTGGAGCAGGGATCCATGCAACCGAAGAGGTCGGTTGGCTTAGATCAGCAGTTGCAGTTGGAGATTATAGGGGAAATGTTTAGCTACTTGTGTACAAAACATTTGAGCTAATAACAGAGGTAGAAACATACACTCACCTAAAGGATTATTAGGAACACCATACTAATACTGTGTTTGACCCCCTTTCACCTTCAGAACTGCCTTAATTCTACGTGGCATTGATTCAACAAGGTGCTGAAAGCATTCTTTAAAAATGTTGGTCCATATTGATAGGACAGCATCTTGCAGTTGATGGAGATTTGTGGGATGCACATCCAGGGCACGAAGCTCCCGTTCCACCACATCCCAAAGATGCTCTATTGGGTTGAGATCTGGTGACTGTGGGGGCCATTTTAGTACAGTGAACTCATTGTCATGTTCAAGAAACCAATTTGAAATGATTCGAGCTTTGTGACGGTGCATTATCCTGCTGGAAGTAGCCATCAGAGGATGGGGACATGGTGGTCATAAAGGGATGGACATGGTCAGAAACAATGCTCAGGTAGGCCGTGGAATTTAAACGATGCCCAATTGGCACTAAGGGGCCTAAAGTGTGCCAAGAAAACATCCCCCACACCATTACACCACCACCACCAGCCTGCACAGTGGTAACAAGGCATGATGGATCCATGTTCTCATTCTGTTTACGCCAAATTCTGACTCTCAACAGAAATCGAGACTCATCAGACCAGGCAACATTTTTCAAGTCTTCAACTGTCCAATTTTGGTTAGCTCGTGCAAATTGTAGCCTCTTTTTCCTATTTGTAGAGGAGATGAGTGGTACCCGGTGGGGTCTTCTGCTGTTGTAGCCCATCCGCCTCAAGGTTGTGTGTGTTGTGGCTTCACAAATGCTTTGCTGCATACCTCGGTTGTAACGAGTGGTTATTTCAGTCAAAGTTGCTCTTCTATCAGCTTGAATCAGACGCGGCCCATTCTCCTCTGACCTCTAGCATCAACAAGGCATTTTCTCCCACAGGACTGCCGCAGACTGGATGTTTTTCCCTTTTCACACCATTCTTTGTAAACCCTAAAAATGGTTGTGCATTTAGCATTAACAATATATAGCTAACTTACCAGCAACATTAGCCATAGTGGGATGCGGCTCGCTATGCTCTACTGAAGCAGCAGTAGAGTCACCTCCTCCAGCTGTTGAGATTATAATATAATCATTAATACAGTATGCAGAGTAGATAAAACACATTCATTTTAAATTAATATTAAAGTACAATAAGACAACATAATGAATTATGATTATAAAACTAAACTTTTTATTGGCAAGAGGAAAATTAGCTATGTTGAAGTTGCGCACAAAACTATTCAAAATAAAGGCAGTGGGAAATATTTACTTGTGTCATCTCTGGTGTCAGCCTCCTGAAATGTTTCTCCATGACCACAAAAATATTTAAGAATGACTCCTCCTGAGAAAGTGAAATGTAGTTTTTTACAATTAGTGTGAGCGGAAAACAATGTTAAGAGTAAATGAAAAGAAATCCAATGTTAAATTATATTATTTAATTATTAGTTGATTAACTCTTACATACTGTTCATAGATGACCAGTACAGAGACATCTTTAGGTCCACATTTAACAGATAATTGCCAGGTTCCTATGGCAGATAATATAGACATGCGTTTGCATAGTTCCAGCATTTTGATTGGTCTTATAGATTAAACCAGCAAAGCAAAATCATGCCTCTTTGTGGATGAGGACGTCTATGTTCTGTGGGAGACAGTAGACTCAAATGGGTGTGAGCAGAGGAGGAAAAATGCTGGTTTAATGTATGGCCATACAGTATGCCCATTGCTCTTTATGTTAATTTATATCTTTTACCCAAATCTTAGGAGTATTGCACATCATCTCGACCCTGGACAGTGGACAGAAGTCACAGGATTGGATATTGGAGTGTCACACAACTACAGTACAACTGTACATGTTTTTAGCTTTGTGTATTATTTCTTATTTATGTTTTTATTTGAAATTCTTATATTTGTATTCGAGGTCTTTCCTCAACAGACCAACAGCCATGCTCATGGTAAGATATCTTTTTCGTAATTTTTATTTTTCATACTGTTTTTCAGTATGCCCTTCACACTGTGCTGAACACGCCAATTTCAATTTCACTCCGGTGATCTTTTCTATTTCTTCCCTAGAAGGGGGCTATAAAGTTGTAATTTATTGCTGGTCATTAAAATTTGAATATGAATTGAATATTAATCTTGTAACATTTCAATTTCTATTAGCTTGACATGCCGGCAATCAGGGAGTGGTGGTGTTTACGTCTAATTGAGCGGTTTGAGACGGAGGGGTAGGTGTACTAGTTTTTGTACATCTCAGATTGGTGTTTCATTCTTGATTTGTCTTCCTTGCCAATGGAAAAACAGACCAAACTGAGGCATTGCAGCACAGACAACAAAAAAAAATGCAATAAACCATCGTTATAGTCATGAGTCATCAATCATGCCATGTCATTGTTTTTCATTATCACCACAGTAAAATTCCCACATGGCAACACCCAAATTTCTATTCTCAATAACCAACATTCAAACTATTTAAATTAAATTAAAACATTTAAATTATCAATGCAGCCTGTTTATTGTCCATAACAAGAGGTGTTCTATTGGGGGCCAACAAATTAGATTTAAAAAAATATATATATATATTTTAACAGGCATGGGAAAAGTTTCGCCCACTGGACTGAGGAGGCAAGGTGCCTGACTGAAGGGACATTACGACCTCTTTACAAGGGTTTTCCAGGACTAACACATGACTCGCCACAACATGTTGTTGCCGCGAGAGACCGAATGTTGGCCAACCAAGTGCTGGTGGACTTCATTGTGGCTTCACCTGTATCAAGAATGTATTTTTATTTGTTTTTTAATTGTTTTTACTGCATTTGTGCTGTGCACGACTTGAGAGTAGGGTTATTGTTAGGGCAATGATGAACTTTCTATTCATCAAGGAATCCTGAAAAATTGTACACAACATTTAAATGTGCCAAATAAAGACTTTAAAAGACTTGGTACACAGACAAGAATGACTCTGTGTAGGCTCACTGGGCCCATGCCTTGACAAGTGGTCCATTCTGATAGTTGACACTGCAAACAGTTGATTAATGCTACCAGAAATGGACAAGGGGATGACTGCGTCAAACAACTTATGTTCCTTCATCCGCCGGATCAGGCGTTCAGCATGCACCCTGAGCCTGTGTCTCACCTCTCCAGCAGACTTTTGTGTGCCCTTGGTCACAAAAGCAGGCCTGTGGATTTTGCATGGTACCAGGTTATCAATTAAGAAGCCCTTGTCCTCCATTATGGCCATGTCAGGAGTGAGGACGTTGATGATCCCTGATTGCTTGAATAGCTCCCGGTCACTGATTGACCCCGCATACAGTCCAGAGACAGAAGTTACTGCACCATGAGGTGCCCTTCCTATCAAAGCCTTGAAGGTGCAGTGAGATTTGTAGCTGGAAAAGACCTCACTATGTGATAGCAGAGACGAAGGCGTTTGGCACGGATCTCGTTACAGTCCAGGATAACCTGGGTGTCTCGGAAATTCTCAAATTCCTCTGGCAGGTAGGCTTGTACTCTCTCTTTCGGCAACCAAATTTGCACGGAAACCTAAAAGAAAATAGAAGAAGTTTGTGCAAGTGGTTATGATGCAGCTCACTGTAGTCTGATGGACATGGAAGCGATGAGCCAGATCTTTCTGCTTGAGGCCCAAAGCAAGGTGCATCATGAAGAGGAAGAATTCATTGATTGCAGGAAGTCTTCACATATAGCCCAGTCTCCCTGGTGACAAAATGGCTTTACCTTTTGTAAAAGCGGATATCCTAATCAGACCCCGCAAATCTCTGGAGGCCAAAGCGGCCATTCACCTTGGCCTGCTCCAGCTGTTTCCGCAGATCTTCTGTCTCGCTCTTCAACTCCTCATTTGAACAATAATCATGTCCCCGGTCAATTTCCATTTCGTTTTCCTCCATGTCTGAGTCCGGAAGCGGTGGTTGATCTCGTCATTCCCAAACACTTAACCTCGCCGGCTGCATTTGTTGTTCACGGTACCACTCAAATACTGGAGGAATACTTGTCCCTTCCACAAAATCATCCAGTTTGAAATGTACACTTGTGTTTTCGTGATTTGGAAGTTGATCCTTCTAATGTTTACCATCCATTTTTTCCTGATCTCTTCCTTCACCGGAAAGGAATGAAAACTAGCACAGGAGTTGTGTTGTGAAGACACAGAGCACAGCGGGACACTATGGTGCTCCGACGCGGCCCTCATTTGCTTTTGCCGATGGGAAAACGGTCTTTTCCATGGTTATGGAGAAGATATAAACTCTTATAACACCGTTTTCTTTATTGTTTTAGTGAGGGGGCGAGTCTCTCACACAGCTGATGGTTTCTCTTTTGTTTACCAAACAAACTGGACGCGCCCTTGCCGGTATAAAGTATGAGTGGAAATGCACCATAATTCTCGTTGCCCATTTCAGGCGAGGCGCATCTCAAACAAGCCTCGATACGGAGCTCCGATGGGAGGTGCCTGACGTTCTCGACACAAATTTGATGTTGATCTCTCAAAGGACTATTAATTTCAGCAGTGATCATTCTTTCTACTCTGATACACACTCAGAGCACCATTATTCATGTCTAAATCTTTTTATAACTCCTAAAATGAGCAAATGAGGGTCTGTATCTTGGATTTATCTAAAATGGTAAATATTTGTTCCCCTTTTTGATACAATTATTATTACAATGATTGCCTTTTAGCATAAAGGCTGAAACACTTTTGGCCTTCAGTTCTTAAAAACGGCACCGTCTGTTTGTCTTAGATAAAAGCAGACAAGTGTGATAAAAAGCATTTAGTTGGTATAAACTCCAGGTATTTCTCTATTGTTTTGTAGACCATGAATGGTTCTGGGTAGCTTTGGAAGATAATGAATTGTGGCATATATTAGGAATCAAATGTTATGTGAAATATCTGATTAGTTTTTTGGCTTGACACAAGGCTTTATACTCCACAGACTAAAACACATTGGATTTGTGTTTTAAGATGGATAGCAAGAGAAGGCACACACTTCAGAAGATTCTACAGGAAAAAGACTAATGTGCAGCCAAGGAGGCAAAAACTCCAGTCTCTGACAAATATGCAAGGCCATGGGTGCTTCATAAGCATGGTATGTCTTGTGCCTCTGTACCCATTTCTTAATTTTTACCATGAAATGTGTATTGCAGTATTTTAACAATTTTACATTGTACAGGCTATCACAAGTGATGCTCTTGAAACAAGTGACAGAAGAGTCTTAAAAGAAAGCTAGCATCTCTGGCAAAGGCAAATTTGAAAAGTCACCAAGTTTCATATCATTCCGATAAAGCTGTGATTTTTAAAATTTCAAAACAGAAAATGTTCCTTTTGTACAAAGATTTGATTGCCAAGGAAAGGGCATGGGAAGCAATTTCCTCGGCTGTAGGCGTCCATGGTAGGTTTGAAAATATTTGTTTCTGCGTAAAGTGTCATGTTTACATAGGTAGCCTATAACTTGCTTTAGTAATTATTAATCTGTATAAACATAATTAATATCATATTAAGTTATGTTTATTGTTTTTAAACTAAAATACTAAGATATTACAGTACTAATATGTTCTATCTAAACTTTTTGGTTGGTTATCACCTTCCACCTTCATGTCATACGAATGTAGGTGTATAGGGATACATGCAAGTTTACACATTAACTATTACTTACATTTTTATAATTATTGCATTTAATGTATGAAGGGCCTGAACAGGAAATGTTTATGGAAAGTCTGAATATATAAATGCACATCTAAACATGTAATTGTAGCTACATGTGAATTAATAATTAACCCTTAATACAGTATATGCACTTTTTTTCAGTGAATGAATGCAAGCGGGGATGGAGACTACTTAGAGATGCCTTTGTAAGGAGTAAAAAGCAAAAGCAAATGTCTAGTGGTTCTGCAGGTGGCACTGTCAAGGAGTGGAAATATGAACAAGTAATGTCTTTCCTGTTGCCACATATGCAGCTCAGAAGGTTAGTATGTTGGTAATGTTGATATAATAACTGTAGTGATTATTACTCAATTCACCGATGACGTCAGTGATTTTTAGATCACGTGTCACTTAAGGTGTGGTTATGAGTGTATCAGATGACCCCTCCCCCTTTTTGATACGGGGCACCAGCTAAGAATACTATCTTAACAATATAAGAACACTCTCAAAGGAGCTGTTCAATAATTCAGAATGAACGTAAATTAGAGGGAGTTGGTCAGCTGATTTATCTGAAGGATTTGTGAGTCTGGATAACTAGTAGAGTCTTTGATCATCAACACAATGAAACACAGTGTAATAAAATGAATGAAGTTTATTAACAATAGATATGCAAGAGTAAATACTTCAATGATTAATAATGCTAGTAATTAATATACACTTCTAAAGGATAGTAAACTAATAACCAAAAATAAAAGTAATGAATGAAACAATAAACTGATAAATGATGTGAACACAGAATGGATAAATGCAATGCTGTTGAACAGAAATGTAGCAATGGAAGAGAATTGTATAGGAATGCTTCTTATGGAAACCACCTAATGGTTCTAGCGAATGGTGATAAATAAATGCTTATTTATCATTAAACAAATAATAAACCTATTATTTGTAACAAGCTGACCTCCGGTAACTGTTATCTAAGCAGGTTAGAAAACATATGCTGCATGTATAAACTAATGCCAAGGTCTCTAGACAGAGGTTTGGTAAGTTTATATTTACGTTCCACACAGTCGGGTGATCGGTCCGGCAGTAGAGACGTCTTCCACTGGTTATGCTAGTAGCGTGCAGTGGGGAGGCGCAGAGCTGCGATCCAGTAGTCGTTGCCACGCTGGGCTGAAGGATGCAGAACTTTGGTTGCGCCGAGAGGGTCCTTAGGAAATGGACCAGGCAGCTGGGTCAGTCGAATCTTCACAGGGTCCGTTGCAGGCTGGCTGCGTCACTGAGGAGCCGTGTGGGACAGGCAATGTCTGCCGATGCAGAGGTCCTTGGTGGACCGGGCTGTGCTGCTGGAGTCGTCGAAAGGGTCAGATAAGATCTCTCAGTGAGAGAATCCTTCTTGCAGCTTAACCTCAACAGTCTTGTAGTCTCTTTCCTCGTCAGGTCAGAAACTCAGGACGTGATGTGTCTGTTAGTGTCTCCTTCCCCTTCGGGTTAGAAACGCAGAACAAGGGTGTGTCTACCCGGGGTACATATTTATCCCTTTCCGATGAGGAGGAGATTGAAATCTGGCACCTTTCCAATCCTGGAGTGTGATTGGCTACTGATGTCTGAAGTAGCCCCAATGTTTCCCACCCTAGTGTGGAACTCATTTGCATAGCATAAAGTGGCATGTCAAGACAATGTCTTTAATGTTTTACCCATGCATTATTTCTTTACCAAACCTCTTTTAAAATATAAAAGGCATCAAATGGAACAGATAGAGACCAAATATGATAAGAAACGGTTAAGTCATCGTCCACACATTTGTTTGTCTGTTAATGGATCTGTCCCTTGGACTGTTGTGTTTACAGTCTATGACCATTAACATAAACAGTGCTTGGTGTGAAGATGAAGTGGATGAGTTGCAGTTTATATACATTTAAGGCCTCCAAACATGTGTATGAATGGATTTGGATAGATCTCTGTGGCCTCTCTTTTGCTGCTGCATCCAGGAGGTCCTGAAGGATTTTTTATGGCAGCTCTTGCCTAAACCTTAGGAATGAGTTTGGTGGTTAAAGTCAACTTTTAGACCAATGAGAGTCCTCTCCTTGGTGGTGGTGGTGGGTGCAGAAGGTCCCCCTTCCTGCCCAGTAAGAGGTGTCTGTCAGTTGTCTTGGCATCTTATCTGATGTTGCTGAACATTTGTTTATGTTCATTCACCAAGGGTCCAATCACAGTGTGGCACATCTTCCACCACACCGGTAGTTAGAGAGGGGCCTTGCCATAAACTGGTCTCTGGAATGCCATCCTAACTGATGTTCACCACATAACTCACAAATTAATTATGGGAAACAAGAATTTTGTATTACTATTTTTGGAATATTGTTATACCGTATGTTTTCAAAATGCATAACTTTTTTTGATTATAATCATATGACATTGTAAATGCACATTAATAACACTTGTTATTATTTCAGTTCAAAAACCACTTTGCAGCTGGAGGATGAACCAGTGGATATGAGAATGGATGAGGAGGATATGGATCCAGAGATATGCCAGCTAAGCAGACCATACAGTCCCCTTACAGTTATACAAAGGCCTGCAACACCTACGCTAGAAAGTCAAATATCTTCAACCCCCACACCACCCCCGGGAACCTCTACTCCCCCATTATCAAATAGAGACAAAAAAGGAGAAGAGTTGTATCACCAAGTCCAACTGAACAACAGCTTCTGGATATCATCACTCAGCCAACAACTACAGCTCCACCTCATGAACCAAGACATGGTGACATAGTGCCTAAACTAAGCAGCCTTCATCCAAGGAACCAAACTAGGGCACAAATCCATATCCTCAACCACCTTGCAAATTTGGAGTTAGAGGATGAAAATTTACAACATCAAACCACACAAGCCGGCCATGTGTTCCCACGTACTCATCCCCCACAAACAACCGGATTTCAGCCAATCCAGCCCACCACCTCTTGCCATGAAGTCCAGACCCATCACCCACCATCTGACACCACCCCCAACTACATCCTACCATCATCATAGATCAGAACAGGACTCCTCTCCCATTTATCATCAGTTACCCTAGTTATATAAAGTTCTTAGTTGATCACTACACTTGTTGTTTATTGAAAAATATTAATAGGTTTGCAAAATTGTAATATTTGTTAATTTAAATGACTTATGGAAAACAACCAATGCAACCCCTAAACGAAGCGCACCAGAGGGTTAAATCAAACATTAGGACATAATATTTATAACTACTCACCAACATGTGGCACACGTGAACTGATGCCAAACATTGCGATGTGTTCTGAATGAGACTTCTTCAGCGCAATTTCATATTGATAGAATACCGCCAAAGGTTTCCCATTGAAAGCAATGGGGTGCGTCTCAATCAGCTCCTGGTTCAGTAGTCAGGGCACTGATCAGGGATCAGCCCATTTACTTATGTCCTGATCAGTGCCCTGACTACTGAACCAGGAGCTGATTGAGACGCACCCATGGAGTTCCTAGTTCGTCCATACAGTGATGGCGAGGGGTAGGGGTACCTGTGGCGTCTTCATTGTCTTCATTGATGGAGAAGCAGATCGCTTTTGGGTTCTTTTCTTCACACAAATCAATCGTTTGGCCTCAGAACAGTTGGAATACTTGAACTTTTTCAATAAAGTGTGCCCGTTGTCTGTTATATTCTGTGTTTTATATCATATAATGCAAATGGGTAGGTTTAGGGGCGGGGTTGGGCTACTAGGGCAGCGCCCATGGCAACAAAAAGGTTTCAGTTTCACATTATTCGGCGAAATCTGAAAAATCTTCGCAACAACGAGCAAGCGAGTGATGTACATTCACTGAGTGAATATTATGAAAATAAAATATATATTTCTCACTAGAAATGTAATCAAAACTTATTTTTATGCAGAAACTAACTCAAAATAATGATTTTTTGATTGAACATCCACCATGTTTTTTTGTTCGACTTGGACACAAAACAATAGGAAAAGAATAGGCAAAAAAAAATGTAACAGTCATCCTCCAATGAAGGTTTGCTTTCCAAGGGTCAGTGGCTTTGCACAGAAGGTTCTTAGCAATCTTAACGGCTGACTCAGCCTTTCCATTTGATTTAGGATGTCTTGATGAAGAAGTGACATGCTCAAATTACCAGCAGGAGGCAAAGTGCTTAAACAGAGCACCAAACTGAGGACCATTATCTGTGATCACTCTTTCGACCATTTGACCATGTTGAGCAAACAGCCTTGCAGCGCTTGATAAGTCTCTGCCAGGAAGTAGTTCAATCTCCCAAAAGTCTGAGAAATGGTCCACAATTAGAAGATAGTCGTTTTGCCGATGACTGAACAAGCCCATGCTGACGATCTGCCATGGCCTGCTGGGGATGTCATGAGATAGTGTGGTTTGCTTCTGTTGATTGAGTGTAAATTCATTGCAAGTCGAAAAGTTACTCACAAAGTCTTTGATTTCTGCTTGCATACTAGGCTTGACGATAACATGCGTCACCTCCTATATGGCTTCAATGTATGCGCTTGAGCATCTTTGGACTAAGTGGTGACTTGGGATAATAACTTTCTGTCCACGGTACAAAATACCATCTTGCGCACTTATTTCATCTCGATAAGGCCAGAATTCACGGATGATGTGTGTTGTTTTTTCTTTCACATCAGATTAGCCTGCAAAGACAGTGGTTTTAAGGGCCTGTAGTGCATCATCCCTATCAGTATGCTCCCTGATTGTCTTCAGCCGCTGGTCCGTCACGTTCAGATATTCTGCTTGGTTGATGAGTTGATGATTTTCTTGCTGTTTCTGCAGATGACATATGGCATGCCGCTGGTAAACTGCTCCATTTCCTGTTCAGTCAGCGGCTGCCCTGCTCAACATGTCACTGATGAACATTTTAGGCCCTGGCTTGTAGACAACCTTGAGATGTGTTTCTTTCATTTATTCTTGTGCATGTGTGCAATGAACTGCTTCAGTACCACCTTATCGATGACGGGCCATGACGTCACTTCCGCCATCCAACAGCCATTTGCGGCACGCGTCCCGGAGCTGCTGTGCCATCACGAAGGGTCGGCCACTTTAGCTCAGTTCCAAGGCGCACCAGCCAGTTTGTCTTTGGCCACTCACATGGTGATCTCAGATCCATAAAAGACCTGACTACATCAGCAATATATTCTTCCTCCAGGTTCAGAAGGTGATCAATGGCTTCATCGAAATGCTCTGGACAGCCAGTTACAGTCACTAAATTTGGATCTGCAGCTCCACTCTGACGGAACCGAACATCAGCCTTAAACTCATCCATGATCTTGTGGATTCCCTTGCCACGTGCCCCTATGATGTGAGCGTGGACTCTGCTGTCCAGGGTGATGTCTTCAGAGATCATTTCCTCCAGTTCATCCACTATAGTCTGAATAGCATCACGTGCCGCCACAGCATTCTGCTAATAGCCAGTAATGGTAATCTGATCCTGGTTCTCATCATTTTTCTCTGGAAACTGAATGTTAACCTCATTGTAGATTTGGGTGATTTTGGCGCCCTTGCGCCCAATAATCTTGGGGTGATACTTGGGATCCACAATGATGCTTGAATCTCCTGAGAGCTCTATCCTCCTGTTCAGCCCGTAGCTCTTTGACATATTTTAATGTTCAATATGAACTGTAGAATGCTGTATGTATTTACATGCATGCACAGATTCTTATTTTTTACAGGGTTAATCATAATGTCAACGTAAACACATACCGCTAATGTCCACCTTGGGCTTGCATGCCTTTGACTAGTGATGGAATGCCAGGTGTAATGCCAGTGACAGCCAGTCTAAAATCGTTGGGGACTTCCAGTCTGTTGCGTGACTTTTGTTTTTATAGCCACGAGGGCACTGAAGGCTGTCTCAGAGAGGTAGGTAGTACTGAAAGGAAGAATGATCTTTGTAATGGCATAGTTTGCAAGTTTAGGTGCGACAACAGGTCCCCTAGCTTAACCAAAGCCTTTTGAATCCATTCTCCTGGAAGTACTTTTTTGACAGTGAATCAATTTGTAGTTCAGCGGTTTTGATCCAGAACACATCATCAGTCAGCTGCTCCAACAGTGTGTGGTTTTGATTTCGCAGAAATTCCAGGATTTAATCCTGCAGTTCTAGAAAGCGCACAAGTACTTTACCACGCGAAAGCCAGCGCACCTCCGTGTGTAGCAGTAAAGTTTGGTACGGGGGTAATATTTGCGTGTGCCCGAGAGAAGTCTCTTTTTGACAGATGGCTTTACATAAGCAGCTAAGCTGCCCAACACTTGATTTAAGCTGCCAGAGACAGCTGATGGTCCAAACACAATTGTCTCAGTCTTACTCTCGTTGAGGTTTAAGAAATTATTGGACATCCATGCCTTAATGTCTAACAAACAAGCAGTTAAAGCACAGGGACCAGAATTATCATTATGTGTAATAGGCACATCTGAGTGTCGTCTGCATAAAAGTGAAATAATACTCCATGTTTTCGAAAAATTTAACCCAAAGGGAGCATATACAAAGAAAACAAAATGGGGGCAAGGATAGATCCTTGGGGAACCCCGCAGGACAGGCGTGATTTAGAGGATAAATATCCATTTATATAGACAGAAAAAGATCTATTGTTAAAATAAGATTTGAACCAGTTCAATGCCTGACCTTGAATGTGCAATGTTCAAGACGAGAAATAAGAATGTCATGATCGATCGTATCAAATGCTGGACTCAAATCCAACATAAGGAGTACTACCGAACTTCCAGAGTCAACAGATAATAAAATATCATTGAACACTCTTAAAAGAGCAGTTTCTGTACTCTGCTTTTTTCTAAAACCAGACTGAAAAGAAAAAAAAAACTCAATTTGAATGCAATAATTGGACTACCTTTTCGAGAATTTTTGAAATAAAGGGTAAGTTAGAAATTGGCCTAAAATTTGAGAGAACTGTTACATCAAGGTTGGATTTTTTCAACAGAGGTTTAACAACAGCATGCTTCAAATGCTTCAAAATTCTGGGACAAATCCTAATGAGAGACTCTTATTTATAATTGCTGGTATATAAGGTCCAATGACATCAAAAACATGAATAAAGTGGTGCGCAGGCAGAGGTGGTAAGTAACGAAGTAAAAATACTTTGTTACTTTACTTAAGTATTTTTTTCTGGGATCTGTACTTTACTTGAGTATATTTTTTTTGCATTTACTTTCACTTTTACTCCACTACAATATTAAAGAAAAAGTGTACTTTTTACTCCGATACATTTCCCTATGCCCGCTCCAAGTATTTATTACACTTGCTTCCCAAACCAATGAAAAACATGGTTTTCGTTTGAATAAAAAGAACGCAGAGGCGCCGCGACTCCCGCGAGCTCTTTGCTAGCATACGCTCACAATCGAGTCAGTTAACCATTGCGAAGATGGCCGCAGAAACCACAGGTGAAGGGGCAGCTCTCGCTGCCAGTAATGATCCAGAGATTCCCGACAGAGATCATCCATGGTCATATCTCAAGGATATGTTTGAATTCATTGAAGTCAAGGGAGATTCATATCGGCTGAAATGTCTTCTTTGCCTGCCACGGGTGAATGCAATATCAGCTTTCAAGAATTCACCCTCAAATCTGAAGAAACATATTGAGGTGAGCTGAGGTTAATGTTGTTACTATTGTTAGCCAAGTGATTTCATATTGAAATGTCAAACGTGGCTTGTAAACAGCTAGTTAACGTTAGTCAAGTTAGCTAACGCATATTGATAGCTAACGGTGTCTGTAACACACTAATATGCATTAATTCATGCTTAACTAATGCTCAGATCATGAGTTAATGTATGACTAAATCATTTATTAATGATCACTGCATAAGCAACTAATGAACATTCTATATGATTAATAGATTAAGTGATATATGAATTGATATTAATTAAATGTGTCATGTATTAATTATCTAATAACATGTTATATTAACTAATAGTGTAAATTAATATTGTGGTAATTAACATGAATTTACACTATTAGTTAATAGAATGTTATTAGAGAATTAATACAATATGACACATTTAACTATTAACAATGTAATGATTATTTAATCTATTAATCATATAGAATGTTCCTTAGTTGCTTATCTTGTTTGATGCAGCTAATTATGGAACATGTCTATTGCTTGTTCAACCCCTATACTGCGTTAAGGTGCTTCATTATCATTTGTTCAATTAAAGCATTGCATATCACTCCCAAAACAACTGTTCTCTTTGATTATTGATATTTACAGTCAATTTGAATATTTACTTTTTACTTTCGGTACTTGAGTACATTTTAAATCGGATACTTTTGTACTTTTACTCAAGTGATTTTTGACTTGGAGGACTTTCTACTTTTACTGGAGTCATTTTTTATTTAGGTATATATACTTTTACTTGAGTATAACTTTTGAGTACTTTTACCACCCCTGTGCGCAGGGATAATGTCAGATACAGATGAGACTAATTTTAACTTCATAACCAGTTCCTGAAGAGAGGTTAGCGATATAGTTTCAAAAGCATAAAAAAATGAAGTACAAACCTGAAGACGGGGGATCACAGTTTATGGGGACAATAAGCTGTCTAATGTAACGCATTTTGGTTGTAAAGAACCTTAAAAAGCGTTCACACACAGTGGCTGGGTCGTCAAAGTGCAGATCACTAGATGGATGTATTAATTGTTGAGAAAAGAATCTTAGGTCTTTGATAATTTATAGCTATAATGTCAGACAAACACTTTGATTTAGCCTCCTTCACCGCCCTTTGATAAATAGTTAATGAAGTACGTAATATCTCTAATGACACGTGCAACTTATCTTTTTTCCATTTCCGTTCTGTGCGCCAACATACTTGTCTCAGGGCCCATGTGTCATTATTTAGCCATGATTCTACCTTAGGTTTAAGATACTTTCTCCGAAACGGAGCAATAGAGTCTAAAAAGTGTGTAGGCCCCGTAACCCTTTGGATTAAGTCAAATTACTCTAGCCAGTGGATTTTTATCACAGCAGACATGAATATTAAAATCACCAACAATCAAAATTCTATCAAACTGTGTAAAAATCCCACCTAAAAAGTTGGCAAACTCATGTATAAAGTCTTTGTTTTGGTTTTGGGGGACGGTATATAATAGCAATCGCTACGTTTTTTACCCTTTTCAGTCTAAATAACAGTACCTCAAAACTGGAGAATCTCTCAGATTTTAAAGTCCGACCGGAGAAGCAGCTTTTAAGAACGCAAGCTATATGGCCGAATCATTATTTTTCTGTTTAACACTGTGAAGCTGCTTTAAAACAATCTGCATTGTAAAAAGCGCTATATAAATAAAGTTGACTTGACTTGATTTAATAATATTAATCCCAGTGCGAACAGGCATCCCCTATTGCCAAATCATACACAACCATATCACATAGGCTAGATCAATGAGTATTAAAGGGTTACTTCAGTGATTTAGCATTAAGCTTTGTATCAGTAGAAACCCGGTAGTATATTCAAATTATCGTACTTTCGCCCCTCATGTCCCCCTGAGACGAGAGAATTATGCATTTTATTTCTGGAAAAACGTCCTCAGATGACGCAAATATTGTCATTTTGCATCATCTGAGGATTTTTTTGGCGAGAGGCTACAGAATACAGCCAGTAGAGGGAGCTGTATTACTATGAAAATCAAAACGACGGTGGGGGCGGTGCCACCGTGGGCAAGAGATGTAACCAGTAGCCGTGGCTTTGGGAGTGGCCTCGTACACTGCATAGAATGCTTTTCTTACTTTGTATTTTTGTCTTGTTTTCAGTCCAAATATCTAAAAAAAAATCTTACATTAAGAAGCATTTACTAGACAAGCAAAAGTTTTTGTCTTATTTTGGGGGAAAATAACTCAAAATTAAGGGAGTTTTTGCTTAAAATAAGCAAAATAATCTGCCAATAGGGTAAGCAAAATAATCTTAATTCAAACAGAAAACAAGATTATTTTGCTTACCCCATTGGCAAGCCCCATTATGGTTTGTATAAATATGATTTGTGGTTACCTTTTTCTGGTCTAAAAGTGCATATTAGATTAGAGAAAGGACACCAAGAGTTTCTGTTTTATTTCTTTATTTAGAACTTCTACATCAGCATTATAGTGACATTTTCAGAGTTTACCTTTGTCTCTTGGTTCATGGCTGCAGCCGGTTCCAGGGGTGGGGTTTAAGAGGAAGTGCGCCCTTCCTGGTCCTCATTTTATGCCAATCTGAGGGATTCTGGGTAGTGCAGGCATAGCCTATTTCCCAGTGGGAGCAGGGGGGTTGTTGTTTCATTTGTTCATTTTGTTAAATGTATTGTATTGTTTATTATTTGTATTTTGTTTCTCGTAAAATGTATGTTATTGTATTTTGATGTTTTATTTTGAAATGTTAAGGTTTATTTATATATTTATGTATGCATGTATATACCCTGACTATTCCCCTATTGTGAAATGGTTGAACCCCTGAGCATAATAGGATTCAGTTTGTCTGTTCTGTCAGTTCTGGTGAGGGAGGTCACCTGTAATGTTTCTGCGTCATGATATGTTGATGGCAAGTCTGAAAATAAAGCTTTAAATTGACGGCAAGCAGTGTCTCCTGCCTTTGCTCTGGTCATGTCCTCACAGTCTTGCACACAAAAACCCATATAACACTTAATTTACTGTCTTTTTTGTCATGGCAAAGCATGCTGGGAAATAGAAATTCCAGCCCAGTTTCGGTTAAATTTAAGAAACAAGTTCCTAAAACTCAAAACAATGAAACAGATAACTTAAAATGTGTCAGTTTTGTGAACTTAAAAGACAAAGAAAGTTCTAAATACTCATAAAAGTTCATTTGATTGATCTAATTTGTTTAATTTGAGTTGGCTCTATTCAAAGCAACTCATTATTTAGAGCTTGATTTCATGTGAACATTTTAAATGGCTGGTGTAAATAGTTACGTGACCATAGCCGTTTCATACCAGTTTGTCCTTTTAAAAGATGATGACTGTGTCAAAGCTCCATAAAGAAAGCCTAGACAACATGTCCATACTGATGTTTAATGAATGTTATTTATGTATTATTGCTCTTTCGCCTATAACTCATAGTTATATGCCAGTGGTCCCATTTGTAATCAGCAGGAAACCCAAAGCACTGTTTCATTAAATGGCACAAAGTAAAAGCAAAAATGTCATGGTAGTCATTATTTGCAACATGTTTTCATTGTACTACTAGTATAATACACATGCGCTCACATACATGCACATTTTAAACATGTTGCTCATCATTTTTTAGCTTTACTTGGAAGAATTCAAAAACAGAGTAGCACAGCTAATGCGTCAGTGATTTAGTCCCAGTGTCACACACACACAGGCAAAGTCAACACTCCATCATTACAGTATTGAATTAGGTCATTGACAGATAAAGATTTTCCTCTCTGACATACAAAGCTTATTCTATCATCATGTGGTATGATTAATGTTTGCCGTCCAAGAAATCGCAGCTCAATACCTCTTTCACATGGCTCTAAACAACAAAACAAACACGTCTTTAGGTGTAATAAAGGCATATGTTGTAACACTGTGTGCTGGGGTCTGCAGGGGAATACAATGTGAGACTATACTTACTTATACACCTAATGTTCCCTTTCCATTCGCCTTGTTCACAGGTCAAGTAAAGTGAGTTGGGGGGACGTCGATCCATTGTGTATTTATTAAAGCACAAGTAGTAAACGCTCTCCCCTGAATTGAATTCATTTTGTGTCATTCCTTGTGTCGATGCAAAGATCACTTGTGGTGGTGGTCCACATTTCCCTGAGGGTAAAGACATGTTTTAATGATTTAATGTGGCATTAATAAATCTCAATATCAGCCAGATGCACTTTTTACAGCATGTTTTAATGTCATGTACATCATTAATATGAGTAAACGGTCATTTTAAGAAAATGTTTGAAGAAAATGACTATGATTTGAAGAGGTCTGGGTTGGATTTTTCTATAAAAATAATATAAAATAGACTTGAGTAGTGTTTATTAATGCAAGACTCGCCACCAGTGCACGCTGACGAATCACATACCAAAGTTGAGCGTTTACTTTAAAGGGATAATTCACTGCTGACAAAATGACTTTCAATAAAACTTGGCGGCCTTTGTTGTAGAAAGGCAACATTTTTGTTGAAGTCGGTGCTACCTGACTAGAGAAAGCAGAGAAAAGGGAAATTTTGCCAAATAGGTATATGAAAAGTTAGACACTCATAATGCACTGGGCATGTTTCCACTCCCAGGCTGCTCCTATAGGCTTGAACAGAGTTAAATACAGCCTTGCTTTAGTAGAAAATACTACTTAGCAAACTTTCAGTCACAATGGTGTCGATTTTACTGTTCCCGGGGTACAAGACGATAGAGTAAACATTTAGCTGGAGTTATTTTCCATTTCATTTTAGCTATTATTTACAACTTAGCAAACCATATATTATTTTTGTAGTGATGTACTTAGTTATATTTCAGTGATATATCTTTCAAGTTAATGGGACAATATTAAGCTAGTAACTATGTTTAATTAGTGCTAGTTGTACAGTTATAAATTGCTAAAATAGTGTAATAATGACAATTTACCCCCTTTCTAAAGTGAAAGTTATGTACACATTAACCCCTAGAAATCGGCACAGTTTTGGGGCCCTTTAGAAGTTTTGACATGCTCTTTGCCATTTGTGCTTTTTACAGTTGCTTATAAACACATTAATGGCAAAAGTGTAATTTCACTGTATTCAGCACAAACTGGGCTACCATAATATGTGAGCAACATGTATGTAAATGCTTGTATTTTTGAGAGAATAACGTGTATGCGTGGTTATTGAAAAATACAAAAATGTGAGTCACTGAATTAAGGCCTCAAAACACACAATAGATGTGTGTCCACAAAACTTTTGACTAATGGGTGTAGTTGCCTAGAATTGTATGCTTCAAACTGATGTGAGAATCATTGAGCCTACTCATTCACATAAAACAATACACTGATTTAAAATTGTGTAAGACACTTTTTCTTTACAAAGGCCGTATGCGAGGAGGTGTGCGAACGATCATGAATAATAATAGCTTTCACAGCTGAGATACAAAAGACCTGCATAATGAGCTGCATAATGAGCTTCAGGTATGTGACTGAGAGGGAGCAACAGGACAAAGGAAATATATTATGTAGTTTAGTTAGAATGTAGTCAACAAAGGCCTATTTTATTTTAAATGATCGAAAGATTTGACTACACTGCAAAAAATGCTCTTCTTATGTAGTATTTTTTTCTTGTTTCCAGTCCAAATATCTAAAAATTCTTAAATCAAGATTAATTTACTAGATAAGTACAATTTTCTGGGGGGAAAAAATCCCCCAAATTTTTGGGACAGAAACAAGAATTCAATCAGAAACAAGATTATTTTTCTTACTCCATTGGCATATAATTTTGCATATAACAAAATAAGAAAAACTATTTCATGTCATTGTACTTATATAGTAAATGCATCTTGATTTAGGAATGATTAGATATTTAGACTAGAAACAAGACAGCATTTTTTGCAGTGTACTATTTTTAATGTTTTTGAAATTAGTCTCATGCTAAAAAAACAGTAATATTGTGACACTGAACACAATTCAGTATTCAGTAAATACAAATAATTGAATAATTAGAAATTAAAACAACATAATGCAATGCAATTATGATTTCAAAGAATTGAATTCAGGTTGATTGGGACAATTTTTTTTACCAGTCATTTCAATGGCAAAACATTTCTGAATATATTAGAAAAATACATTTTTCTAAATATATTAAAAACGATGATTAAAATTAAGATACAATACAAAACAAAATTCACTTTAAAGAAAGGCTTTCTACAAAACAAAACCTAATGAAGTCAAAATAATAAAATAAATAAAATAAAATGTATATATATATTTATAATGCAAAAAAATTGCATATGGCACTTACCTGAAGATGGCATGGAGCCGATAGTGTCACTGGCTTCACTCACTCCCACTTTACCCACTATCCTGTAGCGGATCATGTACCGCTTTCCAAACTCCAATCCAGTCAGAGTAAAGTCTTCATCAGGTGTGTCTTTGACATGCCACTGTTCCCTGTTCACCTGCCAGAGTTCAACTCCACTCTGTAATGCACAGTTTCTCCAGTTGGGGACTTCTGCAGTTTCAGGGACACACTGCGCTCCAGGACCTCCTTCACTATTGGTGGGGGAGGCTCTGTCAGCTGCCCGTTTTCATACAGACAGATGGAGGAGCCTGGACTGGATGGATCGGAGATGGCAGAAATAATGAATCGATATCTCTTTTCATCTTTATTAGCCTCTGAAAAACTTCTGAAAAGAGACAAGTTCTCTCGCATCTTTGAGATGACAGCAGGATCGTTGAACCACTTTCTGACAGATGCCACAGAAACCATTCTTTGTTCCCTGTCTAGCTCTTTAAACAAGATTTCAGAAACTCCTTCAGGGTTGAAGGATAAGGGTCTTCATACTTCAGAGATGTGAAGGTCAAGCACACCACAACATCAATATCAGGATCACGGAGAATGTCTGAACCAGATATTGTCTGAACCAGATATTAATATACAGATGTTCTCCTCATTGTTGTCACTACTAGAGCAAGCTCCTGATTGGTTAACGTGGCACGAATATCCGCCAAAGTTCAGATTTTTCAACTTGAGTGATTCGCGCGAATCACACGTTCAAAACGCCCAATTCGCGCCATTCGCGCTGCCTCATTCGCACGAATCGCGCAGCAGAATGCCTATTCGCGTCTCTGCATTGACTTAACATGTAAATCACTCCCGCAAATCGCATCCGGTGTGAACGCACCATTAGATCTACTTTTCAAGCGAATCGTAGAAATTGTGATCTTTTATGTCCACATAATAGGCCGGACTCTAATTTTGACTGGCTCTGAGAACGGCAGCGCCTGAGTACACAGCACGTGGACAAGGCCCTATCGGAAGTGATGGTAGCCACTACCAGTTGTGGTAGGGTACTCAAACCTGCCACGTCCCGTCCAGGGCCCACATGGTGTAGGTTCCATAGATCGGGATGTGGGTGCCAAAGGGTGGCCCGTCTCTAAGAAAGGAGGTTCTTCCTCAGAGGGATCAACCAGGGAGGGGCTGTCGCAAGGAGTATGAGTTCGGAGAACTAGGTCTGGCCGGGCCAATATGGGGCGACCAAGTCAAGTCAAGTCAAGTCAACTTTATTTATATAGCGCTTTTAACAATGTAGATTGTTTCAAAGCAGCTTTACAGTGTTAAACAGGAAAATAATGCAGCATAATTTTATTCAGCTGTATAGCCATTCTGGAAAAATTTCAAGTATCATACAGTGACAGTGTGGGCTTTAGATTAATAATTTGATCAGTAATTTAGTTTAAATGGTTAATTTAGTTTATTATTTAGATGTATTTCGATGTTTAGTTGAAAAATTTAGTGTCCCCAACTGAGCACGCCAAGCCAGAGGCAACAGTGGCAAGGAAACCAAAACCCCATTAGGTGACCTAATGGAGAAAAATAAACCTTGGGAGAAACCAGGCTCAGTCGGGGTGCCAGTTCTCCTCTGGCCAATTAACAAATAGCGTATTATTATTATTATTATTCTGGCAGTTTTACAGCTCGGAGGTCATAATAGATCAGAATATTCGAGGGACCGGGGGCAACATGCTGGAGACGGGTTTATTGAGGATGATGTTGATTAAATAATTATTAAAGTGCAATATTCGAATGATCGGAGGCAACACGCAGGAGACGGGTTTATTGAGATGCCGTGTCGATGAGGCAGTTTCAGGGGGAGTCTAATCACGGTCTCCCAGACACTTCGGGGTCCTGTGTTGGTCTTCTCTGGGCGCAGGTCCACCATCTGATCTGGATACGGCCCGGATCCAGCTGACTGCAGTAAACCTCGGGATAAAACAGAGAGACTAACATTAGCGTAGATGCCATTCTTCTGATGATGTAACGAGTACATCAGGTGTTATGGGAAGTGTTCCCGGTTCCGGCTGACCTAGTTAATGCAGCCTAACAATCATTTCATTGAAAAAGTGTTTTATGTGTATGCCACAGTAAAGAGATGTGTTTTTAGTCTAGATTTAAACTGACAGAGTGTGTCTGCTTCCCGAACAATGTTAGGAAGACTGTTCCAGAGTTTAGGTGCTAAATAGGAAAACGATCGACCGCCTGCAGTTGATTTGGATATTCTCGGTATGATCAACTGGCCAGAATTTTGAGACCGCAGTAGACGTGATGGAGTATAATATGTTAAGAGCTCGCTCAAGTATTGGGGAGCTAAACCATTTAGTGCTTTGTAAGTAATAAGTAAGATTTTAAAATTTATGCGATGTTTAATAGGCAGCCAGTGCAGTGTTGACAGAACTGGGCTAATATGGTCATACTTCCTGGTTCTAGTAAGAACTCGAGCTGCTGCGTTTTGGACCAGCTGGAGTTTATTTATTAAGCGAGCAGGGCAACCACCCAGTAGAGCATTACAATAATCTAACCTTGAGGTCATGAACGCATGAACTAACTGTTCAGCATTTTGCATTGAGAGCATGTGCCGTAATTTAGATATATTTTTAAGATGGTAGAAAGCAGTTTTACAGATGCTAGAAACGTGGCTTTCAAACGAAAGATTGGTATCAAAGAGCACACCCAGGTTCCTCACTGACGACGAGGACTTGACAGAACAGCCATCAAGTGTTAGACAGTATTCTAGGTTACTACTTGTGGAGCTTTTTTGTCCAATAATTAAAAATTCAGTTTTTTCTGAATTGAGTTGCAGGAAATTACCAGTCATCCAATGTTTTATATCAGCCATGCATTCCGTTAATTTTGTGAATTGGTAAGTTTCTTTAGGGCGTGAAGAAATATAGAGCTGAGTATCGTCAGCATAACAATGAAAACTAACGCCATGCTTCCTAATGATATCTCCCAGTGGTAGCATGTACAGGGTGAAGAGTAGCGGTCCTAGCACTGAGCCTTGCGGTACTCCATACTGAACTTGCGATCGGTGTGACATATCTTCATTTACTACTACAAACTGATAACGGTCGCATAGGTATGATTTAAACCATGATAATGCAATTCCACTAATACCTACATAATTTTCGAGTCTATTCAAAAGAATGTTGTGGTCGATAGTATCAAATGCAGCGCTAAGATCGAGTAACACTAATAGAGAGATACAGCCACGATCGGATGATAAGAGCAAATCATTTGTAACTCTGACGAGAGCAGTCTCAGTGCTATGATACGGTCTAAATCCTGACTGGAAATCCTCACAGATACCATTTCTTTCTAAAAAGGAACATAATTGTGAAGACACTGCCTTTTCAAGTATTTTTGACAGAAAGGGTAGATTTGAGATTGGTCTATAATTGACTAAATCTGTAGGATCAAGTTGCGGTTTTTTAATAAGTGGTTTAATAATTGCCAACTTAAAAGTTTTCGGTACATATCCTAATGACAAAGATGAATTAATGATATTAAGAAGAGGATCTATGACCTCTGGTAGCATCTCTTTTAATAGCCTAGTTGGTATAGGGTCGAGCATACATGTTGTCGATTTTGATGATTTAACGAGTTTAGCCAATTCTTCTTCTCCTATAGCAGTGAATGAGTGTAATTTTTCCTCAGTGACACTACAATGCTCTGTCTGATGTGATGCTGTATTAGACGGCTGCATGGTTAAAATTTTTTTCCTAATATTATCAATCTTACATGTGAAGAAGTTCATAAAGTCATTACTGCTGTGCTGTTTACAATCATCAGAAGTTGAAGCTTTATTTTTGGTTAATTTAGCCACTGTATCGAATAAATACCTTGGGTTGTGTTTGTTTTCTTCCAAGAGAGTTGAGAAATAAGCAGATCTAGCAGTTTTTACAGCCTTTCTGTATGTGATCATGTGCTCTTTCCACGAATTACGAAATACCTCTAATTTTGTTTTCTTCCAGC
Source organism: Gobio gobio (assembly GCF_949357685.1). Classification (NCBI taxonomy): domain Eukaryota; kingdom Metazoa; phylum Chordata; class Actinopteri; order Cypriniformes; family Gobionidae; genus Gobio; species Gobio gobio. Next base: position 4,459,290 of record NC_137097.1, read on the forward strand.
TGCGCTCCATTTTTCTGGCTGCTGTTTTAAGGGCCCGGGTGTGCTCGTTGTACCACGGCGTTGGACTATTTTCTTTAATCTTCTTTAAGCGCAGAGGAGCAACTGTGTCTAAAGTACTGCAAAAGAGAGAGTCAATAGTTTCTGTTGCAACATCGAGTTCTTCTATACTATCTGGGATGCTGAGCAGATGATACTGATGAGGGAGATTATTTAAAAAGCAATCTTTAGTAGCGGCAGTGATTGTCCTGCCATTTTTAAAGCGAGGGGGCGGCTTTGCAACCTTAGCTAAATTAAGTATACATGATACTAAGTAATGATCTGAGATGTCATCGCTCTGCTGCAGAATTTCAACGGTATCAACATTTATTCCATGTGACAATATTAGGTCTAAAGTATGATTATGGCGATGAGTGGCTCCTGACACGTGTTGCCTAACTCCAATAGAGTTTAGTGTGTCTTTAAATGCTAATCCCAATACGTCTTTTCCGTTGTCAACATGGATATTAAAATCACCAACAATTAGTACTTTATCTACGGCCAGTACTAACTCTGATAGAAAATCAGCAAATTCTTTGATAAAGTCTGTATTATGCCCAGGTGGCCTGTATAGAGTAGCTAACACAAATGTTGAACGGGTTTTATCATGTACACTACATAGCGTTACATAAAGCACCAAAACTTCGAAGGAATTATATTTGAAACTAGACTTCTGAGTAATACTGAAGATATCATTATAAATTACAGCAACCCCTCCCCCTTTACCTTTCAGACGCGGCTCATGTGTATAACAATAATCTTGGGGGGTGGACTCATTTAAGGTAATGTAGTCGTCAGGTTTTAGCCAGGTTTCTGTCAAACAGAGCACATCTAGATTATTATCTGTAATAATATCATTAACAATAAGCGCTTTTGGGGAAAGGGATCTAATATTCAGCAACCCAAGCTTTATCAATTGTTCATCTGTATTATATATTTTGTTTATTTGTTGGACGTCAATTAAATTTTTACTGTTGAATGGTTTTGATGTTTTTTTGTATTTACTAATTCGGGGAACAGACACAGTCTCTATATGATAATATCTAGGTGAAAGAGTCTCTATGTGCTGGGATTTATCTGACTCCGGTAACGTGAGACAGCTAGCAGACGGTCGGTTTAGCCAGTTTGTCTGCTTCCTGACCTGGGCCCTAGTGAGTCAAGGTTTAGCTCTAAGACTATGTGCCAGATTACTAGAGAGAAGAGCGGCACCACCCCAAGAGGGATGGATGCCATCCTTCTTCAACAGGTCAGGTCTGCCCCAAAAACTTTTCCAATTGTCTATGAACCCTATGTTATTTTGCAGACACCACTTAGACAACCAGCCATTGAGTGATGATAGTCTGCTAACTATCTCATCACTCCTTTTTACCGGGAGCGGTCCAGAACAAAAAACAGCCTCAGACATCGTACTAGCGAGTTCACACACCTCTTTAATGTTAATTTTGGTGATCTCCGACTGGCGAAGTCGAACATCATTAGTGCCGACGTGAATAATAATCTTAGAGAATTTACGATTAGCTTTAGCCAGCACTTTTAAATTTGCTTTGATGTCAGGTGCTCTGGCTCCCGGTAAACAAGTGACTATGGTAGCTGGTGTCTCTATCTTCACGTTCCGTGTAATAGAATCGCCAATGACTAGGGCACTTTCAACAGGATACTCAGTGGGTGCTTCACTGAGAGGGGAGAACCTGTTTGATGTTCTAACCGGAACGGAAAAGCGGTTCTTTGGTCTGCGACTATGCTGCCTCACTGTTACCCAGTTTCCCTGCTGCGAGGGCCCTGCAGCCGGAACCGAAGAATGTACAGAGTTCACTAAGCTATTCGCATCCAAATCAGTGTCTAAAGCTGTTACATCCTCACTACTCTCAGATAAAGTATGGATGCGTGTTTCTAATTCTGAAATCTTCTCCGTCAGCCTAACTATCTCCTTACATTTATCACATGTGAAGCCCTTTTCGCCAGCGGAGAAGCCTATACTGAACATGTGGCATGCACTGCAGGTGATAATGACAGGAGAAGACATGACTTACCGTGTTTGTTGATTAATCCAATTTACCACTTACCACAATCGTTTGCTGGACACAATTTACTAATCCAAGTTATGAACTCAGAAAAAGGGAGGCCCGGGTGCAGAGATAACAAGCTAACAGGCTAGCAAAATGCTAACGTGTGATGGTGATTTAGATTAAAAGCTAGCGATGTCAAATTTAACGTGATAGGCAATTTTTAAACAATGTATGGTGATGAGTAAGTTATATTTAGCAGTAGAAGAAAGAGGAAATATCAAAATAAAGATTCAAACGTAAGCAAGGCTCTACAGAGCTACAGACTTGAGCTACAGAGCAACAGACACAGCAGGCAGACAGGAGCAATCGATCAGCCAAAAGGACCTGCTCTCTGTTCTCCCTGATCTTGCACAGGTTCCCAAATCAGCTGAACCATCTGGGGATAGAGTCTCCATTCCCCCGGAAGTGGCTGAAACCATGAGAGCTCGTAAGCTGCATACAGAGAAAAGAGATCCTCTGCACAGGGGAGAGTTTTTTATTTTCCCAGTTGACATATTTGTTCAAGTGGCCGGAGCACCAGGTCCCTGTGTTCGCAAACCTGGTCTCGAGAGTGAGCTAGTATCAGCCAGCCACCGAGAGTACAGGATGTGAACAGACGTGGAAAGAGTAAGTTCTATTACTTCAATGAAATTGTACTTAAGTACAAGTAAAATGATCGGTCTAAAAATATACTCAAGTAAAAGTAAAAAGTAATTCATTTAAAATGAACTAGTAATATTACTCTTTCCACTGTGTTGCCTGAGTGGCACAAGAGCTGCCTTCGTGAAGACGCAAGGAGACAGGGCTAACCCTAATGGGAGTGCCATGTACTCGTATGCCTGCCCCTCGAAGGCAACCCGTAGAAACAGTCTGTGTTGAGGAAGAATGGAGACATGAAAGTACACGTCCTTCAGGTCGATCTCTGCAAACCAATCCGATGGACGAACGCATTCTAAAATGCGTTTGGCAGTCAAAGTCTATAATGGAAGCCTGTGAAGGGATCGGTTCAAGATGCGTAGGTCCAGGATTGGCCGTAACCCACCGCTCTTCTTGGGTACAATCAGACTTAATTTCGGCTGGAGGGACAGTCTCGATCGCATCCTTCGCCAGCAAGGTAGCGCCCTCCGCATGCATGACAGGGGCATTGCCACCCACCATGATATAGCGGACTCCCCGAAACCAAGGAGGAGGCCGTGCAAACTGAATCGCATAGCTGAGCCTGATGGTGCGAGCGAGTCAGCTGGACAGATTGGGGAGCTCTAGCCAGGCTCCCAGAAACTGAACCAGCGGGGTCATGCGAACCACAGACGTACCCATGATGAGGCAGCGAGACGGAACGACTGGCCCAGACATGGGAGGCATTGGAGCATCCCGAAGCATGGGCGGGGTCAAGTTCCACGCCCTGACAGAGGAGACCAGGGTAGGACCAGCGTTTGACGGGGGTCTCGTCTGACAGGGGTCTGGCGACAGAGCGGGCTGAGAGAAGCGAGGCTGGTGAACGAAAGGGAACAGGTCTTCACTAAAACTAAATTAAAAATTTGGTTTAACTAGAAGAAATGATGACATAACTATATTACTATTGTAGGCCTATATAGAATGTACTTGTCATAATAATAATACAACATAATTTTAAAATATATATTTTTAATCCATGGTTTTAATTTAGTAAAACTGATTTTGTTAATATATTTGTAAATATAAATATATACATTTCTATATTTTATATAAAATATAAATTAATGATAAAAATAAGTTGTTAATCTAATAATAATCATTTATTGAATTTAGTTGATTAGACATGTTTTATTGAAATTTTAATAAACAAACAAATGGTTTCAAGTTTGTTATAATAAAGCATTTGTTCAACCAAAAAAAAGTTTTCATGAATTTAACGACCATTTTAACTGACGATAATAATTACCATAATTTAATAATACATTTTATTTATTAAATAATTGTTTAATACCGTGATGCTGTGAAACTCTGACGTTTTCTGATATGGTTATCATATCGTGAAAATCTCATTCTATCACAACCCTATACGGGAGAGTATATGATGATATATAGTTACAGTTATAAAAATAATAAAAAGACGATGCATAGATAAAACAAAAAAGACGATACATCAAAAAAACAACAATATAGGACGAACGATGACTTTAAAGGGTTAGTTCACCCAAAAATGAAAATTCTGTCATTAATTACTGACCCTCATGTCGTTCGAGGCACACACGGAAGACAAGAACAAGTTGGATAAAGGTGTTATTTCGATTTTTTTTGCGCACAAAAACTATTGTCGTCGCATCGTAAAATTATTGTAAAGTCACTGTGGTGAGATGGACTTTGTAACGACGTTTTAAGTGCCTTTTATGGGTCTTGGGAGTGTAAATGTACTGAATGCCAATGGAGGCCTATCTGAAGCCTTTCTCAGCCATCAGCTTTACATTAAAATATCTTCATTTGTGTTCTGAAGATGAACGGAGGTTTTACGGGTGTCGAACAACATGAGGGTGAGTAATCAATGACAGAATTTTCATTTTTGGGTGAACTAACCCTTTAATGACTATTTTGACAAATGATCATGCATTGTGGATATTCTCGATAGTACATCTAAAAATTGGCTAGATCGCGATTTAGATCATGATTGTTTGTTATAATGTTGGATAGATGCACTTTTATGATGGATGGATACACTTATGCTTTATATTGACGTTAATTCCGTTAAATGTGCATATACCGCGTGAATTGAAAAATCGTATTTATATTAATTTTGTGGAGAGGTGCAAGGTAAGAAAACCTGCATGTTTAAAATTTTTTTAGATTGTGCAGCCCGTTTTGTTTGCGAGCGCCTCCGATCAGCCTAACCTTAAAGGAACACTCAAAATAGGCTCATTTTACAAGTCCCCTTGAGTTAAATAGTTGAGTTTTACCATTTTTGAATCCATTCAGCCGATCTTTATATATATATATATATATATATATATATATATATATATATATATATATATATATATATATATATAATTTATTGTCATTGTTAGTACAACGAGATTACATAAGTGTATCAATCGATAGTGCATTTTCATAAAGTGCCAGAGATCAACAGTAACACATGTCATAACATAACAGGGCAATTGACATACTGTAGACCGAGAGTGGGGAATATGAAGAAAAGGTGTGTGTGAATATGTATACTGCAGCGATGCAAAGTCCAGTTCTCAGGTATTGCAATTGGTGGATAGTGTGCATGCTAAATGGGTTAAGTTAGAAGGGAACAGTGTTCATTCAGCAGTCTGACTGCCTGGGGGTAAAGGCTGTTAGCCATTCTGGTGGTCCGGGCTTGAAGAGACCTGATGGTAGCAGACGGAACAAGCTGTTTGCTGGATGGAACCTGTCTCTCATGATGTTGTGTGTCCTACGTAGACAGCGGGAGGTGTACACTGTTGAAATCTCCGGGAGGACAGTCCCAATGATTTTGCCAGCAGTTTTTTACCACCCTCTGAATCCTTTGCCCTTCAGCTGTAGTGCAGCTGGATAACCATAAGTCAGCCCATAAGTCAGTACACTTTGGATTGCACAGTTGTAAAAGTTTATCATGAGCCTCTTTGGCAGTTTCACTCTTTTCAGCTTCCTCAACTAAAAGAGCCGCTGCTGGGCTTTCCCTACCGCTGAAGTGATGTTTCTGCACCAGGGCAGATCCTCTGAAACAGTCAGACCCAGGAATTTAAAGTTGGTCACCCTCTCTACCTCCTCCCCATTAATGATGATAGGTGAGTGGTCAGGATGGTTTTGTTTGCGAAAGTCAACTATGAGTTCCTTTGTCTTCTTTGTGTTAAGAACCAGGTTGTGCTTTCATCACCCTGTCAGTAGTTCGATCTCCTCCCCATATGCTGTCTCATTGTTGTTTATTATGAGGCCGAGCACGGTTGTGTCGTCAGCAAATTTAATGATGTGATTCGTGGGGAATCACACGAAGATATCTTTGTATCTGGCGGTAGCAGTTTTATGATAGCTTAGCATTCATCATTGATTCTGATCAGACCATTAGCATCTCATTCAAAAAATGACACTTTCAATATTTTTCCTATTTAAAACTTGACTCTTCTACAGTTACATCGTGTGCTAAGACCAACTGAAAATGAAAAGTTACGATTTTCTACACCTATATGGCTAGGAACTACTTTCTCATTCCTGCGTAATAGTGTAGGATCTTCGCGGCCGTACCATGGAGGGACAGAATCAGATTTTATTAAAAAAGTATCTTTGGGTTTGGAACGACATGAGTGAGTAAATTACAATTTTCATTTTGGGGAGAACTAACATTTTAATCTTGAAGTAAGTAAAATGTTGTTAATTAACATTACTGAGTAGTTATATGTCCACCTACACTGTGACAAGGACACTATAAAATAAAATGTAAGCCAAGTATGTAGCTGGACATTTCAGATGATTATATGTGTAAACTTTTGTTTTATAGGTGGACTGAAGAAGAATGCAATGACCAAGACTGTGAACCAGAAAGACATAGAAAAGGCACTCTCAAAATAGTTCACAGGGGCTAGAGACAGGGGCGGAAAGAGAGCAATCAGGTCACAGCAGTCTTCAGGACTGTGATCAGTTTTGTGTGTCCATCCATACAAATCGTTGAGACCAAGTATTTTAATACTGTATTGTAAGTAAAACAGTTGTCGTTGAGGTTTTAAATGTTTCTTTAAAAGCAATTGTTCTCCCAAAATATACAAATCTTTTCTCCCTCTTCTATTGATTTAAACCAGTGATGTCAAACTCTGATCCTGGAGGGTCACAGCCCTGCAGAACTTGGCTGCAACATTAATTAAAAGTACCTGATCCAGCTAATCAAACCCTTCAGGTTTATTTGAAAACTAGATGTTATGTGTGTTGGAACTCTCCACATAAAGTCTATTCATGAATTTTCAGAAAAAGCTCTCTTTTTTAAATCTTATTATTACTGTTTGGAAGCATCGGAGATTTGGGTGAACAGAATGTTTTCATTTCTTGACTGTTTTCATTTGTTTTATTAGTAATATTTTTTAATGTAACCTAATTTTGGTTATGTAAAACCAGCTGATGGGATAGCATCACCCTGTTTTAAAATAAACTGGTAATGTTGGTGTTTAACACTTTACAAAAACGTTTATTGAAAATGTCTGAATTATAATAAAGTATTTGATAAACTGAACATTTACATTTAAATTTCTGGATTTATTTTTTTAATTGTCTAATAAAAGTCAAGCAGTTGTATGTAAGCCAATGTATGATTATGAATGTTGCCCAGTTGGGCCCCACTTAGGTTCTATGACATTTATATGGACTAATTCATACAGGGTCCACATGGAACCCGTGGGCAACCCCATCTAGGCCCCATATTTACGCCCATATGGGGAGCCCACATTGGCCCCACAGTTTTGTTGGCTGGGTCATAAGTGGGACAAATATGGGTCTTCTATGTGTTGCCCAGTTGGGCCCCACATTTTTGTTGGCTGGGTCATAAGTGGGACAAATATGGGTCTTCTATGTGTTGCCCAGTTGGGCCCCACATTTTCCCCAGTCAGGCCCCACCTTTAGTTTGTTGGATGGGTCATAAGTGGGACCAATATGGGTCTTATATGTGTTGCCCAGTTGGGCCCCACATTAACCCCAGTCAGGGCTCATTTGGGATTTATTAATGGGCTAATTCAGATGGGGCCCACATGGAACCCATGGACAAACCCATGTTGGCACCATATTTACAGCCCATATGGGGCCCACATGGGCCCCATGATAGAATGTTGGCTGGGATGGGACTGCATTATTGACCTGCTGCCTGGGGCTACTCTACCCAAGGGTAGGCCTTACCCATTGTCCATCCCGGAACAGAAGGCCTTTGAGGAGGCATTAAAATATTGAAAACAAGTTTTCAAATTTTTCTACTTCCAATATTACAGTTACGAAAAACACTCAACGAATGCCTGCTCGGTCATATTTGTAATGTTAACATTGCATCCCTGTTTTAATATTGCTCATAACTGTTTTCATTTTCTCTTATTTTAGGACAATTCTGGAGAAAATGGGCCTGCTGGGGAAGGTCACTACCTTGCAGGCAAACAAAAAATGGAAGAACCTAAAACAAAAATACAAGGTAAGCAACAGACAACTTTGCTGAAATTAATTCTATTGTTGTTGTTAACAGTCATGGTTTATTTGCTCTGCCTTAGGATTGCAAGTGTCCTGGGACAGGCGAAGGAGTTAGTGGAAAACCCACTGCTGCAACTTGGCCATGGTTTGTCCTCATGAATGAGGTGTTAGGAAAGAGGCCTTCAAACAAACCCCCTGTCCTAATTGCCTCCATCCCTGGGGAAACGCCAAGTTCAGCAGTGGGTGAGCAGGAAGAGGAGGAGCCACCAGCACTAGCAAAGAGAAAAAGAGGACGAGAGGATGAGCTGGTGGAGCTTCTCAGGGAGGACATTCAGTTCCAGAGAGAGACGGAGGAGAGAATGGACAGACTGTTTTCTCTTCTTGGGAGAATGGTTAGCAAATAAGTTTCAACAAATAAGAAAACAGTGTAAAAAGTTAAAGGTTACATTACAATTGTTTTATATCTAAATTTTATTTTTGTTACGTTTACGGAATTAAGTGTTATTTATTTTTGTAAAATAATTTATTTCTCTTTATATTTTTGGTTTGTTCACATGGAAATTAAAGAGATGAAAGTCTTCTTGACCTCACAGCAAGGGGGCATTATGAGGTGTGTTCACCTGTATCACCCAACCCTACTCGCTTTTCCTATATATATCATTTGTTTGTGCTAATCTAAACTTTATGAATACAACAGATTCAAGACTCATAGACATTGGCTGCACTCAGAAACATACTCTTGGATTAATACTGTATACTTTATACTAGTATTATCCAACGTTGCACAATTGAATAGTTGTACTGTTGGGTCTTTTGTTCTTTTGTCATTCATCTTCTCAAGATATGCAGTTCTAATGCACAGATGTGCATCATTCCAATTGGTTATTTAATTTTGTTTTGCATCCAACCATCCAATTTTACTCAACTGTATTTTTTGTTGTGTATTTGTTTGAAATAATTATTTGAAAGGTAACAAACCTTTGTGGTCAAAAGGTCCAGTCTTTTTTCTAGGTCTGAAGCAAAATGTTTAATACATTTTTGTCTTTGTATTGAAGAGTTTGAACTTGAAATGTTAAGATTTGGGCATGGTGGCAGCTAAATACATGCATACATAAATTGAATAAATCTTTTTGTATTTCATACATATCTTTGGGTGACATTTATGAGGTAAAGCAATGCATCCTGAAAAAGGCTATATTCACTGTTAACTGCTTTATTTAAAAGTAGAGAGATGTCTGGATACTTCTCTACAAAGTCCTGCTTTGCATGACATCTGTCTTCCTCAGAGGAAAAGGGGTCCGTTCCAAAGGTGGACATCCAAGTCAGCGACGATCCCAACTCCTGCCTCAAATGAGGCATTGGGCAGCAGCTCATCTGAAATTTTTGATTTCAGAAAAAATAGCTAGCCCTGCAAACCCACGGCAAACTGCCTCCAGGTCCTCCGGGGTGTTGGATAACCTTGTGGCGAATGGCCACCACCTCTTCAGCGACTCAGTGGACAATGCGGTGGACCGAGGCATGTCAAACGCTCTGGAGACCACTCTGTATGATGTGCCACATGCCAGCCAGAAAAGAAACACCAGGGTCTCGATTGTGGCATCACATCCATGTGGTTGTTCACTTCTCCACAGATGCAGCTGCATTGATAGGCCCTCCCTGATCAGCCGAAAATCAGCCCGTGTGAAAGCCACAGTCACTGAAAAACCTGTCCAGCAGTGGGACGTTAAGGCTAATCCTGCAGTACAGGCGTCTGGTCTTTTCCTTCATATCTATTGAAAATAAATGCCTTTCCAATCCAATATGCGAATGGAAAATGGATTAAGTAGTAAACTTTGATTATACAACTAGTTTGTTTTTCATATGTACTGCAACTAAACTACACGTCAACTTGTAGGTATACAATTAGTTTAATGGTTAAATACTTTGAGCACATTTTTAGTTTCTGCAAGTAGACTTTGAAGTTTTTTCTCAGTAAACTACTAGTTTAGTAGTTTTATACTGCAATGCTAGCCTAGAAATCTAGACGCACCCTAGCGGGTAGTCTAGCAACTCTCTCAAAAAACCAAACTCTGGCCAGGCCAATCACATCGTGTATAGCAGTGCTTCTCAAACTTTTTTGGTCATGCCCCCCTTTCAACCTATGCCCCCTGTCATGCCCCCCCCCCCCCCCCCCCGTCCCATAAATTAATTTCATACAAAAAAAATTTTGATTTTCTTTTTTTTATTGAAATTGAACATTTTTTTTAAACGTTTTGAAATTACTGACATTTTGAAATACATTTTGTGTTGCTGTTAAAACGGATCAGGCGCATAGCACATGAAGCACACAAATGCTTTAACTTTTGTGAATAACAGATTATAGCATAACTTTTCATTTAAATAATCAACATATTTACACATTTTAGTGATGCTACATATGAACACTCAGTGGCTGCAGTGAGCCTGGTTTTCACTGCACATTTTTTCAAAGCGGGGCTGCAGCTTTGATATTGCCACTCTTAAGTCATTTTCAATGTTGAGCTTAGATCTGTGCTTTGTCTTCAGTGAGGAAACAGCAGAGAACCCTGTTTCACACAGATAGGACGTAGCAAAGGGGAGCAGAATTGCAACTGCCTTCTGACCAATGAGTGGTAACTCCTTCTCCACACCAAGCCAGAATTCACAGAGGCTTTGTGATGGGAACTTTAGCCTCATGGTTGAGTCAGACGTCATTTCAATGAACTGCTCTTCCTCAGAGGAGCTCAGATCAGCAGGTGCAGAAGCAGTGAACGGATCTCTCAACCAATCAAACTGCACACTATTGTCAGGGAAGTACTTCTGAAAATGACGTCTCATAGCAGAAATGTGTTCCAAAAAACACGGGATCGGTGTGATTTCTGTGAGCTTATTAATTTCTGAAAATCTTTTAAGATTTTCAAATGAATCTGTATTGCCTTGCTCAAGTTTCCTGCCCCACATCTCCAATTTTCGCACGAATGAGTTGACTTGGTCTGCCAGATGTGGTAGGTGTTTGTCTTTTCCCTGCAGCTGAAGGTTTAATTGGTTAAGCTTGGCGAACATATCACTGAGATATGCCAATTTCATTAAAAATTGTTCATTGCTGAACTTGCTGGCAAGCTCAGTCAATCCTTCTTCCTGCAGAAAAATGTTAATTTGCTCCCTGAGTTCAAACACCCTGGATAGCACTTTGCCGCGGGAGAGCCATCTCGTTTCGCTGTAAAACAGCACAGCACTGTGATCGGTGCCCATCTCCTGACAGAGCGTGGAAAACAGTCGGGATTTCAGCGGTCTTGTTTTGATGTAATTTACCGCAGTAACAACGTCCGTCAAAACATCATTTAACTCAGGACTTAACTGCCGTGACGCGAGCGCTTCTCGGTGTATAAAGCAGTGAGTCCACTTCGCTTTCGGTGCGACTCTCTTGATGAGTGCCTGCAATCCTGCTCGTTTCCCAGCCATGGTCTGTGCGCCGTCCGTGCAAATTCCCAAGCAGTCCTCCCATTTAATCCCTGCCTCTGTCAAGTACGAATCAATAATCTTGAAAAGTTCATCAGCCGTTGCTCTGTTTGGGATGTACTTGCAAAACAGTATATCTTCAGTCAATGAGTTTTCATCAACGAAGCGCACATACGCGATTAACAAACTGTCCTTGGAACTGTCAGTGGCCTCGTCAACTTGGAGCGCAAAACGTTTCCCTTTTATTTTCTCAATGAGCTGTTCCTCCACGTCATTTGCAATATCAGAAATTCGTCTTGATATTGTGTCATTAGACACTGGGATAGTCTTTAATTTCGTGACACTCGCCTCATCAAGCATAACTGACACCATATCCATGGCAGCGGGCAGAATCAATTCTTCTGCAATCGTGTGTGATTTCTTGCATTGTGCAATGCGATAAGCAATTTTGTAGGAAGCCAGTTGTGCTTTCGTTGTTGCTGAAGTGGCTTTTACAAAATTACTTTGCTGCCCACGACATTGATCAAGTTTTCTTTTAAAAAACTCAAGTGGCTTTTGAACATGATTCGGATGTACCGTCTCAATGTGTCTTCTTAATTTGTTAGGTTTCATGCTGTCTGCTGCCAGCGTTTTAAGACATAGGACACACATGGGCCTCTCCTCTTCGCCAATAACATTAACAGTAAAGCCGAGAGCAAGATATGCCTCGTCATACTTTCTGCATTTCGCTTTTAAATGACCAGCACCTGCCTGGGATGTCTGTGAGACCTCATCTACTGCTTTTCTCTTGCCTTTTAAAAAGCGATCCATCTTCCACGGGACGACAGGTAACTTGACAGTTGTAGTTGTTGTTTTTTAAATGTCCTGCGCGCCCCCCGCCCCCCCCACCCCCGCTACGTCATTTGGCGTTTTTTTTTTTTTTTTTTTTAAATGTCCTGCGCCCCCGCTACGTCATTTGGCGTTTTTTTTTAATGTCCCGCGCCCCCCCTTCAGTACCCGTGCGCCCCCCACACTTTGAGAACCACTGGTGTATAGAGTGGGTGGGCGGCCTTAACATAATGACGGCAGAGTTGCGACGGTTCTGCGTGTAAACAAAGAAGCTGGCGAACAGTAGTCTTTCGAATCGGCTTTGGCCGCGACTCTGGAATACTTTGAGTTAACCCCTAGGAGTCTGAGCTGTTTTGGGGCCCTTTAGAAGTTTTGACATGCTCTTAGATTCGTGCTTTTTTCAGTTGCTTATAAACACATTAATGGCAAAAGTGTAATTACACTGTATTCCACACAAACTGGGCTACCATAATATCTGAGCAACATGTACATTTACATTTAAATTACATTTATGCATTTAGCAGATGCTTTTATCCAAAGCGACTTACAACTTGGGAGTACAATAAGCAATTGGTCATGAAGAGTCGAGTGAGCGCAACAAGTGCCTGAAATACTTGTCTGTGTAGTCTGTGTACATTTCTCAGTGTAGTACAGGCTAGAGTAGGGAGCGAAAAGGGAAGAAAGAGGATTTTTTTTTACAAGCTTATATTTTTGAGAGAAAAATGTTTATGCATGATTTTTGAAAAAACGAATTGTTTTAAAATTAAGGCCTCAAAACACACAATAGATATGTGTCCACAAGACTTTTGAATAAGGTGCATTTACTGAGTGTTTTTGCTTCAAACTGATGTGAGAATCATTGAGCCTACACATTCACATAAAACAATACACTGATTTAAAATTTGTAAGACAGTTTTTCTTCACAAAGCCAGTATGTGAGGAGGCGTGATATCTAATGAGTATCACCTGAGAGGACAAAATAACATAATAGCCCGCACAATGACCTACATAATGAGCTGCATAATAAATGAGCTTCAGGTACTTATGTGATAGAGCAGCAGGACAAAGGACATTATATTGTACTTATCTAGTAAATGCATCTTGATTTAAGAATGTTTAAATATTTAGAAAAGAAACCAGACAAAAATTACCAAGAAGAGCATTTTTTTCAAAACAAAATTCGTACTATTATGTTTTTAAAAGTAGTCTCATGCTAAAAAATTAAATAATAAATAATTAAAATTAAGATAAAAATTATACAAAATGAAATTCACTTTAAAGAAAGGCTTTCTACAAAACAAAACTCCAGAATCATTTCTGACAAACTTTGATATTAAATTAAAAAAATACCATTAGGCTAAAATATTTAGCATCAATAGCCGCGTTTCCACCGAAATTACCCGGAACTATTTGTACCAGGAACTTTTTCTCCCCCAGACCTGCTACTTTCTGCGTTTCCACCGCGGTCTAAAGTACCGGGAAGATTAGGCAAATTAGCCCGGTGACGTGAGAATGCGCGCGGCTGCTCCTCCCAGTCACCGACGGACAGTAATCACTTTTGCGCGATACTGTCTGCAACAATAACAAGTGGAGAAGATGCAAGCAGCGCTGCTTTTGCATACACATTACCAACACAGCTTATTTAAACGTGCACTTTCACCTGGTTTGACCATTTTAATGCAAAATGGGATGATGGGCAATCCAAAATCTGAATGTGTTGTAATAGCTCAATTCCAAAATATTTTCTATAAAAGGATAATGAGGTCAGTCATTCATGACAGATGTGTGAAAAGTTAATTGAATGAAAACAATAGACTGAATTAAGCGGTTGAAAGATTAGGTACTAGACTGCAAGTATTTATTTATCACAATAACATCTCTTAGCATTCACTAAAAAAAAAAAAATCACATGACTAGTATTACAATATGCTTCATTAAATGCATAATTTTAGAGACTTCTTCCTCAAATTTGAAATGAAGCAGGACCACACGTATGGCTTCACTTAAGTTGTGGTTATAAGTTATTATACTACATTCACATAGTTATACATTTAAAAATATAATATTTGGGTTTTCTAGATATGTTTATGTGCATATTCAGAAAGACTTGCGAGCAGCAGCCCTTTTATTTGCTTCCAACACTACAATTAGAAAGTGGTTATATAGTTAGAATGTGGAAATTAAAAAGACACAGTGACATTTTACACATTTGACTTTATTTTAGACAGATTAGTTCTTAAAAAATTAAAATAAGTGTGCAAAGACAAATAAATTACTAGAACAATAAAATTAAATTATAAAATGTGAAAACAACAATATAAAAAAGTGTATTTTTCAGTAACCTGTCCAAGAGCTGTGCCAATACGTACAAAATATAAAGTACAAATGTGGTAGAGCAAATGCTTCATTCAAGTGGCTGGTCAATGTGGCTACTTCTTGAACGACTGGACAAACTGTCCAAGAACAGACAGAAACCCGGTCTGAAAGTCCCTCTGCTGCCGTCTGCTTTCTTCCGCTTCTGACTGGTGGAATGCCAACTCTTGCCTCCTCATCTCTCCTTGGCCTGGCTCTCCAGTAACAGCTGAATATATTGGTCAGGCTGTTCTTGTCCATGCTGCAGGACGGCCCGGTTAGCATCCTCCATGTCCCTCAGTGCATCAAGAAAAGTCAGTCCCTTTTCCTTTTCCCTAAGTAGAAAAATTGCACAGAAACACATGGAAATTAATACACAAGGCAACCATGAAACAATAGAAACCATCAATTAATTATTTAGTGTTTTCACTACAAATAATGAACAATTGCTTGCCCAGCTTGAACAATGCCCAGTGTGCAATTTCTATCATTGGCAATTTAAGTTTACAATTAAAAACAACAAAACTACTCAAAACCATTATGGATTACACATCAGTTTTTAAATATATACACATTTTGTCAGCTTTATACCTCTGGCATGTGTGTGTTTCGGCAGGAGACACGGGACGAGGGCTAACATACTGGTGACCGCGGGGGAAAACACGCTGGTCTCCGTTGCCTGCAATTCATCAGGGCCACCCGTTACGTCTGGAAAAGCACGTTGAAAAAAGTTACTGCAACGTTACACTGCAACGAGTTTAATAGATGATACCAAGATGAGATATTTACCTTCAACCCACTCGGATTCCGGGATGGTTTCCAACAACGCACTAGGCGAGTCTTTCGTTACCGCTGCACCAGAAAAGGACGGTCTGTGTCCCAACAACGCGTCCAGGCGGTCATGCCACTTGTTGATACGCCGGTCGGAACCGCTCCGGTTGTTATGATCCTTTAATTTCTTGTAATCTTGTCTTAATTTCTTTAACTTCTCTCTGCACTGTTTTCCAGTGTGACTGGAACCGAGTCGATATCTTCAGGTAACGTTATACCTTTTCATTGCGGGTCGCCGTTTCCAGTTCCCGCTGGATGTCCTCCTCCGCATATATGCTCAAAGCCTGAACCTAGTCGTCGGTCGAATTTTTTTGTTGAACTCCATTGTTGCAAAGAAAATATTTACTGAACGCAGAACCCACCTCGCAAAAAACTTGTAAAAATGGCGGTGGGGAAAAAAATGCTGCGAGAGCTCAACCAATCAGCATGTTCAGCGCCCAAGTCCCACCCCCGAAAGTTCCCGACCTTTTCAAAAGTACCACCTCGCAAGCAGGGCCGTTTGGAGGGGGAAATATTTACCCGGAACTTCATTTAGACCCTAGTTCCTGCGGTCGAAACACACCGAGTTCCCCCCCAAAGTTCCTGGTTCCGGGGGAAAGTTCCTGCAGTGGAAACGCGGCTAATATGAAGCAAAATACGTTTGACTGGTACAATATTTATAGCATCTATGCAGACATTTGCGAATAAAAGCTTTATTGATGTGACACTAGGCTCTTTTACAATAAACACGTTATAATCTGTCCAAAACAGGCCAAATAAATCTTGTCTAAACAGTCTTGCGTGTATGGCATTTGTTGCAACAGGATTCATATTTAAACAGTCTTTTTGCATTTAATATTCACAGATGCTAACAGAATAAACTGACCTTATAATCAGCAGCGGAGTCCTTTGCTCTAGAAATGAACAGCTTTTCATGAGGAGAATAAATCCAGGATTATTGCTCAAATGCTTCTCAAAACGATGTAGCTGAAGTAACGTTTTAATATTCAGCGCTTCACTAGATGTGTTTGTATGAGTTGATGTGTGGGCGGTGATCGTCAGTATTTGAATCTCAATAGAGTGCGCAATCCGTGGGCATGGTCGCATTAGCACTAATGAAGTGGCTAAAACCTGACATTTCAGCGTTTCTTTAGACATATGTCTCAAGTTTGTGAGACAAGTATTCACTAAGCTAGAGTTCCTTTTCTGAAGACTATCTGAATGAACGGCTTTGACAGAGAGACTGCAGATTGCACATCATGTTTGTTTTCTTTATTTTGCAAAAATCAAAACATTTTGTTTTTATTGTGACTGTACAAAAAAAATAGAAACTTAACAGATTATAATGATGTATAACACTTGCCTGTATGTGAAAGACAACCGTTTATCCGCCCCATGGATTGAGCCGTGCCAATGGTGACATCAAAACACAAATGAGTAGATCAAGTTTTTCTTTCAAGATTTCTTTCCAGAATGAGTTTGTAAATGTCGTTTCATCTCTGAGTGATATGTGAAATTCTTCTCACACTGAATACACTTGTAAGGTTTCTCTCCAGTGTGAACTCTCATGTGGATCCTAAGGTTTGCTTTAATCGTGAAGCTCTTTCCACACTGAGGGCAGATGTAAGGCTTCTCTCCAGTGTGAACTCTCATGTGACACTCAAGGTTTACTCTGTTTGTGAAACTCTTTCCACACTGACGACATACAACACAATTGTCTCCAGTGTGAATTCTCATGTGAGTCGTAAGATTTCCTTTTAGTGAGAAAACCTTCCCACATAGTTTGCAGGTGTGAGGCTTCTCTCCAGTGTGAACTCTTATGTGAGTCTTGAGATTTCCTTTCAGTGTGAAGCTCTTCCCACACAGATGGCAAGTGTGAGGCTTCTCTCCAGTGTGAACGCTCAAGTGGGCATTAAGGGTGATATTCTGTGTAAATCTCTTTCCACACTGAGGGCATATGAAAGGCTTCTCTCCACTGTGGACTTTCAAGTGGACTTTAAGGCTTCCTTTTCGGTTGAAACTCTTTCCACACTGTTGGCAGGTGAAAGGTTTCTCTCCAGTATGAGTTATCATGTGCCTGTCAAGGCTTCCTTTATGAGTGAAACTCTTTCCACACTGTTGGCAGGTGTGGGGCTTCTCTCCAGTGTGAATTCTCATGTGGACAATAAGGTTTCCTTTTTCTCTGAAACTCTTTCCACACTGTGGGCAGGTGTAAGGCTTCTCTCCAGTGTGAACCCTCATTTGGAGGTTTCTAGCTTCAGTTTTAGGAGTCTGTGAGTAACTAAAAGATTTTCCTTCAGTCGTGAAATCATGACGTGTCTCATACTGATCTTTCTCTTCCATTTCATTCAGTTCTTGACTCTCCTCTTTCAGCGGCATCAGGTCTAGGGTGGAAACAAGTTAACACCATTTAGGCGTGTAAAACATAAAATTCAACAACATGTATTCTAGATCCTATACCCACTAAACAACTGAAAAAGGTGTAACCTGTAATCTCAGAACTTCTTGTCAAAATCATTGATTCTTAGATCTCTTTAGGACACGTCCTAAATAGTCCCAAAAAGAGGACTGGATTAGGATCCCGCGGTTACCAACACAAATCCATCGGGAGCAGGCGGTTTTACCTTTGCTGCGGGTGGGAGTGGGATGTCTATAACCCCAAATCAGAAAAAGTTGGGACAGTATGGAAAAAAAAAGAAAAAAAAAAAAGAAGTGATTTCTAAATTTACTTTGACTTGTATTTCATTGCAGACAATATGAACAAAATATTTCATGTTTTGTCTGGTCAACTTCATGTCATTTGTAAATATGCATCCTTTCCTCTCATTCAGACCTGCAACACATTTCAAAAAAAGTTGGGACAGGAGCAATTTAGGGCTAGTAATTAGGTAAAATGGTTAAATAATGATGTGATTTGAAACAGGTGATGTCAACAGGTGATTGTAATTATGATTTGGTACAAAAGCAGCATCCAAGAAAGGTCTAATCCTTTAGGAGCAAAGATGGGGCGAGGATCGGCAGTTTGCCAACAAATACGTGAGAAAATTATTGAAATGTTTAAAAACAATGTTCCTCAAAGAAAGATAGGAAGAGATTTGGATATTTCGCATTCAACAGTGCATAACATAATTAAAAGATTCAAGGAATCTGGAGGAATTTCAGTGCGTAAAGGACAAGGGCGCAAGCCTAAGCTGAACAACCGTGATCTCCGATCCCTCAGGCGGCACTGCATCAAGAATCGTCATTCATCTATAAGCGATATCACCACATGGGCTCAGGACTACTTTGGCAAACCTTTGTCAAGTACCACAATACGTAGTTACATCCACAAATGCCAGTTAAAACTGTACTGTGCCAAAAGGAAGCCGTATGTTA
Organism: Gobio gobio; assembly: GCF_949357685.1. NCBI lineage: Eukaryota > Metazoa > Chordata > Actinopteri > Cypriniformes > Gobionidae > Gobio > Gobio gobio. The sequence continues at coordinate 4,478,327 of NC_137097.1, forward strand.
ACAGTGTCCAGAAGCGCCGTCGACTTCTCTGGGCTCGGAGGCATCTGGGATGGACCATCACACAGTGGAAACGTGTACTGTGGTCAGATGAATCAGTATTTCAGGCATTTTTTGGGAGGAATGGACGCCGTGTGCTCCGGACCAAAGAAGAAAAGGATCATCCAGACTGTTACCAGCAACAAGTCCAAAAGCCAGGGTCTGTCATGGTATGGCAGTGTTTCCCCTACAATGTATTCACAGCGGCGCAGCGCCGCCGCTGGATTTTCAGCGCCGCTGCAAAATCTTCACATGATCAGTAATATCACGACATTCACTTACACACTGTAAAAGAGAGAGAGAGAGATTGATGATTGCCAGAGAACTAAACAAAAATGTAGTCTGCTTACACTTTAGGGCTGTGATATTAATCTTATTTTCGCTTTATTTTTATTTTCCCCAAGGATTATGAAAAGAAGATATGAGGTAAAACTATTATAAACTATACCCGCGTTCCGTCTAGCGCAACTTCCTTCCCTTCACAGCGCGCTGTCATTTCTCCCCAAACATGCATTAAACGTCAGATTCAGCACAATCCGTAATTGGTGTCAAATGCTCTCTCCACGATGGCTAAATTGCAGGACGTGTTTGATAAAATTAAAAGCACAATAATCCGCGCAATAGACGCCGTTTCCAGGTTCAAGGCGGGGGTATGTGTGTGTGTGTGTGTGTATGTGTGCGCGCGCACGCTGCGAAACGGACCGACTTGCGTGACTAATCCATCAAATACACAACAAATAGCCTATATCTCAAAATGACCGGCATGGAGAGTATTCACTTAAACACAAATTTATCTTAAATGGCCGTAAATAGTTGGGAGAAATCAATGGGAGAATGATATGATTAGATCTCCATTTTGGTCTTAAAGGGGCAGCATCTAATAAACCTGCTGACGATTAAGCCATTAATGTGAATCAAACAACAAAAGGCAAAGAGAAAATAACTTGCAGCTCTTGTATGTTTTGTGATGCTCTTTTCTTTTTTTTTATTCTTTGATTAATAAAAAGTTACAAAGAACATCGTGTAATAATATTTCACAATATTTTAGTTTACTGTTTTTTTTCTGTATTTTTGATTAAATAAATGCAGGCTTGATAAGCATAAGAGACTTTTAAAACATAAAATAGTATCCAAACTTTACATACACACAACTTTTTTTTTCTTTTTTACATTTGAGCCCCTGCCCCTTAGGAACTTCTGCACATGCCTGGAGGTTAGTGAAGTAATATAGGCTATGTAAGCTAGTCACCTTTTAAACTAATGAAAAGTTTCATTTGGATTTTAATGTTCAAAATGTCCATTTCTATCCACAAAACTTGCCAGAAGTCATGGTTTAAGATGTTATTTAAAAAAAAAATATTCCGGAGGTGCATGCCCCCAGACCCCCCAACGCGCGGCTTGGTAACAACCTTCGGCACGTAACAGCACCGCTGCTGGAAAAATTTATAGGGGAAACACTGGTATGGGGTTGTGTCAGTGCCCTTGGCAAAGGTAACTTGCACTTCTGTGAAGGCACCATTAATGCTGAAAAGTACATAGAGATTTTGGAGCATAATATGCATGGACGTCCCTGGAAAAGATGTCTTCTTGAAGGCAGCATATTTCAACAAGACAATGCAAAACCACATTCTGCACACATTACAAAGTCCTGGCTGCGGAGGAAGAGGGTTCGGGTACTTGACTGGCCTGCCTGCAGTCCCGACCGGTCTCCAATAGAGAATGTGTGGCGCATTTTGAAGCGCAAAATGCGACAACGAAGACCCCGTACTGTTGCCCACCTTAAGACTTGTATCAAGAATGGGACAAAATTACACCTGAAACATTTCATCATTTGGTGTCTTCAGTCCCTAAATGTCTTTTAAGTGTTTTGAAAAGGAATGGCAACATTACAAAGTGGTAAATGCTTTACTGTCCCAACTTTTTTTCAAATGTGTTGCAGGTCTGAATGACAGGAAAGGATGCATATTTACAAATGACAAGTTGACCAGACAAAACATGAAATATTTTGTGTTCATATTTGTCTGCAATGACATACAAGTCAAAAAAAAATTTAGAAATCACTTCTTTTTCTTTTTATTTGCGTTTTCCATACTGTCCCAACTTTTTCTGATTTGGGGTTGTAAAATATACGCAGATCTCGGAATTTAACGAGAAGAATGGAATCAACAAATGTTCAAAAAATATTAAAGTAGGTTTTTGTTATACAAATCCAAAACAAGGACAACTTCTCAGTTGTGTCAAACTAAGTACACCTGGGACTTCCGGTTATGAGGTGTGCAGAGTACGGTTTCTTTTCTTTCTTTCTTGTCAAACCCTTTAATTTTCATTTATAGTGTTAACAAAAGTTTCATAAACTGGTGATAGAGTGATCTATCATGTCTAAGGCTAAAGCTTGGTATGTACTCTGCAAGAACAAAGAAATTATTTTGTTTTCTCGAGGAGGCAAGAACACAAACCAAGTTTGTTCTGTCCAGGACATTCCATACTTCACGAGAAAAGCGAACATTTCTGTTTCTCTGCATTAACCCCACCCACTTTACATTTCTGACCAATCACACAATAGTTCTCGGACCAGGGGCAGTGAGAACAGAATGACGCAGCCCTGGGAGCGAGAACTTTTTTCTTTGTTCTTGCGGAGTATGTAATGGCCTTAAAGGAAAAGATAAGGAGTGTTTCAGTCCTCGAGTCTGTGAGCAATCGACTGAAACCTGTAGCAGACTTGACTAATGTTTTGTTGGGAGAACTAATGTTTTGTTTGTAACCCCAGTGCTACAACACACGCCATGCTTTAACGGATACCAATGAGGACACAAGAATAAGACAACAATGCAATCCAAAAACTTCTCCGAAACAGCACTCTGCTTGATCCCCGCTACAGAGTGGCTTTAATTAGAATGAATTGGAGCACACTAAGACTGATGTGCTTGATGCTATCACAAAACAAAACAAAAATCACAAGAATACAGAAGAACAAGCAAACACGAGCGCTCATGAGGTGCCATTGAAGAAAAAAACCACATTGAGTGATCTCCTCGGAAAGACCAAAAAGACCGCCCACGAATGAGCCACCCGGCCTATCTTTTGGAGGATGGGATTGATGGCGAGCACAGCCCACTTCATGAGTTTGTGTGCCCATATAATCTTAGTGAAAGTGGTAAACAGATTTGGCTTGCTGTCTGCTATAGAGGGGCCCGGAGAGGATATTCTACTCGAGCTCCGATTGCCCCCCTATAACAGGCAAAATTGTACAAAATGGAGGAGAAGGGGAGGAGGATGGATGCTGCAAGAACTAGCAACGGGAAGAGGTGGGATTCTGGTTTTACGCCTTGGTATTAATTGGAAGATTAGATGGGCGCACTCCTCACGAAATTACGTTTGATAACTTCACTTGCGCAGCGGAAAAATAATCACTTGTAACGCAAAATTTTGTGTGTGTGCCTGCAACAAGCAGTCCTTCGGAAAGGGATTTAAGCACAGCAGGTCTAATTGTCACCCCATTCTATAACACTTTAACCCCGGAGAAGGTGAATATGCTCGTTTTCCTGTCTAGAAACACTTGTTAGGTTGTTTCATGAGTTTATGTTTTATTTTTTAAGAATATTGCGTCTCAAAAATACAATTCATATTGTTTTAATTTTGATTTCGTGCCTTATTCTGTAGCCCCGCCCACCGACTCGCTTATGGCATGTTTCAAACATGAATTCAGCTTCCTTCGGATTGCAAAATGCATGGTTGAACTTTATTTTGAATGTATATCCAGCTCACGTGGGGAAGACATTTGTTCCCTTCATTTCACCGCGGATTCGTTTGTAAACTAGAGACTGGATTTGCAGACAGGATGAGATTAAAAAACATTGCTGTGGCTTCTGAATCTGACAAGAATGATACAACACAAATATGTGAGTTTTTTTTTTTTGTGATAGTACTACATTGTTGCATTTGATATCTATTATGTGCGTGTCTAACTAAACACAACCACACTGTCACAGGCTTTGTATTTGAGTTGGTTCATTGACTCCTGCGATTCCTGATAAGACTTGAACATGTATGGGCCAGGGCTCGCTGTTTGTGTGTGTGTGTGTGTTATGCACGGTTATATCCACCGATTGGGCGGGCTAAATAATAAAAAAAAACATTCCAATCAATTGCGGGTGGATGAGAGATAAGTCATTGTGTTTGTTTGATAAAGACATTTTGCAAGCCCTTTTGGCGAATCATATCGGTTACCGTTTTTCACACACGTTTTCAAAACAATTCCTCACGTGTACTGATTGGGGAGCTGAAGCTCATTATAATATGCAAAACTGTAATCCAATCATAGCTGTGGGCGTTTACTTCAAGGTCTTCAATGCAGCACACCCATAAAAATAGAGCGTTCCAGGAGAGAGGCTCAAAACCAGGGCAGAAAATAGCCCATTACTTATTCATTATGATGTTTTTTTTAATGTAAAAACCATGCGAATGTCATAAGTTGACCTCAGACAACAGTATACATTTAAAAAAATTACCCCTTTAAAACTTGTAGCCGAGCTATAGCAGTCACATTCATTATTTGTAATAACGTGCTTCTCTGCGCATTCATGGAAACAGACACACCCAACTTCTTATTCATACTACCTGTAATGTTTTGTTTAACAGGTATGCATCATAAACAATAAAAGGTAAGTGAATGGTCACTACTAGGCTATTTATAATGCATTCGGTAACTTCCTAGGTTCATCAATTGTCATTTTTCCAGATTTTGTCGATTATTGTCTGGTAACTGATTGTTATAATCAACATTGCGATACTTGCGAGTCATTGTCTAATATATATATATATATATATATATACATACAGTGAGGAAAATAAGTATTTGAACACCCTGCTATTTTGCAAGTTCTCCCACTTGGAAATCATAGAGGGGTCTGAAATTGTCATCGTAGGTGCATGTCCACTGTAAGAGACATAATTTAAAAAAAAAAAAATTCCAGAAATCACAATGTATGATATTTTAACTATTTATTTGTATGATACAGCTGCAAATAAGTATCTGAACACCTGAGAAAATCAATGTTAATATTTGGAACAGTAGCCTTTGTTTGCAATTACAGAGGTCAAACGTTTCCTGTAGTTTTCCACCAGGTTTGCACACACTGCAGGAGGGATTTTGGCCCACTCCTCCACACAGATCTTCTTTAGATCAGTCAGGTTTCTGGCCTGTAGCTGAGAAACACAGAGTTTGAGCTCCCTCCAAAGATTCTCTATTGGGTTTAGGTCTGGAGACTGGCTAGGCCACGCCAGAACCTTGATATGCTTCTTACAAAGCCACTCCTTGGTTATCCTGGCTGTGTGCTTCGGGTCATTGTCATGTTGACCCAGCCTCGACCCATCTTCAATGCTCTAACTGAGGGAAGGAGGTTGTTCCCCAAAATCTCGCAATACATGGCCCCGGTCATCCTCTCCTTAATACAGTGCAGTCGCCCTGTCCCATGTGCAGAAAAACACCCCCACAGCATGATGCTACCACCCCCATGCTTCACAGTAGGGATGGTGTTCTTGGGATGGTACTCATCATTCTTCTTCCTCCAAACACGTTTAGTGGAATTATGACCAAAAAGCTCTATTTTGGTCTCATCTGACCACATGACTTTCTCCCATGACTCCTCTGGATCATCCAAATGGTCATTGGCAAACTTAAGACGGGCCTGGACATGTGCTGGTTTAAGCAGGGGAACCTTCCGTGCCATGCATGATTTCAAACCATGACGTCTTAGTGTATTACCAACAGTAACCTTGGAAACGGTGGTCCCAGCTCTTTTCAGGTCATTGACCAGCTCATCCTGTGTAGTTCTGGGCTGATTTCTCACCTTTCTTAGGATCATTGAGACCCCACGAGGTGAGATCTTGCATGGAGCCCCAGTCCGAGGGAGATTGACAGTCATGTTTAGCTTCTTCCATTTTCTAATGATTGCTCCAACAGTGGCCTTTTTTTCACCAAGCTGCTTGGCCATTTCCCCGTAGCCCTTTCCAGCCTTGTGGAGATGTACAATTTTGTCTCTAGTGTCTTTGGACAGCTCTTTGGTCTTGGCCATGTTAGTAGTTGGATTCTTACTGTTTGTATGGGGTGGACAGGTGTCTTTATGCAGCTAACGACCTCAAACAGGAGCATCTAATTTAGGATAATAAATGGAGTGGAGGTGGACATTTTAAAGGCAGACTAACAGGTCTTTGAGGGTCAGAATTCTAGCTAATAGACAGGTGTTCAAATACTTATTTGCAGCTGTATCATACAAATAAATAGTTAAAAATCATACATTGTGATTTCTGGATTTTTTTTTAGATTTTGTCTCTCACAGTGGACATGCACCTACGATGACAATTTCAGACCCTCCATGATTTCTAAGTGGGAGAACTTGCAAAATAGCAGGGTGTTCAAATACTTATTTTCCTCACTGTATATGATAATATTATCATATTGCCCAGCCCTAGTGTCAACAATTTGGGAGACATCCAAAGCCTATCAATGCGGACAGATTATATCTTACTCTGCCTTTCAGAAAAAGGTCACTGTTGAAAGGAGAATCTTTAAGGGTAAAACTTGAATTGATGTTCAACAAATAAATAACAGATATAATATTGATGAACAAATGCTAAATCTGGGGTTAATGAATATTAGATCTCTTCTTCCACAATAATAGTTTTAGGCATTTCTTAGTTTTTTTCTAATTGAATGTGTGACATGACATTCATTTTGTCATAAGTTTCGTCTATAAAAACAGAGAATGAGATGAGAAAGAGTGTGAGAATGAAGCGCACCTGTGTGTTCCTCATGTTTCACTCTCAATGTTTCTTCAATCTTCACGTCTTCACTCTCCTCTTTAATAAACTCAATCTTCAGCTCTTCAGTCTCCTCTTTAATAAACGCCATCTTTATAACAGTGTGTCACGTGGATCTCAGTCACTTCAGCAGGAGCTTTTCTGTGTGTTTGGACACTCTAAAGAGACAATACACTATAAACAGATACACATTAATAATGGTCACAGGAACATTTGATATGGCTGGACATATTTGAATATTTTCAAATGAATTGAATATATAATATATTATATTTTATATATATATATATATATATATATATATATATATATATATATATATATATATATATATATATATATATATATATATACACACACACACAAACAATTGTTATATTTGAAGGTATTCCTTACTTGTTGGACTCATTCATACTCCTTGTATTGTCAAATGTGACCACACACCTTAACCATGTTTCAGTTAGATAAAACTTCTATATTTTAGTTCAGAATGAGAATTATGGTCCATTATTGACCACTTCAAATGTTTATATTACAATTAGTGTAGTATCTAAGGTTAAAATAGAGAAAAGGGTTTCAAATTCCAAAGCAAAGAGGCAAATTGGAGTCATTTGTGGCTGGAAAAACAATAATTTTCATTTGTAATGCCACGGTTTACCCACTAGGGGCCTGTATGGCTCTTTAATAAAATGCATCTGCTTGCTCACGAGTGAATATTAATGTATGGGAGCAGATACTGAACTCCCAAGAGAAGTTAAATAAATAAAGAAAGAATGTAACTCCGAGCTTAACGTAAACGTTGGTCATTATACACATGTTTGTGTTGTTGTTCTTGTTCATGTACACTGGTGAACCGCAGGTGATTCGAGCGCTCACAAACTCCGAGTCATTTGATTCAATTGAATCTGAATCGGTTTCTGAATCATTCCTCGCCAGAGATACAAACAGCGTGTTTATGATCAACTGACTCACAATACAGGGAGCCGAATGAGACAAACCTTTTCTGTTACTCACACAAACTATGTTCATTAATGTTAAATATAATGTTACATTAACGGATTGTATTGATTTAAACACTTTAAATGATTAAAAACACTGACCACTGATCTTCAGCAGAATCACAGACGCAGGAGCGCGCGCGCAGCCTTATGACGTCATATCAAAATAAAAGTCCCGTTCACACTAAATAGAAATCAACACACAGAAAGCACATTCAAATGATGAAGACAGTTTGTGCTTGCAGAGACTATTTAATATATTAACAAAAGCTGAATCCTTCCCAGATAGCAAATGACAGAATAAAAAGTTAAGAACAGCATAATTTTTATAATAGACTTAAATGGTTAGGATATTGTTAATTTAACACATTCTTGCTGAATAAAAGTATTAATAAAAAAAAAAAAAACAGAAATCATTACACACACACACACACACACACACACACACACACACACACACACACACACACACACACACATATATATATATACATATATATACATACATACATATATATATATATATATATATATATATATATATATATATATATATACATACATATATATATATATATATATATATATATATATATATATATATATATATATATATATATATATATATATATATATATATATATATATATATATATATATATATTCATACATACATATAAATATACATACATGCCAGAATGTTTATTTTTCACACATGCTTCCAAGATTAGAGGACGATTTTGTTGCAAAGAAGCTGAACGTCTGCCCCAAATACCCCAAAATAAAAGTGTAGCTGTACCTCATTACAGTTTTGATCAGACTTTATGTCTATTCAGACTCCAACAGTCTTGCTGACATGACTTCTTCGTGCCCAATGACCAAGTTTTGTCTTATTTAGTTTTATTATCATAAAAACATTATTTTAAATTGTAATGATATTTCACAATATTACTCAGACATTTCATTGACAAAGGCTAGAGACATCATCACGTTCTCATTATTGGGTTGTGCTGCGAACACTAATGAGGTTCTGATGTATTTTAGCTTTAGTTTCTGAGAAGGGTCCTTCCGTGTCAAATCAACCCAGACTCAAATTCTTCATATTGTTAATATTATTTGATGAAGAAATTGTCCGTAGTTTGCCTGTAAATACCAAACTTTTCTTTTTGTATCTTGATTGTTAAGGCCCAATATAGTTAATTTCCAGAGATATTTGGATCTCATTGTGGCTCCATGAGTAAATCGTATACATTTTCAGTGGTCAAAACCAAATGTGGGTAACTTTTCAATTGTGTTTAAAGAAGAATGTCTGAAGAACAAATAATACTGACACTAGAGACGTTTCTTGTTTCTCTCTATCAAAACAACTGCCATCTTTCTGAAGTCATTTTAACCTCCTGTCATTTGAAAATGGTCATTTTGACCCTCCTCTACAAAACACTGAATTATTCAGTCAATACACATCCAGGACATTTAATATTTTGGTTTTCTTCTTACCTTTATTTATTACCAGAAAAGAAAAAAAACTCTGGTTGAGTTGACACATAATGACCCAGAGAATATGTGACCCTGGCCCACAAAACCAGTCATAAAGGTCAACCCTTAATGTATACATCAGCTGAAAGCTGAATAAATAAGCTTTATTTTGATGTAAGGTTTGATAGGATTGTTACAGTATTTGGCTGAGATACAACTATTTTGAAAATCTGGAATCTGAGGGTGCAAAAAAATCGAAATATTGAGAAAATCTCCTTTAAAGTTGTCCAAATGAAGTCCTTAGCAACGCATATTACAACTAATAATACATTTATGAGATATGTACGGTCGGAAATGTACAAAATATCTTCATGGCACATGATCTTAATCATGCATTCAGAGCACAACAAGGGGCGCTGGAAGCAAGATTTTTGAAAGGGGGCATTCACGAGTTTACACCAAAGATCCAGGCAAGACAAGATTAAACATTAATTGCAAAATAATTGCCTACCACATAATAAAATCTGCCTGTTTAATGCGACATGTAAGCTATGTAGCGTTTATTTTGCAATGACTCAAGCGCTCAATCCGGTGGTGGCTTGAATCACGCAGCGGAAGAATGGAAAGTTGACAAGCCATTAAAAAAGTATTGACTTAAGAACCACAATAAATCATGTTCATATTCACTCCGGGGATGAATTTTAAAATTAATTAAAATCAATTGTATTTTTATATGGTAAAACTTTTACATTTTTAGGCATTAACCAATGCAATGCCTAATGCTTGGATATTTAGGCCTATAATTATAACATTAACACACATTTTTCTACCGAAAGTAAAGTTAATTTTTAGAGCCCTGTGAAAGCCATTTCATTTTTCTGGATTGCGTTTTTATTACTCCATTTTAATGGTTAAATAATTTTTTTTTTTGTAATTAAATAGCATGTCTAATTAATTGAAATAATGAAACCTATACAATTTAACAAACATGTATTGAAAGTTGAACAAAAATGACATCTTTTGGGCCCTATGAAATACGTTTTTCCCCACCCAATTACATAATTTATTTTTACCAAATTATATTTTCAAATCAAATGAAGACATAAAATATTAATTTAATTTAACATTTAATCAAAATTAAACAAACTGTTCTTTATTGATCAAATTAAAACATGGAAGAAAACCTGATTATTTCTATATTTTATTATTATTAGTGTTAGACTTATCTAAAATCTACTGTACAACAGTAATATATTTCTGTCAAATAAACAAACTTTTATTTTGATGGGTGAACAAATTATTATTTTTTCTGAATGGTAAAACGCTCATGAAGTGACTCTCAGAGCGGCTTGAAGATGAAGTTCATGTCTTTGTCTAGTTATGCTACAGAGGCTGAAAACACAGCGAGTGCTTCAGTGTGTGTGAGAACCCGCGTAATAAAAGTGCAAACATTGCCGCTTTAATGTCCGTATTATAGCCTGAGAGAGCCGGAAGTTGTTTTGTTGCATATTTTAACATGGTTTTAAAATGGATAAAGAATTTTTTTTTTTAATGTTGGCTTTATTAAACTGTTTTAAACATGTGTATAAACATTTATTTTAAAATAAGCCTACTAATTATTAATTTATTGTTCATTTTATTAAACATTTTTACATAAAACAAGAATTTAACATTTTAAAATGATTTTTTAAAACATTTGTACAAATTTTTATTAAATTGATTTCTTGTATGCCTTATTCTTTCGGTTTATATGGTGTCACATCAAATCCTGCATTCCTAGTCTTCCATACATAATAGCTGTGAGATTTAGTCACTTGTCAGGTCAAAATCACAGTCCACAAACAGTGCATTAAAAACAACGATTAGTCCACTTTTGCGCAGCAAAATACACCAAATACCTTAATTACGGTTTCATACCTTCTCCCACTAATGCACAACTTCCAATGTGTTTATTATGGGAACAAGTTTTTTCAAAATGAAGCCATGAAACCTTCACGTCTGAAGGAGCCCCTTATGAAGACAACAACGCTCTGCTGATGGCCTATGTCCGTTATAGGGCCTCAAACAGTCACAAGATGGCTGAGGAATTTTTGTTTTCCAAGCATCTGGAAACCGACACCAAGGGCCAGACCATTTTTAACACGCTTTCTGCATATCTACTGGAGAAATCAATTCCAATCTCTAACATCTTCGCCTGAGTTACTCCAGACATTTGTTCCTGCTGAAACCATCTCCTCCATAGTCGCTCCTTCCAGCCCAGCCAACACACCCATGTGGGGCCCAAAGGGGTTGGACCTGGGCTACCTAACTGGGACCCAGCTAATTTTGTCCTCAGTTTCCATGGAGGCCCCACATGGGTTGATGATGGGACCCAGATAGCTGTTATCTATCTATCTATATCTATATCTATATCTATATATATATATATATATATATATATATATATATATATATATATATATATATATATATATGGGCTATATTTAAATTACCTTATTTTACAGTAATCCCTTTCATAGTTAAAGCCTTTTATACGACTGGCACACTGCAATGGCTAGGCTTAAAAATCCTAGATAATGGCTCAATCTACCTCCCACTCTTAACACGCCATCCTCAAGGTAAGGATCCAATCGGTATATGCAACTGTCTTTCTTGACATGCATCTTTCCTTGTTGCAGCATTTTTATTTCTTCCTGAAACTTCTGTTTCTGGCTGTAACGAATCAGATCCAGCTCAGCGTTCAGCATATCCTTCACAGTAGGTATTCTTTCCTTCAAACATCTTTTGTAGGTATCCATTTCTTTCTGTACCAAAATGTTTTGTATATTGGGATCTCTTTCTGTGTGACTGATCCTCATCTGTATCTCCTTTCTCTTGCAACTTAAATCCAGCAGAATTTCTTTGAGATGTGTTAGCCGTACTACGGTCTTCTTTAGGCGATGCCAGCTTGAATAATAACAGACAAGACGTTCTAGACCCTCCTTCCTGTTCTGAGTGGATATTGCGTTAACAGTGGAAGCCTTTATGACTCGCTGTCATCATCTACAAATGGCATTGAATGGTCAGGTCGAACTGGCCACTCACATTGTGGCTTTAGCAGGAAACTAGGTCCTTTGATCCAGTTTTTGCTTCCGATCAAGTTGTCTGCATTTAAGCCTCTCGAAGCTTGGTCCGCAGGATTATCTGCAGAGCTCACATATCTCCACTGAGAAGGTTTTGAAGCTTCTCTAATCAATGAGACTCGGTTTGCAACAAACGTCTTGAATCTTGTAGAGTCGTTCTCGATATATCTCAGCACTGTGGTGCTCTCAGTCCAAAAGTTGGACTTCTCAAGATCAATTTGAAGCTCCTGTCTCAGCATCCTATCCATTTTGACTGCGATGATGGCTGCTGTCAATTCCATTCTTGGAATAGTAACCTGCTTGAGTGGTGCCACTCTGGACTTTCCCATCATAAACACACAGCTCCTTTGATCGTGATCATTTGTCAACAAGAGGTATGTGACAGTCCCGTATCCTTTCTCGCTAGCATCTGCAAAGTGATGCAATTGAAAGGTCTTGACATGCCCGAACCCTGCAGGTTTGATACATCTACTCACACGGAAGTTTGCAAGCTTATGCAAATCTTCCAGCCAGGACAGCCACCTCTCAGCCTTTTTCTCCACAATTTCCTCATCCCATGCCATTTTCTCTCTACACAGGTCCCTCAGAATGAGCTTTGCTGGTAGCACAAATGGTGCTAGGAATCCAAGAGGATCGTAAACAGAGCCAACAACAGACAATATACCTCTTCTGGTAAGTGGTTTGTTTTGCACTTCAATCTTGAAATTAAACGTGTCATTCTCTGTGCACCACAGAATTCCCAGTGCTCTTTCCATGGGAAGCAACCTGCTGTCCAGATCTAAATCTTTCACGTCAGTGGCTCTTTCCTCTTCAGGAATGGACGAAAGTACAGTTCTGCTATTACTAGTCCATTTTGTCAAATGGAACCCACCTCGATTACAAAGCATTCTGACGTCTCTTGCAAGAATGACTGCCTTTTCTGCAGTTGCCACTGATTTAAGGCAATCATCAACGTAAAATTTCTTCAAAAGTGTCTGAGCTGCTTCTGGAGTAGTGTCGTTGATTCCATCTTCTGCTGTTCTTTGAAGTGCGTAACAAGAACAACTCGGCGAAGAGGTAGCACCAAACAGGTGTACACGCATCCTGTACTCTTCTTCTTCTTGATCTAGGTTGCCATCCGGCCAACAGTGGAACCTCAGGAAGTCTGCATCCTCAATAGGTACATGAACCTGATAAAACATTGATTCAATGTCAGCCATCATTGCGATCGGCTCTTCACGGAATCTGGACAACACCCCGATAAGCGTGTTGGTGAGGTTAGGCCCCTGAAGTAACTGACCATTCAAAGAAAATCCTTGGTAAGATGCATTACAGTCGAAGACAACATGGATTTTCTTCTTCTTCTGATGATAAACCCTGTGGTGAGGAATGTACCACACTTTTCCATCACCACGGTGCAAGTTCTCATCAGGTACTTTCTCAGCATAACCTTTATCAATGACGTTGTTCATAAATCTGGTGTAGTCCTCATGGAACTCAAGATTCCTTTTGAGTCTTTTCTGAAGGCTCTTGAGACGCTGTTCCGCTACATCCCGGTTCTTCGGCATCTTGATCTGGTCATCTTTTAAAGGCAATCTCATGCAGTAGTGACCATCCAGAAGCTTAGTAGACTTGGTCACAGACATCATGAACTGTCTGTCTTCTTGAGACATTTCAGGATTATCATCATAACGGCGTTCTGGAAAATCAAGATTAAACTGCTTCACCAGCAAATCTTCAATCTTCTCCACAGATATACGATTCACTGTATAGCTCTGTATACCAGGTTTTCTTGTCTTGATGCTCTCTTCTTTAGGTCCATTGACTATCCAGCCAAGAACTGTCTTCACTGCATAAGGCCCGTTATTTCTGCTGTTTATCACTTTCCATGGTTCCATGGTCTTATGAGCGTTCACTCCAATAAGTAGCCCTACTGCAGCCTCAATATGTGGAAGACGAACTTCACGCAGGTAAGGCCATTTCTCAATATCCTCATGTTTAGGAATGTTTCCTTCTTTCACAGGCAAGTGTCGCTGAGTCAAGACATTGGGTAGGTCGATATAAGTATTCTCTTCTACACCGCACACTTCTAAGTCAGACAACAAGTATCCACACGCCTTTCTTTGTTGTCCCATAGTACAAAGTAGAAAATCAGTCTTCTTGCCCTGTATGTTCAGTTGCTGCATGAGATCTTCTGTGCAAAAGGTGGTTGTGCTTCCTGGGTCTAGGATAGCATACGTTTCTACTGATTTTTCACTCTTCTTTGATTTCACTTTTACAGGTATAATGGAGAGGAGGCACTCACCATCGCCAGCCCCAGTATATCCACATGTTTCCTGACCCAGTGAAAGAAGAGCATTCGAAACTGCTAAGTTGTGATTTTCAGACCTTTGATCTCGGTTATCTTCTTGTTTGACGATATGTAGGACACCTGGATGTTTTAGTGAGCAATCTGGACATGATATTCTCTTCTTACAATCTTTACTCGTGTGTCCTTGTGTTAGACAACCAAAGCACAGACCTTTACTTTTAAGAAACTGAATTCTGTCCTTGTATTCCTGCTCCTTGAGTTTGACACAGGAATCCAGTGTGTGTTCCTTGCTACAGAACAAGCAAGCCCTTTGGACTGCGGAATCGGATTTCTCTGTGTTCTGCTTCTTTTGTAGTGAGTATTCTGCCTTGTCCTTGCCAGCCGGTAAGACATTTGTGGCAAAGATACTACTTTTGAAACCAGTCTTCTTCGAGTTCTTCACCTCTGGCAAGCTCGACTTAACTTTTCTATCCACCTTAACATCTTGGATATCTCCAAAGAGCGGGTCATTCAAAACTTGAGCATTTAAGTCAATAAAGTTAACCAAGTCTTCAAATGTGGCTCTTCTACCATTTCGTTGCTGGATATCAAAGGCTGTGTTTCTCCAACTTTCTCTGAATCTGAAGGGAAGTTTTGAAATCACTGTTCTCATGTTTGTTGGATTGTTCATCTCATCCATAAATTCGACATCAGCCATGGTATTTCTACATCCAATAAGGAATAAGGCGTATGTCTTCATTCCCTTACTGTCCTCCGCTTTTATTTGTGGCCATTGTAGAGCTTTCTCGAGGTAAGCTGTAGCTATCTTCAGCTCATTGCCATAATGCTGCAGAAGAAGACGTTTGGCTTCTTTATATCCTTTAGCAGGACTCATATGTTCACAGCTGCGAACAAGAGCTTGTGGTTCACCGCTTGTGAACTGTTCAAGATAGTATAACCTGTCTTGTGGGTTATTAGTCTTGTTCTCAATCGCGTGCTCGAATGCCCTAATAAAAGAAATATAGGCAAGAGGATCTCCAGAAAATATTGGTACATCACGTTGAGGTAACTGCGATAAACTCTGCTGCTTTACCAATAATTCAGTTATATCGTTTTGGCGTTGCATCACTTTGAACAAATATCTGTCATCATCAGTTGACTTTTGAGTGTTACCATGATCTATGGTTTGTTGAGATGGTCTCTGGATAGAGTTGCAATCCTGGGTGCTTGACATAGGCTCAGACTTTCTACACGGGTTAGATAGTGACTGAACTTGTCGTTCCTTTCGGCCTTTGAAAGAATCACCAGCTTGTGACCCAGTCTGTGACCTGTAATAATCATTCATGCCATCTTGACCATCTTCATACTCTTTTAACACTTTGAGTTCAGCATTAGATGCAGCAATTTCTGTATCCAGTTCAAGTTGTTCCCTTTTTGCCTTCAATCTCAACTCTTCAGCCTCTAATTCTTGCCTCTTTCTTAAAGCAGATACCCGTGCTAAAAGTGCTGCACGCTTAGCTTCTGCCTTGACACAAGCAGAACTGGTTGAAGAAGCCACAGAACTACTTGTCACAGATCCACTTTCCCTTCTATGATGAGAAGCCACACTATCACTTGGTTTAACACCATCATCATCTTCATCTTCATCTTGAGGTTCATGCTCATCAGACTAATTTCCTTTATTTGTGATTGAAATCCATTTTTTTACATTAATCGTAAACTGCTGGAAATGTTCAATCTTGGGTTGAAACCAGTTAATCTGGTCCTCTTTCCCATCTTCATCAGACAACATGAGTAACATTTCAGCATTCAACTCCTCAAAATGACATAAGATCTGGCAAAGGACATTCAGTTCCTTTTCAACAGTCTTCACATCTTCTTTATCTTGCATTAATCTGTCAATTTCATTCGTTTTGCGTGTTAATTGTGCCAATATCCCTTGTCTCTCATTTTTAAGTCGATTCATTTTCTCTTCAGCCGCCTTTGCTGTAGGCTTTGGCGCCCTCTTGTGGCCACTACCAGGCACATTCGCATGCAAAGAATCATCCGCCATTCTGCTTAATTGGAAAGCCGATCTTCACGCAGAACATCGCAGTAAAATGAAGCTGCTGCAATCATTTATAGTCTTCTTAATATTTACAATCTCCACTTGTGAAAAGACTTCAATCACAGTACCTTAAGTCCTTTAAAGTATTCGTTGAGGTTCACGGAACATTCTTCAATGCTTCCAAGCAGCGTTTGTCACGAGCCGCCCTCAACTTCCTTCACGAGCAGTTTTTTGACTTTGTAGTTGCAATAATCCATGTTGTTCTCGGGCAAAGAATTGACTCGGGTCTTCGTTTAAATTTCAATGTTTACTGAAATGTTCTTGTACAATAAACAGAAATAAAATAAACTCCGGTCAAAAAACTGTGTAGCTCCGTCTTTCTTTCTTTCTAAGGGACGCTGAAAAAAACGCGCCAAGGTCATCCAATAATAAAACGGAGCAAACCATTACAGAATAAACATGGGGGTGTTTAACGAATATACACAAATCCAAAAACATTAAAATTATATCTTATTCGTTACATTTCTAACTTTAATATTGAATTGAATTATTCCAATAATGGCTCTTATATATTATATATTTTTCTTTTCTTGGATAAGACTTGGCTGTGGAGTTGTATTTTTCGGATATACATTTTTTTCCTGTCTAGTTTTACTTAGTTTAGTTGTGAGTGTTAGTGATTTAAAGGGTTAGTTCACCTAAAAATGAAAATAATCTAATTTATTCCTCCTCCTCATGCTGTTCCACACCCGTAAGACCTCCGTTCATCTTCAGAACACAAATGAAGATATTTTTGTTGAAATCTGAAGGCTCATTGAGACCTCCAGCAAAGCAATTTACACTCTCAAGAAAGATCCATTAATGTACTAAAAACATATTTGGGGTCTTTTCTGACCCCAAAAGACGTTTGCTCAAATAAAAAATAAAAGTTCCCTTTGTCCAAATGGGATGAGACTTTGTACGGTGGTCAACACTCTCTAGATCTACAAATAATAAAATAAATTGGATTGATATATGTTTTTATGTCTGTGTGACAAAAAAGTCACACTCAGGGTCTCTAGAGACCCCACTTAGAAAATGGACAAAATTCATCCTCAAAAACAGAAACAACACAGAACACGCATTCAGAAATGAAGTGGCACACTTCCAACAATGCATAAAACGTCCACAATGCAAAATTATCATCCTCACACACACACACACACACACACACACACACACACACACACACACACACACACACACACACACACACACACACACAGGAATACATTTGTTATTGCGGTTCAGTTCATTGCATTTTGATGTTCATGTTGTGTATTTTTTACTCAATATGTAATATAAATGTTAATTTCTGTTAAGTTTTGTTCCGTTACAGTTCGTAACTGAAGTGTACATTAAATTTGTAGAATTATAAGAACATCAGATGTTTGAAATAAATGATAAACTCTAAAGACTCCAACTTTTCATAGTTCAGATTTTACTGTAATTGTAATGTAACATCATTGAAAAAAATATTTTTTCAGTACAAAAAAAATTATGAACTTTGACAAAATTAATAAATTTTATTAATAAAATTGTGATTTCATAACATTTAGATATGAATCCAACTGAAAAATACTTGTGAAAAGATGTCTTTCAGTCAGTCAAATAGCACATAGCAAATAGTGGAGCTATTTATTTTTTTAAAACTGTATTTTCCAAAAGATGGGCAAAAATCTTACACTAAACCATGTCAAATTATCCATGTTATCCCCACGAATGAAAGTTAGAAATTTGGGTTTTACATAAAAAACTGATTTTGGAAGAACATTTTTAAATTTATTTATACAAATTTAAAAATTATTATAAATACTCCAAAAATTGCACAGATGAGTAAAAACATTAATAAACAGAGTAAAATTACATTTGTTCTAAAAAACCCCCCAATTGTTTTGTTACAAAATTACATTTTGTTGCCTGGGGTCTGTGGAGACCCCAAAGACCCTGAGTGTAATTCTAAACGAAAAACGGAGAAGGGTTAAATCAGCTAATGTGAGTACAGTGGTTCAATATTAATATTATAAAACAACGATAATATTTTTGGTACGCCAAAAAACAACAACGAAATAACGACTTATATAGTGATAACCGATTTCAAAACACTGCTTCATGAAGCTTTGAAGCGTTATGAATCAGTGAGTCGATTCAGCTGTTTGGATCGCCAAAGTCACGTGATTTCAGCAGTTTGGCGGTTTGACACGCGATCCGAATCATGATTCCACTCGCTGATTCGATACACTCTGAAGCTTCATGAAGCAGTGTTTTGAAATCACTATATAAGTCGTAAATTGCTTTGCTCCCTATGCAGGCCTCACTGAGCTTTCGGATTTCAACAAAAATATCTTCATTTGTGTTGAACGGAGGTCTTACGGGTGTGGAACGGCATGAGGGTGAGGAATATTTTCATTTTTGGGTGAACTAACCCTTTAAGGCAGTCATAAGGGGTCATACTATTGCTTTCAAATCTGTTATGAAGAAACAGTAATAGAGGCTTTTAGTAATTGCAGATTTACTTACAACATTAGAAAAGGAATATAGAAACTCTGGATTACAAGAAGATTACAAAATACTGAATTTAAAATATGAATATAATTTGATTTTAGGCAAAAGAATTGAGAATTTATTACTTAAACTGAAACAAAAATACTTTGAATTAGGTGATAAGCCAGAAACTTTATTAGCGAGACAGTTAAGGGGTGAACAAGTAAAGCAAACAATTCATCAAATGAAGTCTAAAACAGATGAGACTGTAACCAATCCAGAAGAAATTAATGCCTCATTTAGGGATTTTTATTCTTTTTAATCTTCCCCAATTAGATGACATTGCAAAAGAAGACCTAGAACTCTCATCTGAAACTGACATTTTAGAGGCCATCAAGTCTTCCATCTGGCAAAACACCAGGTCCAGACAGTTTGGATGTGAATTTTATAAAGCCTTCTCTTTAAAACTAGTAACTTACCTGTTGAGAATGATCAACGACTCGTATGAAAATGGCAGACTCTCTAATTCATTACATGATGCCAATATTTGTGTTCTATTAAAGGGGTCATGAACTGGGTTTTTTTATATTGTTGTCTGAGGTCAATTTATGGGTTTTTCCATTCAGAAACATCACAATGAATAAGTAATAGGCTATTTTCTGCCTTGGTTTTGAGCCTCTGAAGAAACGGGCGTGTGATGGGCGTGCCGCACTGAAGACTTGGAAGTAAATGCCCACGGCTAGGGATTGGATAAGATTTGCATATTTAATGAGCTTCAGCTCCCCTCAGTACATGTGGGAATTGTTTTGAAAGCGTGTGGAGAAAAGCTCACAGGGCTTGAAAAATACCTTTATCAAACAAACACAATAATTCATCTCTCACCCGCCATTGATTGGAATGTTATTTTTGTATTACTTGGCCAGCCCGAGCAGTGGAGATAACCGCGTACACGCACACACTTTATTTCACTATTTAAGATAGCCCGTCGGCAGGTCGGTGATACGTTTTGGTAGCCCGTCTGAAAAACACATAGCCCCGGGACGTTGGGCTTTGCGAGCTGGTGTAAGACCGCATGAATTCGCTCCAAGGATCGGTAGCGAACCGCGGTGAAGGCCGCATGCGTTCAGTGTTTCAGCTGGAAGAATGGATTTGATTATAATATTCTTTATCTGACTCCATTTATCATAGTTGTCGCATTTAGAAGAGAATGCCAACTGGTTGTTTGATCATTTATATTTGATAGTTAATCAAACATTTGATCGTTCCATTTGAACCCTTTGTTGCAATTATACCTTCCACATTGGAGATAGTTAATAATTACAGATTAATTCAGAAAGGATCAAATGTAACAATTTATTAACAATCAAGTAAATGTAAAATGTCAATCACATAATAGGCAAAAATCTCTTTTAAAAGGAAACACAAATTCTAGTTATGGTTACACTTAAAATAGTTTCAAAATGTAAACATAAACCCTTAATTATACTCAGTAGGCCTCTGCCTAAAATGTTACCTGTGAGATAGAGAGAGAGAAAGAGAGAGAGAGAGAGAGAAAGAGAGAGCCAAAACGCAGCTCTCTCTACAGAAAGCCAGAGAATCAAAAGAGAGCGAGCTACAGTTGAAATCCTCTTTTATCCTTTTCCCTGATGTCACCAAATTCAAATCTGACTCTTTTAAAACTGACCAATCAGACCAAACCGTAAGACGCTTGAAAGTAACCAATCAGACAAAACTTCCCCCATTGAATCAAAGGTGCGAAGACCATTTGCCAGCCAGCCATTCTTTTGTTCTTCTAACTCCACCTGGCCCTTCTGATGGCGTTAAGGGGGAGGGGGTTGAGTCAATTTCATATCTTGATCACGACGGTGGCTGCTAACAGCAAAGCAGATGATTTTGTTCTATTTCAAATATCTTTGATTATTTTCCACCTTACAGTTCCCTGTTTGGCACCATTGGCCACAATCATTGAGTCCAAAAGTGGCATTGTCCACAAAGATATGCTTTCTGTTGTGTGTAGATGTTATTCTTCAGACTTCTCGTCCAGACTTGTGTAGCTGATCAATTTTGAGTCTTTGTTGTCCTTGTAGCCCTGCATGAGAACTTTATCATTGATATGCAAAACGTCCATTGAATACTTCACACCTCAAGAACAGTCACTCTTTTTGAGGCAGGACACAGGAGCGAACTTTTGCTGCAGGTATTCTGTGATTAAAAGATCATTTAGCACAACAAAGAACAAAAGCATACATGGCATTTTTCATTGGTCAGAACTCTGATGTGGTCATATCAAAATAGTCTCTGGCAATATGCCCTTAAATCGATATACTTAATAAAGTGGTCAAGGTTTGAGAATAAAAGAAGATTCCACAAGCTCGTACATTGTTTCTGGGAACATTGAAATAAAATGCATTATAACTAAACAAATCATTGTTGATTTTAAGTCCCCCTTTTCATGAGGAGTATTAGCAAAATATTCAGTGTAACCAAGACTCGGAAATCAAAACTCAAAGTTCATCTAACTTTCCACTATTTTGGTGGTAGTGGAATTTGAGCATTTTGGTCTGAATTTCTCGAAGGAAATGTAGCAAAATTCAGTGCAATTGATACATTAAAAAAGATGGTACGCATCAATAAACCATAAAAGAATAACAACAAATCAATCACATTTATGAAAGCATACATATATATAATATGGGTATTCCTGGTAACTGTGTGTGTGTGTGTGTGTGTGTGTGTGTGTGTGTGTGTGTGTGTGTGTGTGTGGGCATGTTTTTGTGAAATATCAGGACACAAATGTGTATAATAACATGGGTATGACATAGGTACTACAAAAAGAGGGTGAAATATGAGGACGTTCCCCATGCCCTCACTTTTCAAAATGCTTATAAATCATACAGAATGAGGTTTTTTTCAAAGAAAGTGAACTGCACAGTCTCCTGTGATGGGTAGGTTTAGGGGCAGGGGCAGTGTAAGGGGATAGAAAATATGGTTTGTACAGTATAAAAACCATTACGCCTATGGAATGTCCTCACATTTCACAAAAACAAACGTGTGTGTGTGTGTGTGTGTGTGTGTGTGTGTGTGTGAGTGTGTGCGTGTGTGTGTGTGTGTGTGTGTGTCCCAGCTAGCAATTAGGATCGGGCCGCTTCCGTAAAACCTGCGGCGCTGTCGGCTGAGTCGCGGCATCGGCTGAGTTGTGGCAACCGCAATTGGGCCACGTCATTTTGCCAACTGCAGACAGGCACTTGTTCACTTTTGGCTCAACAGAAACAAAACGCCGGCCAAAATATTTTTCTACCGGCCAACATCAGTTTTAAGATGTCAAAATATTTTTCTACCTGCTATTTTTAAGGTGTATAGTTAAACTATAATCCTGTGTTTATCAAAAGCCCGCCCACACTCTCATGCAGAACAATTCATTATGTTGGTGTGAAATAAACAGTTATAGAAATGTAGAAATTAAAGTTAAAGCTCCAATCTCCTCCCCAAAATCCCGAAAAAACTAGTTAGAGACTAGTGACAGCTTCTCAGAGAAGCCGTCAATCTCAGCTGTCATGACGTCACACCCCCCGTTTTTATAGCATCAAATAACTCACTAAAACTAAGCTTATTTAAAAAACAAACACTTGAAATGAAATCATCGTAATAAAAACTGCCTAAAATGACAGAAACCATCTTTAAGAATTATTTGAAGTGTATTTGAATTGTTTAGTGTGTCTGGCGTTAAAATATTCTTAAATGACCATGATTAGGCCTATGTCTTTTATGCTCGTATTTCACATTGTGATCATGCATGGACAGTGCATATTTTGCCGCTGCCCATTGGCGTAGATTACGGGGACGAGATTTTAACAAACTAGTTCCCCACACTTTTAGCGGGTCGCCGGGATTCGAACCGGCACTAAAGACGGCAACCATTAAAGGGTAACTTCAGTGATTTAGCATTAGGCTTTGTATCAGTAGAAACCCGGTAGTTTATTCAAATTATGGTACTTTCCCCCCTCATATCCCCCTGAGACGAGAGAATTATGCATTTTTTTTCTGGGAAAAATCCTCCGATGACGCAAATATAGTCATTTTGCGTCATCGGAGGATTTTTTGGCCAGATGCTAAAGACTAGCTACTAGATGGAGCTGTTCCGCATGTTATGTTCGTTATGACTGATTGGCGCATGATTGCGACAATATATATTTTGTGTTTTTCAAGCCATCTCAAGGTATTTATTGACAAAGTATATGAATAAATCAGTGCTAACTGACAGCCCTTTTAATGTTTTAGTATCTTCTGCTTACTAAGGCTGCATTTATTTAATCAAAAATGATTGAATAAGATGAATAAGACGTTAACTTATTCAATTCGAATTTTCTATTTAGTTCAAATTAATATCTTTTAAATGGACTAAATCTGAGACGCAAGGCAGTTAAATCTGTGTCTAACTTGCTGCAAGGTATTGATAATCTTGTTGATGATGATCTGACTGATGACAACACTGTACATGACTTAGACGTTGTTGTAAACTGTGATGACACTTTGGTATATGTGTGATGAGATTAAAAAATTGTTTTCTTCTTTTCTTTTAGCACACCCCACCTGTACATGGCACACAGGACAGGTCTTGTGAGGAGGCTGTGCCCAAAGTTAGAAATTCTGTAGGTCTGTGGGCTTCTCCCCCTTCAGCGAACATCCCAGCAGCTAGTCCACCACCGTGGTCTTCAGTCTCCACTACCAACTGCCCTAGTCAATGGGCTACACTTCCTACTGACACCCCAACCCATGCAGCAGCTGGCAGAAGTCAGTCATCAGGTCAAAATGGATATCAAGTAAGAGGGGCAAGAAAGCTATTCTATAGCTCATGGAAACAAAAATTCACTTTGGTATATGTGTGATGAGATTAAAACATCTTTTTCTTTTCTTTTAGAACACCCCACAAGTACATGACGCACACAACAGGTCTTCTCGGGAGGCTGTGCCTACAGGTAGGAATTCTACAAAGTGATCTTTTTCAGTTTACTCTTGACATATCTACGTACAATATTTGCTACTAATTTGATATGCCTGCTTTTTCTTGTTTTACAGCAATTGCCAAGGAGATCCTCATACAGAAAAAAACAAACAATTCCAGCAGTCAAGCGGTTCCAGACATCATGCCAGACCCAACACATTTTGGGCTCCCACTTTCAACTATTGAGGAGCTACAACGTTTGGAAGAGACATTAAAAAATCCAGAGGAGAAGAAGAATTTGGTGAGTTAAATGATGCATTAATCAGAATTTCGTCATGCAATCGTTTATAAATATGTTGGTATTAACAAAGTTTGTCACATGATCTTTCAGAAATCATTCTCGTATGCTGATTTGATGCTCAAACATTTACTATTTATTATCAGTGTTAAAAAAACATTTTTTGCTGCTTAATTTGTGGAAACAATGATAGACTAACAATCAAACATTTGTAGAAAGATTTAAAAGAGAGAAATTAATACTTTAATTCATCATTCATTAAAGTGATAAGTGACTTTAAAATGTTACAAAATGTATATTTAATCAATGCTTTAATACATGTAATATTTTTGATACATACAAGTAAATGCTGTTCATTGACTTTTTTCCCCCAAAGAATCCTGAACAATAATATACATCCAAATTAAGTTTTGGTGGTTGCTGAGTAACATCATGGTCATGCTGCCCTCTTCTGTCTTTTGTTTTTCTCAGATGCAGTTAGCCGGAATGCCCTGACCAAAGACTCTACTGAAAAGGAAATTGAGCTCCTCATCACCAGGTGGCTGCAGCTAGCCTCTGATCGGGATGGTGGCCGAAGCCAGAGGGCGAACACAGGCAGAGCACCTAGAGACAACTCAAACGGAGTGTGCCAGAATTAAATGTTTTAAAGTTAAATATTGTAAAATAGTAGCTATTTGAACTCCATGTTGAATTTACAATAATTCTGTGATTATCTCAATGTTATTAAAAAAATATTTTTTTTTTTGGTCTGAATCACAAGCCCCGTTTTTAAATAAAGCACACTTTACCTTTTTCAATAAAAAAATTCATTGAACATGAAAACTGTCTCTCTTGTGCTGTTTTATTTTCAGTTTATATTGCATAATGAACGGCTGCTCAGAAATGTAATTATTAACCTGACATGAGTGTAAATAATTAAAGTTTAAATACGGTAAGCCCGAACATGGAACTGGATAGGAGGGGGGGCTTTACGTCCTCACTCGGGGTTCCGCAATCGGGCCGCTTTAAAACCGAGGGCTCGGGCCGCTTTAAAGCCGACGGCTCGGGCCGCTTTAAAACCGAGCGCTCGCAGAGCAATCGGACCTAGATTCAAGCCGAGGAACGGCCGAGTGTTTTAGCCTTAATTGGGCCGCTTTCGGCCCGCACAATTTTTGCTACCTGGGGTGTGTGTGTGTGGGTGTGTGTAGATATCTGGATCTGTTAGTGTGAAAAGATGAACAATAGATCTTTAGTGAAGTAACACTTTTAGACTCTGTCATCTTTGTCGTTTATGATGTGTAGTGCTCAGCCTGAATAGATTTGGTCTATTCCAGGTGATGTTGTCGTGAGTGTAGGGTGTGTTCTGTGTTAATGTTTTGGAGATGGGTGGAATCTAATCAATATCAATCTGTGTTGCATAATTTAATTCCAGTTTTTTCACTGGGAGGTCATGTAGACATATTGTGAGGTGTGATTGACTCCATCAAATATATATAAAGATATGAAAGCTCTAGCATAAGTTCTGCTGGGAAGACTCAATTACTACGTCACTTATTGCCTTCATTCTAACCCAATTATATTCTCGTGCTCACCGTATAAAAGCCCGGTACTTACACATGTATGAGTTCGCAGATACTGAAGCGACGATTACCCCCATCCTCCCCACCACCACCAGGATGGTCCTGTCCATACCTCCCGGGGGTCGGCTGCGCCTCTGCCCTTGTCTTCAGGCAGGAATTGCAGATCCGATACCCTCGGATTATGCCTACGGACGGGGCCTACGCCAAATTGACTTTGTATATTATTAGCTTGCTGAGCTATCATTAAATGCACTATTGTCGATATAATTCTCCCGAGTCTTTCCTGCAGAAATTCACACCCATCTCTCACATCTCAAGTTTTGAGATGCAGGGGGAGGGGGGCCTTTTGGCCGTCCGTCCTCCAAGGAATTGCAAATTTATAGAGAAACACAGTTAATTGCTGCTGTTGTTTCTGTGTATTAACGCTTAAGGCTGTTCTGGCAGTCGAGCCTTCACAATCTGAGACTTCATTACAGTCATTTTGAGTGAAGGATGAATTGGTTTTCTATTATCTGTGCCACATTTAACAGCACAACTCCCCTCCTTTTTGGCACTGGGAATTGAACCAATGAAAAGTATTAGAACTTGCTCAAATTAGAAATAGCAAAGGTCAGAGTTATTGAGTCCTGTTGTGATGAAGACATTTTCATGGTTAATGCAATTGTAATTCACACTGTAGCCACATGGCAATTCTATGTTCCTGTTTATGGTTTACTACAGCTATTTGGGAAATAGCAGAGCTTCCACTATAGGAGACAAACAAATTCAACATCGACACATGCAACTTGAAATTGCTGTACAATTCCAGTATTAAAGTTATTCCAATTTACACAAGATACATGGCCTAGAATGCGCAGCATCTACGGCCTTTATCCTAAGTGTTTCATCACTTACAGTAAAGCAATCATGTGTTTTAAAGAATAAACTTGACTAGTCTATGTGTATCTTGTAGCACAAACAACTATAATGTGTAATCAATGCGCACAATGTGTTATACAATTACAAATTTGAAAATACAAACAGGATCATTGCAATCTGGATGTTTTACTATTAAACTCCTTGCTAAGAGGCTGCTAGCCCGCTCGCAAGTGAAGTTAATAGCTGAAGCCCTTGCATGAACACTGCAGTTAGCTCACTGAGAGTTTTACCTGCAAATGAGCGCTGTTCTTTGCCTTTAGAAAGTAATTTCCTATTTTTCTGAAAATATGGCGGAGGTCGACCTTTATCCAGTGACCAGCATTTTCCCTCGACATGACCGATTTTCTGACAGGATCTGCAAAACCTGTTCTCTTTGCCATTGGGTTGTCTGCTATGTTCTCCTGGAGTTTTAGTATATTCATGACTCTCGGATGCTTGCAAATCATCCTGCATCCCCTTAAGAGCTGAAATAGACACACTTTCTAGTGCATTTTCATCTACGAAGTGAACATGCTTTTTAATCCCATTGCTGTTAAGCATTATGGGAGTCATGCACTTTTCAGCATTTAGTATCTATTTTCTATTCTTGAGCCCCAGTCTACTATTGATTGGAATGTGTTTTTAACTGGATCGACGCCATTTGACAAAGCCCGTTGGATTGGGATGCCAGCATTATTTTTTACAAGTTGTAGTAACGCGTCATGGTCTCGATCGGCATTTTCTAATCCTGAGTGTTCTCTGTAAGTTACCCATAACCGCTCAGCGTATGTCTCAAATGTTTCATTACTCTCCTGTTTGATTTCTAGTATTTTGCTCCAATCTGTGTGTGTCAGTCCCCTCATTTCTAATAATGCCTGTTTTAGTCGTTCATATATGGCTTTGTCCGTTTCGTCACGGATTCGGTCTATTATGCTGCCAGATTTCATGCCTTCGGTTAGTTTTGGTCTGAGCTCTTCAGGGAGAGTGAGAAGTGCTATTTGCCACACGTCCCTAACTTCTAGTTTATACACCGTGGCCTGTAACATCAATGTTTCCCAGTAGGGTTGAAACGGCCCTTTTCTTGGCATTACTCCAACGACTTGTTTGTGTCTAGAACATTCTTCGCAGGTTAACGGACTGCTGATTGTTGTGATTTCGTCGTTCGCATTAGTCATAGTTTTAAGCACGGCGACCTTAACTGATTTCTTCTGTGTGTCGTTAGCTTTTGTGCGAGTCTTTATCAGGCTTCGTTGTTTTGGTTGTTCAGGCATTAACACAGGGGCTCGGTTACGAGTTTCTCTCTGTGGCCTATATCCTAACGCAGCATCATCGTCAACACTATCATTTGGCTTCGCTAGCTCAAAAGTTTCATTCAGTGCTGCTTGTTTTACTGCGGCCACTGGAAATCCTGCATTATCACAACAATCTTCGAGAGCAGATATGTAATTATTGCCGGTTTGAAGTTTTCCTTGTAACTGATCAATTTTTGTTGCCATTTCTTCACGCTGTCTAGCCCAGTCTAGTTGCTCGTATGCGACCGCTTCGACTTTTGTTCTTAGCTTTTGTAATTCGTCAGATCGCAATCTTTCAATTTCTTTGCTATTTGATATTACTTAAATATCTTTGATTATTTTCCACCTTACACTGGCGTTACAAGTCCGAGTCTGATCACAAATGAACCAATAACAGCTTCTCCAGCCTGTGACAGCGTGCTAAGGTATGTAATCAATAGATATCAAACGATCTGTAACAATGCAATACTAACACATAAAAAAACATGTTTTACTCACATAAGTGTGTGTTACACCGTTCCTGGCTGATCCAGAAGCACAGAATTGTGTTTTAATCTCAATATAGCCGCGTTTCCACCGAAATTACCTGGAACTATTTGTACCAGGAACTTTTTTCCCAGGAACTTTTTCTCCCCCAGACCTGCTACAATCTGCGTTTCCACCGCGGTCTAAAGTACCGGGGAGATTAGGCAAATTAGTCCGGTGACGTGGGAATGCGCGCGGCTGCTTCTCCCAGTTACTGACGGACAGTAATCACTTTTGCGCGATACTGTCTGCAACAATAACAAGTGTAGGTGATGCAAGCAGCGCTGCTTTTGCTGATTATGTACACACATTACCAACACTGCTTATTTAAACGTGCACTTTCACCTGGTTTGACCATTTTAATGCAAAATGGGATGATGGGCAATCCAGAATCTGAATGTGTTGTAATAGCTCAATTCCAAAACAAAAGATTTTCTATAAAAGGATAATGAGGTCAGTCAGTCATGACAGATGTGTGAAAAGTTAATTGAATGAAAACAATAGACTGAATTAAGCAGTTGAAAGATTAGGTACTAGACTGCAAGTATTTTATTTTTTATCACAATAACATCTCTTAACATTCACAAAAAAAAAAATCACATGACTAGTATTACAATATGCTTCATTAAATGCATAATTTTAGAGACTTCTTCCTCAAATTTGAAATGAAGCAGGACCACACGTATGGCTTCACTTAAGTTGTGGTTATAAGTTATTATACTACATTCACATAGTTATACATTTAAAAATATAATATTTGGGTTTTCTAGATATGTTTATGTGCATATTCAGAAAGACTTGCGAGCAGCAGCCCTTTTATTTGCTTCCTACACTATATGAATACAATTAGAATGTGGTTATATAGTTAGAATGTGGAAATTAAAGACACAGTGACATTTTACACATTTTACTTTATTTTAGACAGATTAGTTCTTACAAAATTAAAATAAAAGTGTGCAAAGACAAATAAATTACTAGAACAATAAAATGAAAATATAAAATGTGAAAACAACAATATAAAAAAAGTGTATTTTTCAGTAACCTTTCCAAGAGCTGTGCCAACACGTACAATATATAAAGTACAAATGTGGTAGTGCAAATGCTTCATTCAAGCGGCTGGTCATTGTGGCTACTTCTTGAACGACTGGACAAACTGTCCAAGAACAGACAGAAACCCGGTCTGAAAGTCCCTCTGCTGCCGTCTGCTTTCTTCCGCTTCTGACTGGTGGAATGCCAACTCTTGCCTCCTCATCTCTCCTCGGCCTGGCTATCCAGTAACAGCTGAATATATTGGTCAGGCTGTTCTTGTCCATGCTGCAGGACGGCCCGGTTAGCATCCTCCATGTCCCTCAGTGCATCAAGAAAAGTCACAGTCCCTTTTCCTTTTCTCTAAGTAGAAAAATTGCACAGAAACACATGGAAATTAATACACAAGGCAACCATGAAACAATAGAAACCATCAATTAATTATTTAATTAATTGATCCACTTCCCTCATAAACTGATAACTCTCCTACCTCACATCTTCCTTCACTTTGTTATTTGCACTACCGACTGTTTATCACAGTAACAACTGTTTACATATGCATCTTACACTGCCATATCTTAACTGGATTATGCTCATTTGCACTGCCGACTGTATTTATAGTACCAATGTTTACATTTGCATTTTGCACTGTACTTCTAACTGTAATATGCAACCACTTTCCACTGCACTTTCCACTTTTTTTTTCTTTTTTTTTCCGGATAGCTCTGTCCATAATTTATTGCACTACCCTAATCCACTGCTATTCCTCATATTAGCCTAACATATTATTGTATACCTCTATCTGTAAAATTCTGTTTATAGTAATAGCCATCTGTATATTGTATTCATAGAACATATTCACCTGTAAATTCTGTTTATAGTAATAGCCATCTGTATATTTATTCACTGTACATATTCACCTGTAAATTCAGTTCTGTTTATAGTAATAACGTCTCTATTTATACATATTTATACATATTCAGTACATATCCATGTCCTGCACTTACGCATCAATTGTATATCCTGCACTTGCTGCTATTGCACTTCTGGTTAGACCTAAACTGCATTTCGTTGCCTTGTACTTGTACTTGTGTAATGACAATAAAGTTGAATCTAATCTAATCTAATCTAATCTAATTTAAAGTGTTTTCACTACAAATAATGAACAATTGTTTGCCCAGCTTGAACAATGCCCAGTGTGCAATTTTTATCATGGGCAATTTAAGTTTACAATTAAAAACAACAAAACCATTAAGGATTACACATCAGTTTTTAAATATATACACATTTTTGTCAGCTTTATAACGTACTGGTGACCGCGGGGGAAAACACGCTGGTCTCCGTTGCCTGCGATTCATCAGGGCCACTCGTTACGTCTGGAAAAGCACGTTGAAAAAAGTTACTGCAACGTGTTTAAACACTGCAACGAGTTTAATAGATGATACCAAGATGAGATATTTACCTTCAACCCACTCGGATTCCTGGATGGTTTCCAACAACGCACTAGCCGAGTCTTTCGTTACCGCTGCCCTAGAAAAGGACGGTCTGTCCCAGCAACCCGTCCAGGCGGTCATACCACTTGTTGATACGCCGGTCGGAACCGCTCCGGTTGTTATGATCCTTTAATTTCTTGTAATCTTGTCTTAATTTCTTCAACTTCTCTCTGCACTGTTTTCCAGTGTGACTGGAACCGAGTCTATATCTTCAGGTATACCTTTTCATTACGGGTCGCCGTTTCCAGTTCCCGCTGGATGTCCTCCTCCGCTTATATGCTCAATAAAGCCTGAACCTCGTCGTCGGTCCATCGGTCGAATTTTTTGTTGAACTCCATTGTTGCAAAAAAAATATTTACTGAACGCAAAACCCACGGAACCCACCTCGCAAAAGACTTGTAAATATGGCGGTGGAAAAAAAAAATAGCTGCGAGAGCTCAACCAATCAGCATGTTCAGCGCCCAAGTCCCACCCCCGAAAGTTCGCGAACTTTTCAAAAGTCCCACCTCGCAAGCAGGGCCGTTTGGAGGGGGAAATATTTACCCGGAACTTCATTTAGACCCTGGTTCCTGCGGTCGAAACGCACCGTATGTCTGCAAATCGAGGCGGTGCTTCTGCATTCTATTACATCAGTGGTCAACATATTCTGAGATCTCTCGTTTTCTGGGCCTGGTGTCTATAAAAGCTTTTCTTTGACTAACAAGGACGTTTTCAGCTCTGAAACTTACAGGATATTCTTATATCACGATGAACTTTTATTTATCAAAGGCTCAAAGGAAAGTTGATTTCTCAATTCATCACCCCTTTAAAGAAGGGAAAAGATGTAACTAACCCGGCCAATTATAGACCTACATCGCTTCTTAACTTTGATCCGAAGGTGATAACAAAAGTGTTAGCAAACAGGCTTGGAAAACATATTTATTTTACATATATGAACACTGAAGTGACTTTCAGTGCCCTTGTTACAGAGACAATCCCCCTAGAACAACATGGAGTAAAGTGCCTGGTGGTGTTCGCTGGGATCGAACCAGCAACCTTATATTGATATTGCATCAGTTCCATGGTTTAATCCACAGGACCACCATCTCCACATATCTCAACAATAGTACACCCAGACCAAACCGGGTTTATACCTATGGAAGTAAAATAATGCCAAATGTTTTTGAAATAAAAAAGCCTGTTGAATTGCACTACTTGAAAAAAAATATGCATTGCATTAACCATGATTGCATTTTAATGCATTGTATTTTTAGGGCTTGCATTTATATGGGCTGAAATTCAACATGGTTGTATATTTAAGCTGTGAATATTTCAATTCAAAACATTTCAAACACATTTTCATTAATAAAAATTCAATAATCCATATTCTCCTTTCATATTTCACTTCCAAAATATTCAAACTGTTTAAAAATACAACCTATAATATTCAACAGGCAATTTTCGGTCCGTTTTATTTCGCTTTACAAATTCGCTCCACAATTCAGTGGTTCAAATTCGACGGCAAATTCGATGGCAAATTCGACATTGAATCAGGGACTGGAGGAAAAGCAATAGACTACCGATGCATTATATCTATCTGCTGTTAGTCGCCCTCACCAGTAGGTGGTGCAAGCGCAACGCGTGTTGACAACATCAAAGCAACAGACAGAGACGAGAAACTTTCATAAAACATCATTTGCTGAAATGGACCGAGCGGTGAGTTTGTTGGTTTTAATTTTACCTTTGTTCTGCTTCATTCATCTGCCCAGCAAGACTGGTTTAGCCTATTTAACATGAAATATTATATATTTCTCTTTAGCAATTGCTTTTGGATTATGTTTTGGAAAGACTCCGTTCACGCTTGGAAAATGCTGTTGGACGACTGCCCCTTGACATGGACTACCTGGAGTTTATCTGCTCGCAAGAGTTGGTCTTTTTAAGTTCTGTGTCCAATTTAGTTACCATCCCAAGTGATGTTTTCGAGGGCATCACAGAACTACTCAGACTAATTCGACTAAACTTGTCAAACGTTGAGACGCGCACTCCGACTGTTTTGCACACATCAGGATCGTTGGGAAGGCCACGGCTTGTAATATCACCGGATTATATCACCAATCTCATGGACATTAACTGTTCTGTTCCAACCATTGCTCGCATGATTGGAGTTAGCACCCGCACAGTATTTAGACGAATGGCAGAATGTAACCTCTCCATTCGGGCAAGATATAGCAGTCTCACGAATGAAGAGTTAGATGAGTGTGTGACAGATATAAAGCAACACATGCCTCAGTGTGGATACAGAATGATGAGAGCAGCTTTAAAAGCGCGAGGACACCAGGTGCAGTTTGACCGGGTCAGGGCAGCAATGCACCGGGTTGATACAGTTGGAGTCATGACCCGAATGACACAAATGGGCTGCGTAGTACGAAGGACATATTCGGTCTCAGGTCCTAGGTCAATAATGCACATTGACACCAACCATAAATTGATTCGGTAAGTTTGGTTTGTTAGGCCTGTTCACGTAGTTATTGTATGTTATTGCATTTGCATTTCTTTTATGAGAGATATGTGGGCTTTTTAAATGTTTGCATGAATTGTCTTTTTTCAGCTACAACATAGTCATCTTTGGGGGTGTGGATGGCTTTTCACGCAAGGTATTGGCCACTCCTAACTACTTTTTGCCTTATCTATATTGACATATCATCATCATCTATCATTCCATTTTTTTATATAGATAATGTACCTTGGTACAGCATCTAATAACCTTGCCGCTACTACCTTGGATTTGTTTCAAGAAGCAGTGGAGACATTTGGCTTCCCTCTCAGGTAGGAAACATGTCATTAAGAATTGGATGCCAAATCTGGTCATGTTTGTTAAGTTTTATTTCTATTTTTAGTTCAGTGAATTAAATTATTTACATTGACATGAGAGAGAGACCATTTGTGAGAGCGTTTGTTTCCTTAAATTACCATGTGTCCACAAGTAAGAAGTACAGTAAATAGCTGCTGCCATACTGGTGTTGCCCTCTCTTACGTCATATCCCAGAATTCCCCCGACTTACTTAAGGCACACACTAATCAAAGGATATTATATATTAGGATAACTATAAACTGGCCTGTGGCCACACTAGCTCCCCTATTATGAATGAATGAATTTTAGTCAAGTTTACATCTGATGATTTGTGTGTGTGTGTGTGTGTGTGTGTCTGAAAAACTGTACATTTAACGTCTATGAATTTTACATTGAGTAATTACAATTTTTTTGAGAATTGTGTTTCAATTGCTGTGCTAAAACACTCATGTACTTAGGGTACGAGGAGATCATGGCGTTGAAAATGTGGACGTGGCTCGTCTAATGTTCACAGTTCGGGGGACAGAAAGGGGCAGCTTTATTTCAGGAAAGAGCGTGCACAATCAACGGTAAGTTGTTATTTTCAAATAATGTAATTTGAATTGAGGTTTTGTAAAAAAAAAAAATGTATGTATATATATATATATATATATATACATATATTTTTTATTATTATTATTAATTATCAACTTGTGCATAATACCTGTATGAAATTCTTAGATTTAATTGATTTATTTCTTTTCAGTATAGAGAGGTTGTGGAGAGACGTCTGGACATCCGTGACAAATGTCTACTACGATGTTCTACATGCATTGGAAGAAGGTGGCCACCTTGACATTTCTGATCTTACTCATCTATTCTGTTGCCATTATGTTTTTCTTCCACGGCTTCAAGATGATCTCAACCTTTTCCGAAACACCTGGGACAATCACCCCATACGAACAGAGGGCAATTTGACTCCTAACCAGTTGTGGGTGATGGGAAGTATCCGCAATCCTGTACCTGAGCCTGACATAGAGGTATGTTTGATGTGGATATGGATTTTGACAGTAAAATAAATAAATCTCTGTTCAGGGGCCTCATTTATAAAGCTGTGCCGAGGACCTTACTAAAAGTGTATCTGCGCCCGTAAGACAGAATCTATGCAAAATTCCCTTTATAAACCCAGTCAGTGGAAGATTGTGTACATGTATATCCTCCCCGAAATAACCATATAACTTACAACGCCTTGTTTTAATTTGCATATGCATATTTATCTACGTGATCCCATGTTTAACAGTAAAGGACATTACGAAAATATGAGATATGCGTGCCTTGTTTTTGAATAAAAACATAAAAAGGTATTAAATACATTTCAGAGAGTTTTTCTCAATCTTATCCACTGGCCAAATATTTTTAATTGCTTTATATTTTAAATGGAAACAGATAAGCCTTTTTGTGCATTATTTGCACAATTTTCTCAGACCACGAGTTCTGCTATTATTGTATGCTCAACTGTAGTTAAAACATTTAAACACCGCATACCAAATGAAAGTGTTCAAAAGCATTGCATCCACTACTAAAAACTCCATTAATGGATGGTAAATTTAATAAAATGTGTAAATCAGATGTAAAGCAGTTTCATGTTGTGAACATGCACTAAATTTATGATTAGTACTCATAATGAAGATTTAAAGTATTTTTCCTTCATCAGTCCCTCAGCTCACCATTGATGTTGCCAAATGTCTCAAATGTTCTTATGCCGCAACAAAGTTTATTATAGTTGCACATTCTCTCATCAAGTTTATTTTTATAAATCACAACTTGTGCTTTGGAAGTGGCGTACAAACCGTTTCAGGGCCTGTTGTCCGTACGCAGCGGTTATAAATGAGAACCCAGGAATGTAAGTGGGATCTTACTTGTGACAGTAAATGCTCTAAATATCTTTTTTTTTTTTAGGGATTAAGCATACCGCATATAGACTGGGAGAGTAGTGGACTGAGTGTTGATACACATTCCAGCATTGTTGTTCCTCAAACCGAATGCCCCCTGACTGATGAGCAAATGGAAGCACTCAGAGAAACTGTAGACCCCAAAGGACCTTCTCAGACTTTTGGCTGGGACATCTATCTAGCTGCACTACATTTTTGCCAATCGGTTCTTATGGAATAATTGTGATATTCCATAAGAATATCATCTTATATTCTGCGGACTTCTGTCAATTATAATTTTAATCATCAATACCTGCTTTAAAATATCTGAATAAACTATAGTAATAATTGTTGTTTCTGTCTAACTTCTTCCTATGATTTGACAATTCTTTAGATAGTATAGTGATAATAACTAGTACGGTGGATTGTGAGCAAAACTTTATTCAAGTTTAACTATTCAACTATTGCTTAAATTACATTTTTCTGATCCCACTGAACATGTTCAAATATGCATTTTGCATACATTTTCAATTATAAGTACTTATAAACAAAGTACTTCACAATATTCTACAGATTCTGAAAATCTTTGGAACAATAGACATTCAACATTACTAAAACCGCTGCATGAGCCCATGCATGAAAAAATCCATTGTGGAACGGTATTAGCTTACATTGCTTGTACACTTGTTACTTACTATGTTTATAGCATAGTATCAAAACATAACAGCATGAACAACATGCGGTACATTAAAGATGTACAAAAATATAACTTTGGGGGAAAAAAAACAGGATTTTAAAGTATTGTACCCAAGTGTAATCAGCATGTAATAAAAGCCTATATCAGTGTGTAACAAATGTGACATGTACTGTAAATATGTATAAGAATTACACATGGCCAAAACCATACTTGCAGGTCTCAATGCACATCATCAAATCATTTGCGAAGGACTGAAAATCGCTGTAGTGCCCTGGGAGCCGGAGAACACAAAAGCAAGTAGAGGATTTTGGGAGATCACTTTTTACAATTTCTACAGCCATATTTCCCTCCATCTGCTCCCATCCGACCCAGAACTTCAGAAGGTTTTTTAAGTCCTTGTTGGATGCTGGAAAAAAGTATAGAAACAGTTCACCCTAAAAACAATTATCTTATTGTTTACTCTGACTTACAGAATCTCAAACTGTCGACTTCCTTTAAAGTATATTGGTGTTTAGATCAATATAATGTAATTTCAGGTGGTCCAAAGCTTTTTAAAACAGGATACAAAACATGGGGTAACACTTTTTAATAACTTTAATAAATCATTAACACACATTATAAAATGATCAGATAATTTGTTACTATACTGTATATTCACTCACATAGCTAGAAATGAGATAATGTGCTTGTTAAAGGGATAGTTCACCATAAATTAAATATGTACATCATATAAAGCGATTGTGTCTCAGAAAAATCAGACTAAACCACTATTCATTTGGATTAGTTTTGCGATCTCTTTATGACCTATTTGAAGCATAAAAAGGATTGTTGCCTATCAGTTGAGGGACAGAAATAGCTTGGGTTTCATCAAAATATCTTTTGTGTTCCAAAGATGAATGACAGTTTTACAGGTTTGGAAAGACCGGGGGGGGGGGGGGGGGGGGGTATGTTGCTGTTAGAGCCTAATGTTGCTGTTAGAGCCTAAATGATACCTGTAAAATTATCAAATTCAATGCCAGCGAAATATTTTATTTAACAGAAGTAGCCTACAGCCAATTTCCGATTAGGACTATATCCCTCTACTTCCTTCTTGAAAGGGGAAATAAGCAGTCAATCATGTTTACATGATTTACAAGATGGATTTCCACTTTAATCAACTATTATAATAAGAAACATGACTGTTAAAAGTATTGCGCCCTTATACATTAGATTACGTTATACAAAATTAGCTTTAGTTTCTATTTGGAGGTATACGGTTGTGTACGTGATGGCGTTATATCATTACGTGATGTTCTCAGCTGAAGCAAAGATGTGAACTGATGTTATGTTCAAGTGATGCTGCTAAAATAAAAAGCTGCTGAAGAAAGGATTAGCACTGAGCAACGTTTTGTTTGTTTTCCCACACGCGAGTGAAAGTGAATAGCGCACTCGGGTGCTCAACAATGACAAATGTAAACATATTAAAGAAAAAACGTTATATCTTTCACGAAATCCGCGGCCAGGACGCCGCCATTGAGCAGTATCCTAACCGGTGACGTCACTGGGTTGGTTGGCTCAAGAATATAACAACTTCTATGGTTATATGTAAACAAACTGCACATGGAAACATTGTTTGCAATGTCCGCCATCATATTCCTGTCTTTTGTCAAAACAGTGTAAGTTAGAATGTATTTGTTTTAACATAGCTGTTGTACTGCGATGCCCACCGTGTCAGAATCCATCTGCTAGTTCATGCTTACAGCTGTTACCTAATAATGACTGAACCTAACGTTAGTTGTTTGTGGTCAAAACACTGTGGAATAGACAGTTTGATGTCTCAAAAATATTATCTGTTGGGTATTTTGAGCTAAAACTTCACAAACACTCTGGGGACCTAAGAGATTTATTTTACATATTGTGAAAACGGCATAATATGGGACCTTTAATAAAACTTCAACTTAATAATAAATAAATAAATTTTAACTTGTAATCATTGGAAATCATCTAAATTGCAGGACCATATGAATTGAACGTGTAATGACATTTGTAAACATTTAAATTTAAATTAAACAGTATCTTTTAATTAATATGTAATGTATAATACGTTCATTATTAAACACTAACAAGCACATTATCTCTAATTTCTAGTTATGTAAATATATATCAAAGGCATCCTATTATAATATTTATTAGTGTGTAATGTTGCTGTTTGAGAATAAAATGATCTGCAAGGTTACAAAGCTCAAAGTCAATTCTAAAGGGAGATATTTTATTTATCGAACGACTCGTTTGGAGTACATTTTATTCAGGGCTTTGTAAAGTAACAATGTTAAAAAATAATAATATTAAAAAATGATATGTATATATATACACACACACACACAGCTGTACTGTTCAAACTCTGAGGCACATACCTGTCTCAATGAAATGCTTTAAATACCCTGTGATCCGTTCCTTGGTATCAACAGAGTATTCGTCTTCATCTTCATCTTCATCATCAATGTCCTTACGCCATGAGATATGGGAAAGCAGTATCTAAAAAAGTAACAGAATTATATGTTTTCCAAGAAAAAAGCTATTGACATTGTTTATGGTAAATGTCCATGTGTAGTCCTCTTAAAAGGAATACTCCACTTTTTTCGGAAATAGGCTCATTTTGCAACTGCCCCAGAGTAAAACAGTTTTACCGTTTCTGAATCCATTCCGCCTATCTCCGCGTCTTTAGAAGAATGCCAGTAACCAGACAGTTTTTGGTCCCATTGACTTCCATAGTAGAAAAA
The DNA here is from genome assembly GCF_949357685.1 of Gobio gobio. NCBI lineage: Eukaryota > Metazoa > Chordata > Actinopteri > Cypriniformes > Gobionidae > Gobio > Gobio gobio. The sequence continues at coordinate 4,517,845 of NC_137097.1, forward strand.
AAATATACTATGAAGTCAATGAGACTAACAACTATCTGAGTTGTAAAAAAAAAAGTGGAGTATCCCTTTAATGAGGAAGCCTTACCTCAGGACTGCATGAGTCTTCTGATTCTTTGGGGAAGAATACTACATCCTTCCTCTCAGTTAGAAGAGGCCAAACAAAAGTGTCTTTCAGTCCTCGCTTGATTTGTTTGATTTGGCGTGTTCTTCTTCCAATAACCTACAAAGTACAAATAAATAGAAAAATTAATTATATCCTAATTTCAAATTATAATACCAGCATGCAGCAGACAGACCAAGTACCTAAAGGTCTTTCATAAAAAAAAAATCCACCCTAGAGCATGTTCTTGCTGTCCTGCTGTTGTTATTTTAATGAATTATTTGTATATATATATATATATATATATATATATATATATATATATATATATATATATATATATATATATATATATATATATATATATATATATATATATATATATATATATATATATATATATAATAATTGTACATCCTTATACAAAGAACATTAAAGAACAACTGGTGACTGAAAATTCATACAATGGAAGAAAAATCGAATAAAATCACAGAGGGGCAAAGTTATGACCTACCACCTTAAAGTAGTTTACAGTAAAATTAAACGGTTATAAATTAAAAGGAATCAGGATATCACATAACATGCGTTATATAGCTCTATCCAAAAGATCATGAATGCATTCTAAACAGTAAATGAATACAAAATTATACTTATACCTGTCTAATAATACCATTAGAATAGAACACATAATAAAAAAATAATAAATAAAATTAGTTTCAAAAAATAATTGAAATGTATAGAAATAAGGACATTTTTCATTTTCACAAACACTAACTACAAATTTGAATTACCGCATGTGACAGCAGACGTTCATAAAGCCATCTTCTATTTTCTTCTGTTGGACCAGGAAGATCCCAAGACAAACAAAGTTCCAGGACTTTAGTATGCTGTTCCTCATTCAATGGAGACTGCCCACTGAGCTAAAAAATAAATCAGATGTTATAGACCCCTTTTGCACTGACATAACAATTACGTCACAGCGGTAGCTGAAGGCAAAACATAGGGAAAACTAGAGATGGCCAATACAAAACAGCAGATTAGTCTACATAATTAGGAGCTTAAATCATTATTATTCTTGTTGTTATTAAGTGTCATCTTGTTGTGTTGTGTGGGTGCAAGAATCAATGAAAAATGAGAATCTGGAATTATTTCTAGAAAATATTCACATCATTAAAATTGCACCGTAAATTGTTATCTTCTTGATGCTGGCTAGGCAGAACTGCAGATTGTACCTCACAAGCATTGTACATAACCATTCGGCACATAGTTATAGTATAGGCACCTAAAGATGTATATGCCCTCATTTTCTCTTTACTATACACTCGGTTTCTCAATCAGGTAAATGTAACGTTAGATGTCAGGCCACTCATCTGGAAGTAATCCTGTCAGATCGTTTAACCAAAGAGTGAGTGTGTACGGGTCGACCAATCTGCTTCCGTCCATTAAAGTTAACTTTTTGAAATAACTATCGCGGTCCCAGACAGTGAGTGACCTTACATATTCAGAAAAAACATATATTCTCCAGGCATTGTTAAAAAAGAAAACAAGCTAACAAAACTTGCTAGCTACAGTTTGTTGAAGTGTTCAGGGGAATCTTTCTGCCTCCAGCTAAGCTCCGCCCACACAAATACGTCACAATATAACACACTTACCAAGTTGATGGTTTCTCGAATGTCGACATCTGGACAGTCCTCCAAATGCAAAGTGGTTGTGTCTTTAGAGCCTTGTAGCAGAACATGTACAAAAGCTCTGCTGAGCCCTGCAAGACACGGGCCACCATGCAGAAACGAATGGCCTAGCATTCTCCCTGCTACCAGAAAGAGATCACTTTCGATCAGAAATTGGGAGGATGAGGGAACCAAGTGGTCTGGCTCTCCCTCAAACAGGCAAGTAACTCCGGTGTTTCCTGTTGATTTAATTAGGTAAATACCATCAAAACAAATTTGAAAAATTTACACTTAGCAGTGCAACTGCAACTAATAAACTGCATACCCAAGTTCAAACTGAAACCATGCTTCAATTTTTCAAGTATTGTTGAGAAAAAGTGCCTGGTAACTCCATCACCAATTGCAGCATCTCCTAAAAAAAATTTACATAAGGTAATTAAACTGACAATATGAATACACTATATGACCTGCATAATTTATTGAATAAATGGTTTAATCTTCTACAGATGTACCTTGAAGTTGACATTTTATAGGACATGCCCACTCTACATTTCTTTGCTTGTAGAAGTTTATTAGCTGCCTCTCCTGTTCTTCAGTGCATGATCTTAAGTCAATACACATAAGAAGAGGTTTCCCAGTCTCGTGCAGTTGGAGAATTTCCTTTCTGTACATGGTTGCAGCCATTTGTGCATCCGGATGGGTCTTCCAATCTGGTAAAAAAAAAAAAAAAAAAAATTTTTTTTTTATATATTCCTAAAATCATGACAGATCAACAGAAGTGTAATATTTTTTACAATCTTTACTTGTTTGCCACAAATTTAAAATGGACTACAAAATAAAGACGTCAGCAATATAATGATTTTAACAAACATTCATGTTATCCTCTTTTGCACTGCAAAAAAGCCAAAAAAGAATCAATTTAATTACCATTGTTCATGTATGAAATCTCAGCAGTGTTATTCACTTCGTTGTCCATAGATGTCAACTCCGCTGTATTTATGTCATCATCCATTGGTCTACAATTTGGGAAAGGGGAAAAATCAATTAAAATCCTTTGTCTAGCGTGAGGTAAATAGTACTTTTATAATCGTATTATCACAAAACTAAAATTTTCCAGCTTGCACACCTTTCGCCACATTCACTGGCATGAAATTCCAAGATGCCAAGAGGCATTTCCTCTTGACAAATAGGACAGCAACCCTACAATATAGATGATCAACCATATAAAAAAACATTAAAAATTGACTTTTTTCCCCTTCAGTTTGAAATTGACCTTTTTGATAGCTTTGGGTTGAAATATATTAAGCAAGATATGCACTGTACAGAGAGCAATTACCCGTTCATTATTCTTTTTCACACTTTCCACATCCTGCACACATCCAGCCTCATCCTGTCTTTCGTTTTCATCTTCGATCAAAACAACATCAGAACAAGTCTTGATGTGATTTGCAAGGACCTGGAGGGGGAACGATATGTTGCACTTTTTGCATAATGCCTTAGGCATATTGCGAAATGCATCAGATGAGGGTGGCAAGGGAGCTGTGTCCAGTTCATCTTGAAGTGGAGCAATGTACATAACAGAATTCTCCCCAATTTTTGTCGCTTTTATAAGTCTGCCTGTGTACCCACAGTCTGCAGGTGCCACTAGGCTGAGCTTCCGACTTCCCCAACCCCCTGAAAGTATGAACAAGAAAAATGATTATGTATTGTGTTCATTTAATGTACTGTAAACAATAAGATGTAAATTTGAGTTGGGAACAACCTAAAAGTATTTGGAAGTCAATAATAATAGAGACGGTGGATGTATGGTACATAATTGTTTTTATTTTTCTTATGCGTGTGAATAAAGACTATTTACTTGGTTTAGTTTGTTACGTATTATTCTAATCAGTGTTTTAAATACAAAAGGTAGTTGCAGCTACAATGTTCTTCTGCAAGAGACATGTAGTTTTGTTTTTTAACTGCTAGAGCACCAAAAGTTAAAGAATGCAGCTTTAAAACGTTTAATTTATTTACTGATAAAGAGATGCAATTTGTTCATAAAAAAAACATTGTTTTAGAAAAAAATAAGAATTGTGTTTTACCCCTGCTGAACCACACTCATAGCAAACTGACTACAATACCGAGGTTTAAACCAGCACATGTATGTTTTATTAGATGACTTATTTATACGTACATTTTTGGTTCCTATTAGCGTTGCTAAGAAAAACTAAAGCAAAAAAAAACTAAAGCAGATTTATTAGTGTCATTAATAAAAATATATTTAATATTTACACAAGGCAGTAAACAATACCTGATGCTTTATACAAGAGCCAACCACCAGCTACCCCACCAAGTTTGGGATATAATTCGATGAGTTTATCACATAACTGTTAAAGAAAACAGGATTAGTCAATCTAGCTGCAATCGCTACTATTTATGACCAATCACAAAGATAATTATCTGAACAGGTTATTTTTTACATTAAGTGTATTTGCACATCACGTCATGTACTGTACCTCCTGATGAGTCATATTTTCATCAAGAATGGCAGTTCTGCGTCCTAGTCCTGCCTGTGTGTGGAGCAGTTGATCCGGACCACTAGGGGACCGCTCACATTGGGCCGGCAGCAGGTGGAACATGATCTGAAATGGTTTTGGTTTAATGGGCACAGGAATTGTTCCAGTAAAGCGTCGTTTTCCTCTGCGATTTGAAAATAATCCAGGAAAGGACCTGTTGGAAACATTGTAAAATATTGGTCAGAACCTTGTAGATGAACAGACCTACATTTCATAACCAAGAATACAATGCATGTTTATACTGGCCTGGTCATTTCTGTTTGAACAGAGGATGATGGCTCCTGAGGTTGGACTCTAACATGAGTTGATCTGACAAACAAAAAAAATACAGTTTCATAATGTACGTGTTAACAGCAACATTCAGTTGAAATTCTTGAAAAAAAAAATATTGCTATACCTATTTATACCCTGACTCGTAGAAGGTCCATCAGCTCTTTCTTGTGTCAAAAGTGATAAAAGGTGCCTTGCTGATCTCAGCACTTCATTGTCTCCCTTGTATAACAAAGTTAACATGAATTAAAGATAGAGAGTAGCTTTAAATATATCACTTCATCACAGATGTCAAAATATTAATGCAGATACAGAGCTGCGTATCTCAAAAGCATTGTGGAGCTATGTTGATTGTTTAAGACTAACGTTATTGGTGCTTGTTTTTCTACGATGCTTTTGAGATAACGTAATCATATACCGTAACATGAAGATGAACTGATATTGTGGTAGAAATGTACCATTTTAATATATAATTGCGGAATTTAATTTATAAGTAGGTTGTATTTAATCATGCTATATCTAAATAAAATTAACTTTGCCATCATTTAAACCCATCCATCGAATTAGTATTCTGTCATTAGTGACTAAACCAAACAATACACATGTCTAAGCGTATAACAGTTGTTTTACTAAAATTGTATCCACTTTGCCGTCACTACCATGGATACCTGGCGGGCAAAGGGCAAACACTGAGAGAATGAAGTACTTGCCAGCCAGTACTAGTGACATCACGTGCAAAGTATGAATTAATAGGATCTTGCCAGGACGTCGCCAGTATTAATATACAAAAGTTGGTGTTTTGAGGTGTAAACGATCGTCGCCTGCATGCCAGATAGTTGTGCGATTGGATGCACAATAACCACATTTTGTCAGCGTTTGTTGCCGCGCCAGGTATCCATGTTAGTGACGTGACTGCAAAGTATTTAGGCCTATATCAATGCTAAAAGCGAGGGAATTCTGGATTAATCAGAAAAATCACCTTCCTTTTGAACGCTGTAAAAAGTTGTATCATAAGACACTTGAGTAAACGCTCGTGTGATGATTTGTGTCTTAATCAGCCTTTTCAACATGTAAGTTATATACTATATATACACTCATAATAACTCGTACTCACCGCTCGGTCCATTTCAGCAAATGATGTTTTATGAAAGTTTCTCGTCTCTGTCTGTTGCTTTGATGTTGTCAACACGCGTTGCGCTTGCACCACCTACTGGTGAGGGCGACTAACAGCAGATAGATATAATGCATCGGTAGTCTATTGCTTTTCCTCCAGTCCCTGATTCAATGTCGAATTTGCCATCGAATTTGCCGTCGAATTTGAACCACTGAATTGTGGAGCGAATTTGTAAAGCGAAATAAAACGGACCGAAAATTGCCTGTTGAATATTATAGGTTGTATTTTTAAACAGTTTGAATATTTTGGAAGTGAAATATGAAAGGAGAATATGGATTATTGAATTTTTATTAATGAAAATGTGTTTGAAATGTTTTGAATTGAAATATTCACAGCTTAAATATACAACCATGTTGAATTTCAGCCCATATAAATGCAGGCCCTAAAAATACAATGCATTAAAATGCAATCATGGTTAATGCAATGCATATTTTTTTTCAAGTAGTGCAATTCAACAGGCTTTTTTATTTCAAAAACATTTGGCATTATTTTACTTCCATATATACCAGGTCATTTTTCCTTTGGCAATATCCGTCTCAGGAGCAATAATTTCATTAGATGCCCAAAAGGTGTTTGATCAAATAGAGTGGCCATTTATGCTAAAAGCACTTGAGCACTTTGGGACTGGGGGTTATTTTATCAAGTGGGTAAAAATTATATATTCATGCCCTTCTTCATCCATTGTGACAAACTCTAAGAAATCCAACCCCCTTGAGCTATGTCGAGGAGTTAGGCAAGGAGATCCACTCTCCCCTCTTCTTTTTGATATTGCGTTGGAACCGCTAGCAGTAGGGATTAGAAGTCACCCACATGGAATAAAGATTGGTAATGAGGAAGCTTTGATTAGTCTATATGCTGATGACCTATTAATATATCTTTCTGATCCAGCTAAATCAGTTCCCCATTTACTTGATTATATTAATGCCTTTGGCAAAATCTCCGGGTGTACTATTAACTGGTCCAAAACTGAATTTATGTCACTTGCTAGAGACACAAATCCAAGCCAGGTTAGTCCTTTGGCTACTAATTTACATACCTTGGCATTGTTCAATTCAATTAAATTAAAATGTATTTGTATAGCGCTTTTCACAATACACATGGTTTCAAAGCAGCTTTACAGAAAGTGCATTTCATAAATGTACATTGAAAAATGTTAGAAAGAGAATGTTAAAGCAAAATGTTAGAAAAAGTTAATCAATCATGTATTAATTTAGGCCATAACAACGCTGGCGTTGAGTCGTCTCTTCACAGGCGTCGAGTCGTCTCTTCACAGGTGTTGGGGCATCTGAAGTCTCCATGAGAGGCTGGATACAAACTGGAGCTGACGAACTAGTTACCTCGGGACTAGTGTCCCGAGATAACAACAGAAAAGCAGATGGGAAATAATTAGCATAGCTGCTGTTCAGAATATTAATGCTTTTGATCCGATTTAACTGTAGTATAAAAGGTAATTATAATGTGAATGCTTGGCTAAAGAGATGCGTCTTTAATCTAGTTTTAAACTGGGACAGCGAGTCTGAACCTTGAACAATATCAGGAAGACTATTCCAGAGTTTAGGAGCTAAATATGAAAATGCCCTCCCTCCTTTAGTGGACTTAGATATCCTAGGAATGACCAGAAGCCTTGAGTTTAGTGATCTTAAAGAGCGCGATGGATTGTAGGGCAATAGAAGATCCGTTAATTACACTGGAGCTAAACCATTTAGGGCTTTATAGGTCAGTAGCAATACTTTGTAATTGATACGGAACTTAATAGGTAACCAGTGTAGAGATGATAAAATTGGTGTTATATGATCATATTTTCTTGACCTAGTAAGAACTCTAGCAGCTGCGTTTTGGACTAACTGTAGCTTGTTTATTGATGATGCAGGACAACCAGCTAATAAAGCATTACAGTAATCTTTCTACAGTAATTACAGTAATCTAGAGTAATCTACAGTAAGAGCGTACAAATCCTCATAAAATTGTGCTGGTTGCCAAATGCTGCTAGCATCAAATACAAGGCACTGATGTTTGCCCACAGAACACCTACTGGCTCTGCACCCCTATACCTAAACTCATTACTTCAGACCAACGTGCCCTTTAGAAGCTTGCAGTGAACAACACTTTATGGTGCCATCCCAAAGAGGCACAAAATCATTTTCACTGACCTTTACCTTGACCGTTCCCTGCTGGTGGAATGACCTTCTCAACCCCGCTGCTGGGTCTTTAATCATTTTCAAGACACTTCTGAAGATTAATCTTTTTCTGCAACATTTGACCCATTAACCCCCTCGAGTCGACTCGTTTTTTTTTTCTTATCAGTGCCTGTCACGGCCTACAGTGTTTTTTCCACCAGGTGGCGTTGTTCCATGTTCTAGAGTGAGCGCCAGGAACAGGTGTGCTGCATTACCGGTGATTGCGCTTGCGTCAAGAGATCGCGAGTACAAAAAGGAATGGCGGATTTGGACTGGAGGCGTTCATCTTTTCCTCTTCAGTTCCAGATTGTTTTTCTTTTCTTTATTTTTACTGAGTTATTGTATTATTACTTTGACTTATTTTCTATTAAATGTTTATTTGTTAAATTGAGTTCCATGTGTGGCCTCCCCTTGTCTTATGTTGCTTCACCTTGAGCCAGGTGGACGCAACATAATGGGGGCTCGTCTGTTCAACTGAGAAAGGCTCAGTCTGATTGTGTCAACTCTATTCAGTAATAATTATAGGAGTTAATTGGATGAGTTTTGATTATTTGGTAAGTGATAATTTGATAAGTTATTATTGGGGATAAAGCAACATGGAACATTGGAAATTTATTTTTGTTTGGGTTTTTTGATTTGGTAATTTTGCTGGGGCTGGAGAGGAAAACAACGTCCTGCAGTTAAAGTATTGGGACTTTGACGGGGGTCGATTTCTGCTGTGCATGACTAGAGGTAAGACAGATTTGTACTATAATTGCCAAGAAGTATTAATTGGTCTGATAAGATCATCAGAGCCACGTGAACTCCCGTGGTAGGTGGAAGAGCGGTGACGCTGTTTGTTATTTTATTTTTTTGTTTTAGTTTGTTGTTTTTGGCACGTCGGACGCGGGTAGACGGATTAGCCGTTGAGCTGCATGTGGGCGTGCTGAAGACTAGGGATGAGTTTATTTAGTTTATTTCTTAGTTAGATACGGGACGGCTCTTAATTTCTTCTGGCATTATGGTGCTATCTGCCTTGCACTGGTCTTTGTGCATTGTTTGCTCGTCTGGGTTGTGATCTCAGGAAATTGGGTAAGAGAGTGTCACGAGCCCACACAAGGAAAAGGAAGAAGATCCAATAGCAGTAAGTATGATGTTTATTGAGGGTAAATCCAAAATCAGAGGTCAGTCCAGGCATAGGTCGATATCCAAAAGATCAATCCAACATAAACAAAACAACGGTAAGAACAGACTCGGAAGTGGGGTGATACAAACAAGGACTCCGTGACACATACTAAAACAGACAGGGTATAAATACACACACAGATCTAACAAGGTGATGGGAAACAGCTGAGTGCAATGACATGATGAGTGACAGAACAGGATGATGGGAAATGTAGTCTTAGGAGTGAATGACACCGTGGGGAAGGAGGACCTCTAGTGGTTACCCGGGGAAACACAAACCCGACACTGTGACATAACCCCCCCTCTACGGAGCGGCTACCAGACGCTCCAAGACACAAAAACAAAACAAGAGTCCAGGAGGGAGGTGGAACGGTGGAGGATCAGGGGGAGGGATGGGGGGCCAGGTCCATGAAGGGGAACAGGAACAGGGGGTGACGGCTTAACCGGTGGCCAGGGCGGCCCACAGAGTTCGGGAGGCCAGGGCGGGACGAAAGGGACAGACCAGGGCGGGACGGGAGGGACAGACTAGGGCGGGACGGGAGGGCCAGACCAGGGAGGGACAGGAGGGCCAGACCAGGGAGGGAAGGGGGAAACAAAAAGTTCAGGCGGCCAGAGCGGCCCGCGGAATTCGGGCGGCCCGCAGAGTTCGGGCGGCCAGGGCGGCCCGCAGAGTTCGGGAGGCCAAGGCGGAGCAGACGACCCTTCAGGCGGCCATGGCGGAGATGACAGTTTATCTGGCGGCCAGGGCGGAGACGACAGTTCATCTGGCGGCCAGGCCGGAGACGACGGTCTGTCAGGCGGCCAGGGCGGAGACGACAGCCCATCTGGCGGCCAGGGCGGAGCAGACGACCCTTCAGGCGGCCATGGCGGAGATGACAGTTCATCTGGCGGCCAGGGCGGAGACGACGGTCTGTCAGGCGGCCAGGACGGTGACGACAGTCCATCCGGCGACCAGGGCGGAGCAGACAGTCCCTCTGGCGGCCACGGTGGAGACTTTCCCTCGGGCGGCCAGGGCACTGGAACAGACACCACCGGCTCAGGCACTGGAACAGACACCACCGGCTCAGGCACTGGAACAGACACCACTGGCTCAGGCACTGGAACAGACACCACCGGCTCAGGCACTGGAACAGACACCACCGGCTCAGGCACTGGAACAGACACCACCGGCTTAGGCACTGGAACAGACACCACCGGCTCAGGCACTGGAACAGACACCACCGGCTCAGGAACAGGAACAGACACCACCGGCTCAGGCACTGGAACAGACACCACCGGCTCAGGAACAGGAACAGACACCACCGGCTCAGGCACTGGAACAGACACCACCGGCTCAGGAACAGGAACAGGCACCACCGGCTCAGGCACTGGAACAGACACCACCGGCTCAGGAACAGACACTGAAATGGACACAAGCATAGGCACAGACTCAGGAACCGACACTGGCTCCGGCTCAGACACCGACTCTGGCTCCGGCTCAGACACCGACTCTGGCTCCGGCTCAGACACCGACTCTGGCTCCGGCTCAGACACCGACTCTGGCTCCGGCTCAGACACCGACTCTGGCTCCGGCTCAGACACCGACTCTGGCTCCGGCTCAGGAACCGACTCTGGCTCCGGCTCAGGAACTGGAACAGACACAGACACTGAAGGTCTGAAGGGCGTTTCCAGGATCCGAGCTAGACGCTCTATATAGCCGATCAGTGCCCCCCCGGCCATGAGAATGGGCATCTCCCGATCTGTCTCCGACTGGGCAGACGTGACGTGAAACTCAGTCTCTGGATCGGCAGACGTGACGTGAAGCTCAGTCTCTGGATCGGCAGACGTGACGTGAAGCTCTGTCTCTGGATCGGCAGACGTGACGTGAAGCTCTGTCTCTGGATCGGCAGACTTGACGTGAAGCTCTGTCTCTGGATCGGCAGAAGTGACGTGAAGCTCTGTCTCTGGATCGGCAGAAGTGACGTGAAGCTCTGTCTCTGGATCGGCAGAAGTGACGTGAAGCTCTGTCTCTGGATCGGCAGACGTGACGTGAAGCTCTGTCTCTGGATCGGCAGACGTGACGTGAAGCTCAGTCTCTGGATCGGCAGACGTGACGTGAAGCTCTGTCTCTGGATCGGCAGACGTGACGTGAAGCTCTGTCTCTGGATCGGTAGACGTGACGTGAAGCTTTGTCTCTGGGTCGGCAGACGTGACGTGAGCAGTCTCTGACTTGGCAGACGTGTTCTTCCTCCTTCTCCGTCCGCAACGGCGAGATGGAGGTTCCGGTCCGTCCCTCACGAGCCCAGGGTCGAATGGGGGCCATGGTGAAAAGTGGTGTTGGACTTCCTGTCGACCACCAACTCCTCTGCGACCTCCCCGGGTCCCACGAAAAATGACTAAGCGGGTTCCCTCAAACATATCTCTCCTCTCCCGCTCGGTGGCTGGGAAGGAGAAGTTGGAACACATACCGCTGGATCTAGGTGTGACGGAGTCCTTCTGTCACGAGCCCACACAAGGAAAAGGAAGAAGATCCAATAGCAGTAAGTATGATGTTTATTGAGGGTAAATCCAAAATCAGAGGTCAGTCCAGGCATAGGTCGATATCCAAAAGATCAATCCAACATAAACAGGAACAAAACAACGGTAAGAACAGACTCGGAAGTGGGGTGATACAAACAAGGATTCCGTGACACATACTAAAACAGACAGGGTATAAATACACACACAGATCTAACAAGGTGATGGGAAACAGCTGAGTGCAATGACATGATGAGTGACAGAACAGGATGATGGGAAATGTAGTCTTAGGAGTGAATGACACCGTGGGGAAGGAGGACCTCTAGTGGTTACCCGGGGAAACACAAACCCGACACTGTGACAGAGAGAGAACGGTAGTCAGTTTTGATTTGAGTGGAAAATATATGGTTAAACGTGAAGTTTAGATAAGATGGACCAATTACAGGATTTTTTGGCTGCTACTACGGTGGAGAAATTGAATGGTCTTGGATTTTGGGTTTGAGGTAGCGGGAACAAAAGGTATAAAGGTCAAACATTTTCGGGATGTGGTAAAAGAGAAGTTAGTAGAGAGGATGATTTTAACTGCAGATGCACAATCAGAGGAAGTGGTTTCACCAGACGGTACGTCAACGCCGCTTGTTATGACGGGAGTACAGGACGGGTTTACGTTTGAGCAGCAGTTAGAAATTTTGAATCTGCAGAGTAGGGAACGTGATCTAGACAGACAGCTGGAATTAGAAAAGATGAGAATTCAAGAACGAGAGCGTGAAAGGGACTTTGAGAAATTTAAGAGTGAGCAAAAGGTTCATGAAGTTAAGTTAGCTCAGGAAGCCGAATGCTTAAAGTTGATTGCCGAGGGGAAAATAGGGAGTATTAGTGTTGACTCCTCAGGTGATCAACTGGTTTCAAATAGGGGATTAAATATTGCAAATATGACTAAGTTGCTGCCTAGGTTTAACGAAAAAAATCTAGATGTTTTTTTTTCTCTCTGTTTGAAAGTGTTGCGGATGATAGAGGTTGGAATGATGCCGAACGAACTCGTTTACTTCAAAGCGTTCTTGAAGGCAAAGCTCAAGAAGCGATTATTTCACTTTCAGCAGCAGATCGAAAAAATTATAAGATCGTGAAAGACACAGTTTTAAAAGCTTATGAACTTGTCCCTGAAGCCTATCGTCGGCGGTTTAGGGGATGGAGAAGGGGAGAAAGGCAAACTCATGTTGAGGTAGCGCGAGAGCTCGTGACCCACTTTAATCGTTGGTGTGCTTCGTTAGGAATAGATTCTTTTGAGAGTCTTTGTGACTTGATAATTTTGGAGCAATTCAAAGATATTATTCCTGAACGGATAGTGGCGTACATAAATGAACAAAAGGTGAAAACCGCGGCTGAAGCGGCAGTTGTAGCTGACGAATTAGTGTTGATTCACAAAAATTCTGGTTTCTATCAAAAAGATCATCACTTTGAAAGTCATTTTGAGAAACAACCGACGTTTTTAAAGGCAGAGTATAGACCTAATAGAAAAATAGATCCAAATTCCACTTGCAGGTATTGCCTGGAAAAGGGCCACTGGAAAAAGGAATGCCCGGTGTTGAAAGGCAAGTAGAAGGCCAGTACTAAAGCTGTTGGGCTTGCGTCAGCTCTTATTCCTAACGAAACATCATGGGTTGGGGGAATCTCTGATAGAGGGAAATATCAAAATGAAGATAAGTACGGAGGGTCCCAGGCAGATTATGGTCCTTTTATTACCACGGGGTATGTTTCTTTGGTTAACTGTTCAGTTAAAGTACCCGTAAGGATTCTGCGCGACACAGGGTCTTCTGAATCCTTTATTTTAGACTCGACGTTGAATTTTTCTCCTCGATCTAGTACAGGGAATAGTGTTCTGATCCAAGGAATTGGGTTAGACATATTCTCTGCTCCTTTGCATAGGGTTCAGTTGGATTCTGAACTGGCGCGTGGGGAAGTTGAATTTGCGTTGCGACCTTCATTACCCATGGAAGGTGTAGATGTGATTTTAGGAAATAATTTGGCCGGAAATCGTGTGTGGGGTGGGGTGGTACCTCCAGTGGTGAAAACAAATCCGACTTTGTCTGCAGAGGCAGATAAGAGTGTCCAAGATTTTCCCGATGTTTTTGTTTCCTGTGCGGTAACTCGAGCCATGAGTACTGGAGAAAAGGTGTCCCAGAGTGATGGTGAAATAGACAAATTGACTGGATCAAAGGGAGATTTTTCTGTGTTGCCTTCATCAATTTCCCGTGATGAGCTAATTTTGGCTCAGGGAAAAGACGC